>NW_028123432.1:0-372869 GCF_965194805.1 Balaenoptera borealis
GAGGGTATGTATTTCTTCCCAGCACCTTCAGCATTTATTCTTTGTAGTTTTTGCTGATGGTTATTCTGAGTGGTGTGAGCTGATACCTCTTTGTGGTTGAATTTGCATGTGTCTCATAATGCGTTGAAATTGAGCTTTAAGACTTGTCCTTTTTATTTTTCCAGCTGTGATTGGAGCTTATTTCTTCAAAGTGTTTTCTTAAAGTATGTGTCACCGTTTGAAATATTTTGGCCATGATCTCCCTCAAGACATTTTGAGGGCAGGTTTCATTTACAGCCCTGCAGTACTTGTTCATATGAAGTGACCATTAGCTCAGGCTTTAAACCTGCTTTTGCAGGTAACGGCCAGAGAGCGGCAGCCTTTCTACGTTCCCCTTGCTGCTACTAGGGAAACAGACCTACCGGTCCGTGGTGTTCTTCAGTTATAAATTAGAGTGCAATGTGCCCGGATAAACCCACAAATGTTGATGTCTCCTTGCTTTTCTTTGTTTTTAAATTTAATTTATATTTATTATTAATTAGAGTAATATTCCATTGTGTACGTGGACCACTTCTTCTTGGTGCATTCCTCGGTTGATGGACATTTTCATTGCTTCCAAGTGTTGGCTATGGTAAATATTGCTGGCGTACAGGTTTGCCAGCCTGTGACTTTTTGATTCTCATTTTCTCAGGTGATAGGCCAAGCAGTGGTTGTGATTGATTGACTGGTAGCTCAATGTTTCCCTTTTCAAAGCACCTACATTGTGTTTTCATTAGTGGCTCTTTACATGCCCCCCCTTACCACCGAGGGTACGCATTTCTCCACACTCCCTTCACCGTTTATTTTTTGCAGCACTTTTCCTAATGGCCATTGTGACTGCTGCGAGCTGATAGGTTTTTGTAATATGGGTATGCATGTCATTAAAATTTTTAAAATTCATCATATTCCTACGCCTTTTTCTTTTCTCTTAAAAGAAAAAACCGTGAGTACAATATAGCTCTTGAAATTGTCTTCTTCGAAGGTTGCCCTCTTCTGAATTTTTTGGTCGATTTTTGACCCAGAAATTTTCTGGAGGGCAGGCGCCATTTACAGAACTGCAAGTTGGTGAAAATTTAGTGACCTTTTGCAGTGGGTTCAAAGCTGCTGTTGTGGGAAACGTCCACAAGGAGGTAGCATTTCTCCATTCCCCAATCTGGGTACTAGGGCAGCAGAGCCTTTCTGGAAGTCATTGTCCTAGGTTGTAAATTAGAATGGAATTTGCCAGGAGAAATCCCCATAAGTTTATGTCTCATTACTTCTTCTTGGTTTTTTAAAATTTTTTTAATCTGGGTAAAGTTTAGAAAATTGTTTGTCCTAGGTGTACACAATCTGGTTCATTTGTACATTATGTATGTCTATTAATGTACAGATCCCCTTCCCATGTAAAATATTACACTGTTCCGTCGACCTCCCTTTTGCTATATGTTCGGTCTTTTTGATACATGTATATAATATGTATTTGTATATGTATAGTCACACTAATCTTCATTTCTCAATTTCCCCCCTCCTTTCCTTTTAGATGAGCATAGTTTGTTTTCTACGCCTGTGAGTGTCTTTCTCTTTGGAAATATGTTCATCTGTGTCAGTTATTAGATAATGCCGTACGTGATAATATGGGATATAGGTCTTTTGCTTTCCGACCTACTTCATGTTTTGTGATTATCTCCAGGCTCATCTATGGTGCCTCAAAGAGCAGTGCTTTAATGTTTTCCATGGCTAATATTCCATTGTGTACATGGACCACTTCTTCTTGGTGCATTTCTCTGTTGATGGACATTTTCGTTGCTTCCAAGCGTTGCCTATGGTAAATATTGCTGGAGTGCAGGATTGCCAGCCTGCGATTTTTGATTTTCATTCTCTCAGGTGATAGACCCAGCAGTGGGTATGATTGATTGACTGGTATGGTAGCTCAACGTTTACCTTTTCAAGGCACCTCAATTGTGCTGTCATTAGTGGCTCTTACCACGTCCCCCTTAGAATCGAGGGTACGCATTTCTCCACAATCACGTCAGCATTTCTTGTTTGCAGCATTTTTGTTGATGGCCATTCTGACTGGGGTGAGCTGATAGGTTTTTGTAATTTGGGTTTACATGTCTGTAAAAATTCCTACAATTCATCATTTTTCCACGCCTTTTGCTTTTCTGTTAAAAGAAAAAAGAGTGTGAGTATAATATACCTCTTCAAATTTTCTTTTTGGAAGGTTGCACTCTAGAATTTTTTGGTCGATTTTCGACCTCAGTATTTTTTGGAGGGCAGGTGTCATTTACAGAACTGCAATTGGTGAACATTTAGTGACCTTTTGCAGTGGGTTTAAAGCTGCTGTTGTGGGAAACGGCCACAAGGATGCAGCATTTCTCCATTCCCAAATCGGGGTACTAGGGCAGCAGAGCCGTTCTGGAAGTCGTTTGCCTAGGTGGTCAATTTGAATGGAATGTGCCAGGAAAACCCCCCATAAGGTTTATGTCTCATTACTCCTAGTTCGTTGTTTTAATTTTTTCAATTGGGGTAATGGTTAGAATGTTGCTTGTCCAAGGTGTACACACTCTGGTTCATCTACATATTCTATATACCTATTTATGTAGAGATCCTCTTCCCGTGTAAATTATTACAGAGTGTTCCGTAAACCTTCCTTGCTATATGGTCGGTCTTTTGATATATGTATATAATATGTATTTGTATACATATGGTAACGCTAATCTTCATTTATCCATTCCCCCACCTTTCCTTTTAGATAAGCATAGTTTTTTTTTTAATAAGTCTGTGATGGACTTTCTCTGTGGAAATATGTTCATTTGTGTCAGTTATTAGAGAACGCCTATAAGTGATATCATGGGATATAGGACTTTTGCTTTCCGACTTACCTCATGTTCTGTGATTATCTCCAAGATCATCTATGGTGCCTCAAAGAGCAGTGTTTCATTGTTTTCCATGGCTAGTATTCATTGTGTACATGGGCCGCTTCTTCCTTTTCCTTTCATCTGTTGATGGACATTTTGGTTGCTTCACTGTCTTGTCTATTGTGAATAAGGCTGCAGTGCAGCTTTTGCAGCCCGGGTCTTCTTCATTCTGGTCTTCTCAGGTGAGAGGCCCATTGGTGCGCCTGCTGGATTGAATGGTACCTCAATTTTTCCTTTTCAACGCAGCTCCTTTCTGTTCTCATTATTAGCGTTTAACCCTTTTACATCTCACCAGCAGCTAGAGGGTACACAGTTCTCTAAAACCTCTTCAGCATTGACTGTTTGTAGACTTTTTGCCAATGGTCAGTCGACGGGTGTGAGTTGAGAACTTTTCGTAGATTAGATTGCATGAGTCTAATACTTCCTGAGGTTGAGCTTTTATCCATTTCCCTTTCTTTAAAAAGAGAGTGAGTAAAACTTACCTCTTCATACTAGCTTCGTGAACATTTTGCCTGTTTTGAATTTTTTTTATCCATTCCCTACCTCAGCACAATTTTGAGGGCAGGTGTCCTTTACAGCCCTGCGTCCTTGTGAATGAATGGTAAGTGACCATTAGCTGTGGGTTAAAAGCTGCTCTTGCGGGAATCGGCCACAAGGCGGCAGCATTTCTCCTTTACCAAATCTGGTTACTAGGGCAACAGAGCCTTACTGGAAGTGGTGTTCTAGGTTGCAAATTAGAATGGAATGTGCGAGGCAAAAGCCCTTTAAGTTTATGTCTCATTACTTCTTGTTGGTATTTTTAACTTAATTTTTATTTTTTATCACAGCAAACTTGATTACAATGTTTTGTTTGTTCTAGGTGTGCAAGATGTGGTTCTTTCACACATATACATATATCTATTCTTCTTCGGATCCTTTTCCCATGTAGGTTATGACACAGTGTTGAGTAGTCTTCTCTTGGTATTGCGTAGGTCTTTGGTGATTATGTATTTCACGTGTGTTTGTGTCTCTCTGTTAACCTCAATATGGTAATGTATCCAATCCTCACACCTTTCCATTTGGTGAACCATAAGTTTTTTTAATGAATCTATGATAGTGTTTCTCTGTGGAAATACCTTTGTCTGTATCATTTTTTAGGTAACACCTATATGTGATATGATAGGCTATGTGTCTTTCGCTTTCTCACTTACTCCGAGTTGCGTGATTACTTCTAGACTCATCTATGGTGCTGCAAATGGCATTGTTTCATTTTTTCACTAGCTCATATTCCATCTGTACAGGTAGCAGTTCTTCTTTGTCCACCCATCTGTCGGTGGACTTTTTGGTTACTTCCATATCTTGGCCATTGTAATACTGTGCAATGCAGATTTGCGTGCCTGTGTCCTTCCAATTCTGTCTTCTTAGGTTATAGGTCCAGGAATAGGTCTGCTGGATCATATGGTAGCTCAATGTTTACCTTTTAAAGGCACCTCTATTCTGATCTCTTTAGTGGCTCTTTCCAGGTTACGTCCCACTTAAAGTGGAGGGTATGTATTTCTTCCCAGCACCTTCAGCATTTATTCTTTGTAGTTTTTGCTGATGGTTATTCTGAGTGGTGTGAGCTGATACCTCTTTGTGGTTGAATTTGCATGTGTCTCATAATGCGTTGAAATTGAGCTTTAAGACTTGTCCTTTTTATTTTTCCAGCTGTGATTGGAGCTTATTTCTTCAAAGTGTTTTCTTAAAGTATGTGTCACCGTTTGAAATATTTTGGCCATGATCTCCCTCAAGACATTTTGAGGGCAGGTTTCATTTACAGCCCTGCAGTACTTGTTCATATGAAGTGACCATTAGCTCAGGCTTTAAACCTGCTTTTGCAGGTAACGGCCAGAGAGCGGCAGCCTTTCTACGTTCCCCTTGCTGCTACTAGGGAAACAGACCTACCGGTCCGTGGTGTTCTTCAGTTATAAATTAGAGTGCAATGTGCCCGGATAAACCCACAAATGTTGATGTCTCCTTGCTTTTCTTTGTTTTTAAATTTAATTTATATTTATTATTAATTAGAGTAATATTCCATTGTGTACGTGGACCACTTCTTCTTGGTGCATTCCTCGGTTGATGGACATTTTCATTGCTTCCAAGTGTTGGCTATGGTAAATATTGCTGGCGTACAGGTTTGCCAGCCTGTGACTTTTTGATTCTCATTTTCTCAGGTGATAGGCCAAGCAGTGGTTGTGATTGATTGACTGGTAGCTCAATGTTTCCCTTTTCAAAGCACCTACATTGTGTTTTCATTAGTGGCTCTTTACATGCCCCCCCTTACCACCGAGGGTACGCATTTCTCCACACTCCCTTCACCGTTTATTTTTTGCAGCACTTTTCCTAATGGCCATTGTGACTGCTGCGAGCTGATAGGTTTTTGTAATATGGGTATGCATGTCATTAAAATTTTTAAAATTCATCATATTCCTACGCCTTTTTCTTTTCTCTTAAAAGAAAAAACCGTGAGTACAATATAGCTCTTGAAATTGTCTTCTTCGAAGGTTGCCCTCTTCTGAATTTTTTGGTCGATTTTTGACCCCAGAAATTTTCTGGAGGGCAGGCGCCATTTACAGAACTGCAAGTTGGTGAAAATTTAGTGACCTTTTGCAGTGGGTTCAAAGCTGCTGTTGTGGGAAACGTCCACAAGGAGGTAGCATTTCTCCATTCCCCAATCTGGGTACTAGGGCAGCAGAGCCTTTCTGGAAGTCATTGTCCTAGGTTGTAAATTAGAATGGAATTTGCCAGGAGAAATCCCCATAAGTTTATGTCTCATTACTTCTTCTTGGTTTTTAAAATTTTTTTAATCTGGGTAAAGTTTAGAAAATTGTTTGTCCTAGGTGTACACAATCTGGTTCATTTGTACATTATGTATGTCTATTAATGTACAGATCCCCTTCCCATGTAAAATATTACACTGTTCCGTCGACCTCCCTTTTGCTATATGTTCGGTCTTTTTGATACATGTATATAATATGTATTTGTATATGTATAGTCACACTAATCTTCATTTCTCAATTTCCCCCCTCCTTTCCTTTTAGATGAGCATAGTTTGTTTTCTACGCCTGTGAGTGTCTTTCTCTTTGGAAATATGTTCATCTGTGTCAGTTATTAGATAATGCCGTACGTGATAATATGGGATATAGGTCTTTTGCTTTCCGACCTACTTCATGTTTTGTGATTATCTCCAGGCTCATCTATGGTGCCTCAAAGAGCAGTGCTTTAATGTTTTCCATGGCTAATATTCCATTGTGTACATGGACCACTTCTTCTTGGTGCATTTCTCTGTTGATGGACATTTTCGTTGCTTCCAAGCGTTGCCTATGGTAAATATTGCTGGAGTGCAGGATTGCCAGCCTGCGATTTTTGATTTTCATTCTCTCAGGTGATAGACCCAGCAGTGGGTATGATTGATTGACTGGTATGGTAGCTCAACGTTTACCTTTTCAAGGCACCTCAATTGTGCTGTCATTAGTGGCTCTTACCACGTCCCCCTTAGAATCGAGGGTACGCATTTCTCCACAATCACGTCAGCATTTCTTGTTTGCAGCATTTTTGTTGATGGCCATTCTGACTGGGGTGAGCTGATAGGTTTTTGTAATTTGGGTTTACATGTCTGTAAAAATTCCTACAATTCATCATTTTTCCACGCCTTTTGCTTTTCTGTTAAAAGAAAAAAGAGTGTGAGTATAATATACCTCTTCAAATTTTCTTTTTGGAAGGTTGCACTCTAGAATTTTTTGGTCGATTTTCGACCTCAGTATTTTTTGGAGGGCAGGTGTCATTTACAGAACTGCAATTGGTGAACATTTAGTGACCTTTTGCAGTGGGTTTAAAGCTGCTGTTGTGGGAAACGGCCACAAGGATGCAGCATTTCTCCATTCCCAAATCGGGGTACTAGGGCAGCAGAGCCGTTCTGGAAGTCGTTTGCCTAGGTGGTCAATTTGAATGGAATGTGCCAGGAAAACCCCCCATAAGTTTATGTCTCATTACTCCTAGTTCGTTGTTTTAATTTTTTCAATTGGGGTAATGGTTAGAATGTTGCTTGTCCAAGGTGTACACACTCTGGTTCATCTACATATTCTATATACCTATTTATGTAGAGATCCTCTTCCCGTGTAAATTATTACAGAGTGTTCCGTAAACCTTCCTTGCTATATGGTCGGTCTTTTTGATATATGTATATAATATGTATTTGTATACATATGGTAACGCTAATCTTCATTTATCCATTCCCCCACCTTTCCTTTTAGATAAGCATAGTTTTTTTTTTAATAAGTCTGTGATGGACTTTCTCTGTGGAAATATGTTCATTTGTGTCAGTTATTAGAGAACGCCTATAAGTGATATCATGGGATATAGGACTTTTGCTTTCCGACTTACCTCATGTTCTGTGATTATCTCCAAGATCATCTATGGTGCCTCAAAGAGCAGTGTTTCATTGTTTTCCATGGCTAGTATTCATTGTGTACATGGGCCGCTTCTTCCTTTTCCTTTCATCTGTTGATGGACATTTTGGTTGCTTCACTGTCTTGTCTATTGTGAATAAGGCTGCAGTGCAGCTTTTGCAGCCCGGGTCTTCTTCATTCTGGTCTTCTCAGGTGAGAGGCCCATTGGTGCGCCTGCTGGATTGAATGGTACCTCAATTTTTCCTTTTCAACGCAGCTCCTTTCTGTTCTCATTATTAGCGTTTAACCCTTTTACATCTCACCAGCAGCTAGAGGGTACACAGTTCTCTAAAACCTCTTCAGCATTGACTGTTTGTAGACTTTTTGCCAATGGTCAGTCGACGGGTGTGAGTTGAGAACTTTTCGTAGATTAGATTGCATGAGTCTAATACTTCCTGAGGTTGAGCTTTTATCCATTTCCCTTTCTTTAAAAAGAGAGTGAGTAAAACTTACCTCTTCATACTAGCTTCGTGAACATTTTGCCTGTTTTGAATTTTTTTTATCCATTCCCTACCTCAGCACAATTTTGAGGGCAGGTGTCCTTTACAGCCCTGCGTCCTTGTGAATGAATGGTAAGTGACCATTAGCTGTGGGTTAAAAGCTGCTCTTGCGGGAATCGGCCACAAGGCGGCAGCATTTCTCCTTTACCAAATCTGGTTACTAGGGCAACAGAGCCTTACTGGAAGTGGTGTTCTAGGTTGCAAATTAGAATGGAATGTGCGAGGCAAAAGCCCTTTAAGTTTATGTCTCATTACTTCTTGTTGGTATTTTTAACTTAATTTTTATTTTTTATCACAGCAAACTTGATTACAATGTTTTGTTTGTTCTAGGTGTGCAAGATGTGGTTCTTTCACACATATACATATATCTATTCTTCTTCGGATCCTTTTCCCATGTAGGTTATGACACAGTGTTGAGTAGTCTTCTCTTGGTATTGCGTAGGTCTTTGGTGATTATGTATTTCACGTGTGTTTGTGTCTCTCTGTTAACCTCAATATGGTAATGTATCCAATCCTCACACCTTTCCATTTGGTGAACCATAAGTTTTTTTAATGAATCTATGATAGTGTTTCTCTGTGGAAATACCTTTGTCTGTATCATTTTTTAGGTAACACCTATATGTGATATGATAGGCTATGTGTCTTTCGCTTTCTCACTTACTCCGAGTTGCGTGATTACTTCTAGACTCATCTATGGTGCTGCAAATGGCATTGTTTCATTTTTTCACTAGCTCATATTCCATCTGTACAGGTAGCAGTTCTTCTTTGTCCACCCATCTGTCGGTGGACTTTTTGGTTACTTCCATATCTTGGCCATTGTAATACTGTGCAATGCAGATTTGCGTGCCTGTGTCCTTCCAATTCTGTCTTCTTAGGTTATAGGTCCAGGAATAGGTCTGCTGGATCATATGGTAGCTCAATGTTTACCTTTTAAAGGCACCTCTATTCTGATCTCTTTAGTGGCTCTTTCCAGGTTACGTCCCACTTAAAGTGGAGGGTATGTATTTCTTCCCAGCACCTTCAGCATTTATTCTTTGTAGTTTTTGCTGATGGTTATTCTGAGTGGTGTGAGCTGATACCTCTTTGTGGTTGAATTTGCATGTGTCTCATAATGCGTTGAAATTGAGCTTTAAGACTTGTCCTTTTTATTTTTCCAGCTGTGATTGGAGCTTATTTCTTCAAAGTGTTTTCTTAAAGTATGTGTCACCGTTTGAAATATTTTGGCCATGATCTCCCTCAAGACATTTTGAGGGCAGGTTTCATTTACAGCCCTGCAGTACTTGTTCATATGAAGTGACCATTAGCTCAGGCTTTAAACCTGCTTTTGCAGGTAACGGCCAGAGAGCGGCAGCCTTTCTACGTTCCCCTTGCTGCTACTAGGGAAACAGACCTACCGGTCCGTGGTGTTCTTCAGTTATAAATTAGAGTGCAATGTGCCCGGATAAACCCACAAATGTTGATGTCTCCTTGCTTTTCTTTGTTTTTAAATTTAATTTATATTTATTATTAATTAGAGTAATATTCCATTGTGTACGTGGACCACTTCTTCTTGGTGCATTCCTCGGTTGATGGACATTTTCATTGCTTCCAAGTGTTGGCTATGGTAAATATTGCTGGCGTACAGGTTTGCCAGCCTGTGACTTTTTGATTCTCATTTTCTCAGGTGATAGGCCAAGCAGTGGTTGTGATTGATTGACTGGTAGCTCAATGTTTCCCTTTTCAAAGCACCTACATTGTGTTTTCATTAGTGGCTCTTTACATGCCCCCCCTTACCACCGAGGGTACGCATTTCTCCACACTCCCTTCACCGTTTATTTTTTGCAGCACTTTTCCTAATGGCCATTGTGACTGCTGCGAGCTGATAGGTTTTTGTAATATGGGTATGCATGTCATTAAAATTTTTAAAATTCATCATATTCCTACGCCTTTTTCTTTTCTCTTAAAAGAAAAAACCGTGAGTACAATATAGCTCTTGAAATTGTCTTCTTCGAAGGTTGCCCTCTTCTGAATTTTTTGGTCGATTTTTGACCCCAGAAATTTTCTGGAGGGCAGGCGCCATTTACAGAACTGCAAGTTGGTGAAAATTTAGTGACCTTTTGCAGTGGGTTCAAAGCTGCTGTTGTGGGAAACGTCCACAAGGAGGTAGCATTTCTCCATTCCCCAATCTGGGTACTAGGGCAGCAGAGCCTTTCTGGAAGTCATTGTCCTAGGTTGTAAATTAGAATGGAATTTGCCAGGAGAAATCCCCATAAGTTTATGTCTCATTACTTCTTCTTGGTTTTTAAAATTTTTTTAATCTGGGTAAAGTTTAGAAAATTGTTTGTCCTAGGTGTACACAATCTGGTTCATTTGTACATTATGTATGTCTATTAATGTACAGATCCCCTTCCCATGTAAAATATTACACTGTTCCGTCGACCTCCCTTTTGCTATATGTTCGGTCTTTTTGATACATGTATATAATATGTATTTGTATATGTATAGTCACACTAATCTTCATTTCTCAATTTCCCCCCTCCTTTCCTTTTAGATGAGCATAGTTTGTTTTCTACGCCTGTGAGTGTCTTTCTCTTTGGAAATATGTTCATCTGTGTCAGTTATTAGATAATGCCGTACGTGATAATATGGGATATAGGTCTTTTGCTTTCCGACCTACTTCATGTTTTGTGATTATCTCCAGGCTCATCTATGGTGCCTCAAAGAGCAGTGCTTTAATGTTTTCCATGGCTAATATTCCATTGTGTACATGGACCACTTCTTCTTGGTGCATTTCTCTGTTGATGGACATTTTCGTTGCTTCCAAGCGTTGCCTATGGTAAATATTGCTGGAGTGCAGGATTGCCAGCCTGCGATTTTTGATTTTCATTCTCTCAGGTGATAGACCCAGCAGTGGGTATGATTGATTGACTGGTATGGTAGCTCAACGTTTACCTTTTCAAGGCACCTCAATTGTGCTGTCATTAGTGGCTCTTACCACGTCCCCCTTAGAATCGAGGGTACGCATTTCTCCACAATCACGTCAGCATTTCTTGTTTGCAGCATTTTTGTTGATGGCCATTCTGACTGGGGTGAGCTGATAGGTTTTTGTAATTTGGGTTTACATGTCTGTAAAAATTCCTACAATTCATCATTTTTCCACGCCTTTTGCTTTTCTGTTAAAAGAAAAAAGAGTGTGAGTATAATATACCTCTTCAAATTTTCTTTTTGGAAGGTTGCACTCTAGAATTTTTTGGTCGATTTTCGACCTCAGTATTTTTTGGAGGGCAGGTGTCATTTACAGAACTGCAATTGGTGAACATTTAGTGACCTTTTGCAGTGGGTTTAAAGCTGCTGTTGTGGGAAACGGCCACAAGGATGCAGCATTTCTCCATTCCCAAATCGGGGTACTAGGGCAGCAGAGCCGTTCTGGAAGTCGTTTGCCTAGGTGGTCAATTTGAATGGAATGTGCCAGGAAAACCCCCCATAAGTTTATGTCTCATTACTCCTAGTTCGTTGTTTTAATTTTTTCAATTGGGGTAATGGTTAGAATGTTGCTTGTCCAAGGTGTACACACTCTGGTTCATCTACATATTCTATATACCTATTTATGTAGAGATCCTCTTCCCGTGTAAATTATTACAGAGTGTTCCGTAAACCTTCCTTGCTATATGGTCGGTCTTTTTGATATATGTATATAATATGTATTTGTATACATATGGTAACGCTAATCTTCATTTATCCATTCCCCCACCTTTCCTTTTAGATAAGCATAGTTTTTTTTTTAATAAGTCTGTGATGGACTTTCTCTGTGGAAATATGTTCATTTGTGTCAGTTATTAGAGAACGCCTATAAGTGATATCATGGGATATAGGACTTTTGCTTTCCGACTTACCTCATGTTCTGTGATTATCTCCAAGATCATCTATGGTGCCTCAAAGAGCAGTGTTTCATTGTTTTCCATGGCTAGTATTCATTGTGTACATGGGCCGCTTCTTCCTTTTCCTTTCATCTGTTGATGGACATTTTGGTTGCTTCACTGTCTTGTCTATTGTGAATAAGGCTGCAGTGCAGCTTTTGCAGCCCGGGTCTTCTTCATTCTGGTCTTCTCAGGTGAGAGGCCCATTGGTGCGCCTGCTGGATTGAATGGTACCTCAATTTTTCCTTTTCAACGCAGCTCCTTTCTGTTCTCATTATTAGCGTTTAACCCTTTTACATCTCACCAGCAGCTAGAGGGTACACAGTTCTCTAAAACCTCTTCAGCATTGACTGTTTGTAGACTTTTTGCCAATGGTCAGTCGACGGGTGTGAGTTGAGAACTTTTCGTAGATTAGATTGCATGAGTCTAATACTTCCTGAGGTTGAGCTTTTATCCATTTCCCTTTCTTTAAAAAGAGAGTGAGTAAAACTTACCTCTTCATACTAGCTTCGTGAACATTTTGCCTGTTTTGAATTTTTTTTATCCATTCCCTACCTCAGCACAATTTTGAGGGCAGGTGTCCTTTACAGCCCTGCGTCCTTGTGAATGAATGGTAAGTGACCATTAGCTGTGGGTTAAAAGCTGCTCTTGCGGGAATCGGCCACAAGGCGGCAGCATTTCTCCTTTACCAAATCTGGTTACTAGGGCAACAGAGCCTTACTGGAAGTGGTGTTCTAGGTTGCAAATTAGAATGGAATGTGCGAGGCAAAAGCCCTTTAAGTTTATGTCTCATTACTTCTTGTTGGTATTTTTAACTTAATTTTTATTTTTTATCACAGCAAACTTGATTACAATGTTTTGTTTGTTCTAGGTGTGCAAGATGTGGTTCTTTCACACATATACATATATCTATTCTTCTTCGGATCCTTTTCCCATGTAGGTTATGACACAGTGTTGAGTAGTCTTCTCTTGGTATTGCGTAGGTCTTTGGTGATTATGTATTTCACGTGTGTTTGTGTCTCTCTGTTAACCTCAATATGGTAATGTATCCAATCCTCACACCTTTCCATTTGGTGAACCATAAGTTTTTTTAATGAATCTATGATAGTGTTTCTCTGTGGAAATACCTTTGTCTGTATCATTTTTTAGGTAACACCTATATGTGATATGATAGGCTATGTGTCTTTCGCTTTCTCACTTACTCCGAGTTGCGTGATTACTTCTAGACTCATCTATGGTGCTGCAAATGGCATTGTTTCATTTTTTCACTAGCTCATATTCCATCTGTACAGGTAGCAGTTCTTCTTTGTCCACCCATCTGTCGGTGGACTTTTTGGTTACTTCCATATCTTGGCCATTGTAATACTGTGCAATGCAGATTTGCGTGCCTGTGTCCTTCCAATTCTGTCTTCTTAGGTTATAGGTCCAGGAATAGGTCTGCTGGATCATATGGTAGCTCAATGTTTACCTTTTAAAGGCACCTCTATTCTGATCTCTTTAGTGGCTCTTTCCAGGTTACGTCCCACTTAAAGTGGAGGGTATGTATTTCTTCCCAGCACCTTCAGCATTTATTCTTTGTAGTTTTTGCTGATGGTTATTCTGAGTGGTGTGAGCTGATACCTCTTTGTGGTTGAATTTGCATGTGTCTCATAATGCGTTGAAATTGAGCTTTAAGACTTGTCCTTTTTATTTTTCCAGCTGTGATTGGAGCTTATTTCTTCAAAGTGTTTTCTTAAAGTATGTGTCACCGTTTGAAATATTTTGGCCATGATCTCCCTCAAGACATTTTGAGGGCAGGTTTCATTTACAGCCCTGCAGTACTTGTTCATATGAAGTGACCATTAGCTCAGGCTTTAAACCTGCTTTTGCAGGTAACGGCCAGAGAGCGGCAGCCTTTCTACGTTCCCCTTGCTGCTACTAGGGAAACAGACCTACCGGTCCGTGGTGTTCTTCAGTTATAAATTAGAGTGCAATGTGCCCGGATAAACCCACAAATGTTGATGTCTCCTTGCTTTTCTTTGTTTTTAAATTTAATTTATATTTATTATTAATTAGAGTAATATTCCATTGTGTACGTGGACCACTTCTTCTTGGTGCATTCCTCGGTTGATGGACATTTTCATTGCTTCCAAGTGTTGGCTATGGTAAATATTGCTGGCGTACAGGTTTGCCAGCCTGTGACTTTT
Source organism: Balaenoptera borealis (assembly GCF_965194805.1). Classification (NCBI taxonomy): domain Eukaryota; kingdom Metazoa; phylum Chordata; class Mammalia; order Artiodactyla; family Balaenopteridae; genus Balaenoptera; species Balaenoptera borealis. The sequence goes on from NW_028123432.1 coordinate 13,964, forward strand.
TGATTCTCATTTTCTCAGGTGATAGGCCAAGCAGTGGTTGTGATTGATTGACTGGTAGCTCAATGTTTCCCTTTTCAAAGCACCTACATTGTGTTTTCATTAGTGGCTCTTTACATGCCCCCCCTTACCACCGAGGGTACGCATTTCTCCACACTCCCTTCACCGTTTATTTTTTGCAGCACTTTTCCTAATGGCCATTGTGACTGCTGCGAGCTGATAGGTTTTTGTAATATGGGTATGCATGTCATTAAAATTTTTAAAATTCATCATATTCCTACGCCTTTTTCTTTTCTCTTAAAAGAAAAAACCGTGAGTACAATATAGCTCTTGAAATTGTCTTCTTCGAAGGTTGCCCTCTTCTGAATTTTTTGGTCGATTTTTGACCCCAGAAATTTTCTGGAGGGCAGGCGCCATTTACAGAACTGCAAGTTGGTGAAAATTTAGTGACCTTTTGCAGTGGGTTCAAAGCTGCTGTTGTGGGAAACGTCCACAAGGAGGTAGCATTTCTCCATTCCCCAATCTGGGTACTAGGGCAGCAGAGCCTTTCTGGAAGTCATTGTCCTAGGTTGTAAATTAGAATGGAATTTGCCAGGAGAAATCCCCATAAGTTTATGTCTCATTACTTCTTCTTGGTTTTTAAAATTTTTTTAATCTGGGTAAAGTTTAGAAAATTGTTTGTCCTAGGTGTACACAATCTGGTTCATTTGTACATTATGTATGTCTATTAATGTACAGATCCCCTTCCCATGTAAAATATTACACTGTTCCGTCGACCTCCCTTTTGCTATATGTTCGGTCTTTTTGATACATGTATATAATATGTATTTGTATATGTATAGTCACACTAATCTTCATTTCTCAATTTCCCCCCTCCTTTCCTTTTAGATGAGCATAGTTTGTTTTCTACGCCTGTGAGTGTCTTTCTCTTTGGAAATATGTTCATCTGTGTCAGTTATTAGATAATGCCGTACGTGATAATATGGGATATAGGTCTTTTGCTTTCCGACCTACTTCATGTTTTGTGATTATCTCCAGGCTCATCTATGGTGCCTCAAAGAGCAGTGCTTTAATGTTTTCCATGGCTAATATTCCATTGTGTACATGGACCACTTCTTCTTGGTGCATTTCTCTGTTGATGGACATTTTCGTTGCTTCCAAGCGTTGCCTATGGTAAATATTGCTGGAGTGCAGGATTGCCAGCCTGCGATTTTTGATTTTCATTCTCTCAGGTGATAGACCCAGCAGTGGGTATGATTGATTGACTGGTATGGTAGCTCAACGTTTACCTTTTCAAGGCACCTCAATTGTGCTGTCATTAGTGGCTCTTACCACGTCCCCCTTAGAATCGAGGGTACGCATTTCTCCACAATCACGTCAGCATTTCTTGTTTGCAGCATTTTTGTTGATGGCCATTCTGACTGGGGTGAGCTGATAGGTTTTTGTAATTTGGGTTTACATGTCTGTAAAAATTCCTACAATTCATCATTTTTCCACGCCTTTTGCTTTTCTGTTAAAAGAAAAAAGAGTGTGAGTATAATATACCTCTTCAAATTTTCTTTTTGGAAGGTTGCACTCTAGAATTTTTTGGTCGATTTTCGACCTCAGTATTTTTTGGAGGGCAGGTGTCATTTACAGAACTGCAATTGGTGAACATTTAGTGACCTTTTGCAGTGGGTTTAAAGCTGCTGTTGTGGGAAACGGCCACAAGGATGCAGCATTTCTCCATTCCCAAATCGGGGTACTAGGGCAGCAGAGCCGTTCTGGAAGTCGTTTGCCTAGGTGGTCAATTTGAATGGAATGTGCCAGGAAAACCCCCCATAAGTTTATGTCTCATTACTCCTAGTTCGTTGTTTTAATTTTTTCAATTGGGGTAATGGTTAGAATGTTGCTTGTCCAAGGTGTACACACTCTGGTTCATCTACATATTCTATATACCTATTTATGTAGAGATCCTCTTCCCGTGTAAATTATTACAGAGTGTTCCGTAAACCTTCCTTGCTATATGGTCGGTCTTTTTGATATATGTATATAATATGTATTTGTATACATATGGTAACGCTAATCTTCATTTATCCATTCCCCCACCTTTCCTTTTAGATAAGCATAGTTTTTTTTTTAATAAGTCTGTGATGGACTTTCTCTGTGGAAATATGTTCATTTGTGTCAGTTATTAGAGAACGCCTATAAGTGATATCATGGGATATAGGACTTTTGCTTTCCGACTTACCTCATGTTCTGTGATTATCTCCAAGATCATCTATGGTGCCTCAAAGAGCAGTGTTTCATTGTTTTCCATGGCTAGTATTCATTGTGTACATGGGCCGCTTCTTCCTTTTCCTTTCATCTGTTGATGGACATTTTGGTTGCTTCACTGTCTTGTCTATTGTGAATAAGGCTGCAGTGCAGCTTTTGCAGCCCGGGACTTCTTCATTCTGGTCTTCTCAGGTGAGAGGCCCATTGGTGCGCCTGCTGGATTGAATGGTACCTCAATTTTTCCTTTTCAACGCAGCTCCTTTCTGTTCTCATTATTAGCGTTTAACCCTTTTACATCTCACCAGCAGCTAGAGGGTACACAGTTCTCTAAAACCTCTTCAGCATTGACTGTTTGTAGACTTTTTGCCAATGGTCAGTCGACGGGTGTGAGTTGAGAACTTTTCGTAGATTAGATTGCATGAGTCTAATACTTCCTGAGGTTGAGCTTTTATCCATTTCCCTTTCTTTAAAAAGAGAGTGAGTAAAACTTACCTCTTCATACTAGCTTCGTGAACATTTTGCCTGTTTTGAATTTTTTTTATCCATTCCCTACCTCAGCACAATTTTGAGGGCAGGTGTCCTTTACAGCCCTGCGTCCTTGTGAATGAATGGTAAGTGACCATTAGCTGTGGGTTAAAAGCTGCTCTTGCGGGAATCGGCCACAAGGCGGCAGCATTTCTCCTTTACCAAATCTGGTTACTAGGGCAACAGAGCCTTACTGGAAGTGGTGTTCTAGGTTGCAAATTAGAATGGAATGTGCGAGGCAAAAGCCCTTTAAGTTTATGTCTCATTACTTCTTGTTGGTATTTTTAACTTAATTTTTATTTTTTATCACAGCAAACTTGATTACAATGTTTTGTTTGTTCTAGGTGTGCAAGATGTGGTTCTTTCACACATATACATATATCTATTCTTCTTCGGATCCTTTTCCCATGTAGGTTATGACACAGTGTTGAGTAGTCTTCTCTTGGTATTGCGTAGGTCTTTGGTGATTATGTATTTCACGTGTGTTTGTGTCTCTCTGTTAACCTCAATATGGTAATGTATCCAATCCTCACACCTTTCCATTTGGTGAACCATAAGTTTTTTTAATGAATCTATGATAGTGTTTCTCTGTGGAAATACCTTTGTCTGTATCATTTTTTAGGTAACACCTATATGTGATATGATAGGCTATGTGTCTTTCGCTTTCTCACTTACTCCGAGTTGCGTGATTACTTCTAGACTCATCTATGGTGCTGCAAATGGCATTGTTTCATTTTTTCACTAGCTCATATTCCATCTGTACAGGTAGCAGTTCTTCTTTGTCCACCCATCTGTCGGTGGACTTTTTGGTTACTTCCATATCTTGGCCATTGTAATACTGTGCAATGCAGATTTGCGTGCCTGTGTCCTTCCAATTCTGTCTTCTTAGGTTATAGGTCCAGGAATAGGTCTGCTGGATCATATGGTAGCTCAATGTTTACCTTTTAAAGGCACCTCTATTCTGATCTCTTTAGTGGCTCTTTCCAGGTTACGTCCCACTTAAAGTGGAGGGTATGTATTTCTTCCCAGCACCTTCAGCATTTATTCTTTGTAGTTTTTGCTGATGGTTATTCTGAGTGGTGTGAGCTGATACCTCTTTGTGGTTGAATTTGCATGTGTCTCATAATGCGTTGAAATTGAGCTTTAAGACTTGTCCTTTTTATTTTTCCAGCTGTGATTGGAGCTTATTTCTTCAAAGTGTTTTCTTAAAGTATGTGTCACCGTTTGAAATATTTTGGCCATGATCTCCCTCAAGACATTTTGAGGGCAGGTTTCATTTACAGCCCTGCAGTACTTGTTCATATGAAGTGACCATTAGCTCAGGCTTTAAACCTGCTTTTGCAGGTAACGGCCAGAGAGCGGCAGCCTTTCTACGTTCCCCTTGCTGCTACTAGGGAAACAGACCTACCGGTCCGTGGTGTTCTTCAGTTATAAATTAGAGTGCAATGTGCCCGGATAAACCCACAAATGTTGATGTCTCCTTGCTTTTCTTTGTTTTTAAATTTAATTTATATTTATTATTAATTAGAGTAATATTCCATTGTGTACGTGGACCACTTCTTCTTGGTGCATTCCTCGGTTGATGGACATTTTCATTGCTTCCAAGTGTTGGCTATGGTAAATATTGCTGGCGTACAGGTTTGCCAGCCTGTGACTTTTTGATTCTCATTTTCTCAGGTGATAGGCCAAGCAGTGGTTGTGATTGATTGACTGGTAGCTCAATGTTTCCCTTTTCAAAGCACCTACATTGTGTTTTCATTAGTGGCTCTTTACATGCCCCCCCTTACCACCGAGGGTACGCATTTCTCCACACTCCCTTCACCGTTTATTTTTTGCAGCACTTTTCCTAATGGCCATTGTGACTGCTGCGAGCTGATAGGTTTTTGTAATATGGGTATGCATGTCATTAAAATTTTTAAAATTCATCATATTCCTACGCCTTTTTCTTTTCTCTTAAAAGAAAAAACCGTGAGTACAATATAGCTCTTGAAATTGTCTTCTTCGAAGGTTGCCCTCTTCTGAATTTTTTGGTCGATTTTTGACCCCAGAAATTTTCTGGAGGGCAGGCGCCATTTACAGAACTGCAAGTTGGTGAAAATTTAGTGACCTTTTGCAGTGGGTTCAAAGCTGCTGTTGTGGGAAACGTCCACAAGGAGGTAGCATTTCTCCATTCCCCAATCTGGGTACTAGGGCAGCAGAGCCTTTCTGGAAGTCATTGTCCTAGGTTGTAAATTAGAATGGAATTTGCCAGGAGAAATCCCCATAAGTTTATGTCTCATTACTTCTTCTTGGTTTTTAAAATTTTTTTAATCTGGGTAAAGTTTAGAAAATTGTTTGTCCTAGGTGTACACAATCTGGTTCATTTGTACATTATGTATGTCTATTAATGTACAGATCCCCTTCCCATGTAAAATATTACACTGTTCCGTCGACCTCCCTTTTGCTATATGTTCGGTCTTTTTGATACATGTATATAATATGTATTTGTATATGTATAGTCACACTAATCTTCATTTCTCAATTTCCCCCCTCCTTTCCTTTTAGATGAGCATAGTTTGTTTTCTACGCCTGTGAGTGTCTTTCTCTTTGGAAATATGTTCATCTGTGTCAGTTATTAGATAATGCCGTACGTGATAATATGGGATATAGGTCTTTTGCTTTCCGACCTACTTCATGTTTTGTGATTATCTCCAGGCTCATCTATGGTGCCTCAAAGAGCAGTGCTTTAATGTTTTCCATGGCTAATATTCCATTGTGTACATGGACCACTTCTTCTTGGTGCATTTCTCTGTTGATGGACATTTTCGTTGCTTCCAAGCGTTGCCTATGGTAAATATTGCTGGAGTGCAGGATTGCCAGCCTGCGATTTTTGATTTTCATTCTCTCAGGTGATAGACCCAGCAGTGGGTATGATTGATTGACTGGTATGGTAGCTCAACGTTTACCTTTTCAAGGCACCTCAATTGTGCTGTCATTAGTGGCTCTTACCACGTCCCCCTTAGAATCGAGGGTACGCATTTCTCCACAATCACGTCAGCATTTCTTGTTTGCAGCATTTTTGTTGATGGCCATTCTGACTGGGGTGAGCTGATAGGTTTTTGTAATTTGGGTTTACATGTCTGTAAAAATTCCTACAATTCATCATTTTTCCACGCCTTTTGCTTTTCTGTTAAAAGAAAAAAGAGTGTGAGTATAATATACCTCTTCAAATTTTCTTTTTGGAAGGTTGCACTCTAGAATTTTTTGGTCGATTTTCGACCTCAGTATTTTTTGGAGGGCAGGTGTCATTTACAGAACTGCAATTGGTGAACATTTAGTGACCTTTTGCAGTGGGTTTAAAGCTGCTGTTGTGGGAAACGGCCACAAGGATGCAGCATTTCTCCATTCCCAAATCGGGGTACTAGGGCAGCAGAGCCGTTCTGGAAGTCGTTTGCCTAGGTGGTCAATTTGAATGGAATGTGCCAGGAAAACCCCCCATAAGTTTATGTCTCATTACTCCTAGTTCGTTGTTTTAATTTTTTCAATTGGGGTAATGGTTAGAATGTTGCTTGTCCAAGGTGTACACACTCTGGTTCATCTACATATTCTATATACCTATTTATGTAGAGATCCTCTTCCCGTGTAAATTATTACAGAGTGTTCCGTAAACCTTCCTTGCTATATGGTCGGTCTTTTTGATATATGTATATAATATGTATTTGTATACATATGGTAACGCTAATCTTCATTTATCCATTCCCCCACCTTTCCTTTTAGATAAGCATAGTTTTTTTTTTAATAAGTCTGTGATGGACTTTCTCTGTGGAAATATGTTCATTTGTGTCAGTTATTAGAGAACGCCTATAAGTGATATCATGGGATATAGGACTTTTGCTTTCCGACTTACCTCATGTTCTGTGATTATCTCCAAGATCATCTATGGTGCCTCAAAGAGCAGTGTTTCATTGTTTTCCATGGCTAGTATTCATTGTGTACATGGGCCGCTTCTTCCTTTTCCTTTCATCTGTTGATGGACATTTTGGTTGCTTCACTGTCTTGTCTATTGTGAATAAGGCTGCAGTGCAGCTTTTGCAGCCCGGGTCTTCTTCATTCTGGTCTTCTCAGGTGAGAGGCCCATTGGTGCGCCTGCTGGATTGAATGGTACCTCAATTTTTCCTTTTCAACGCAGCTCCTTTCTGTTCTCATTATTAGCGTTTAACCCTTTTACATCTCACCAGCAGCTAGAGGGTACACAGTTCTCTAAAACCTCTTCAGCATTGACTGTTTGTAGACTTTTTGCCAATGGTCAGTCGACGGGTGTGAGTTGAGAACTTTTCGTAGATTAGATTGCATGAGTCTAATACTTCCTGAGGTTGAGCTTTTATCCATTTCCCTTTCTTTAAAAAGAGAGTGAGTAAAACTTACCTCTTCATACTAGCTTCGTGAACATTTTGCCTGTTTTGAATTTTTTTTATCCATTCCCTACCTCAGCACAATTTTGAGGGCAGGTGTCCTTTACAGCCCTGCGTCCTTGTGAATGAATGGTAAGTGACCATTAGCTGTGGGTTAAAAGCTGCTCTTGCGGGAATCGGCCACAAGGCGGCAGCATTTCTCCTTTACCAAATCTGGTTACTAGGGCAACAGAGCCTTACTGGAAGTGGTGTTCTAGGTTGCAAATTAGAATGGAATGTGCGAGGCAAAAGCCCTTTAAGTTTATGTCTCATTACTTCTTGTTGGTATTTTTAACTTAATTTTTATTTTTTATCACAGCAAACTTGATTACAATGTTTTGTTTGTTCTAGGTGTGCAAGATGTGGTTCTTTCACACATATACATATATCTATTCTTCTTCGGATCCTTTTCCCATGTAGGTTATGACACAGTGTTGAGTAGTCTTCTCTTGGTATTGCGTAGGTCTTTGGTGATTATGTATTTCACGTGTGTTTGTGTCTCTCTGTTAACCTCAATATGGTAATGTATCCAATCCTCACACCTTTCCATTTGGTGAACCATAAGTTTTTTTAATGAATCTATGATAGTGTTTCTCTGTGGAAATACCTTTGTCTGTATCATTTTTTAGGTAACACCTATATGTGATATGATAGGCTATGTGTCTTTCGCTTTCTCACTTACTCCGAGTTGCGTGATTACTTCTAGACTCATCTATGGTGCTGCAAATGGCATTGTTTCATTTTTTCACTAGCTCATATTCCATCTGTACAGGTAGCAGTTCTTCTTTGTCCACCCATCTGTCGGTGGACTTTTTGGTTACTTCCATATCTTGGCCATTGTAATACTGTGCAATGCAGATTTGCGTGCCTGTGTCCTTCCAATTCTGTCTTCTTAGGTTATAGGTCCAGGAATAGGTCTGCTGGATCATATGGTAGCTCAATGTTTACCTTTTAAAGGCACCTCTATTCTGATCTCTTTAGTGGCTCTTTCCAGGTTACGTCCCACTTAAAGTGGAGGGTATGTATTTCTTCCCAGCACCTTCAGCATTTATTCTTTGTAGTTTTTGCTGATGGTTATTCTGAGTGGTGTGAGCTGATACCTCTTTGTGGTTGAATTTGCATGTGTCTCATAATGCGTTGAAATTGAGCTTTAAGACTTGTCCTTTTTATTTTTCCAGCTGTGATTGGAGCTTATTTCTTCAAAGTGTTTTCTTAAAGTATGTGTCACCGTTTGAAATATTTTGGCCATGATCTCCCTCAAGACATTTTGAGGGCAGGTTTCATTTACAGCCCTGCAGTACTTGTTCATATGAAGTGACCATTAGCTCAGGCTTTAAACCTGCTTTTGCAGGTAACGGCCAGAGAGCGGCAGCCTTTCTACGTTCCCCTTGCTGCTACTAGGGAAACAGACCTACCGGTCCGTGGTGTTCTTCAGTTATAAATTAGAGTGCAATGTGCCCGGATAAACCCACAAATGTTGATGTCTCCTTGCTTTTCTTTGTTTTTAAATTTAATTTATATTTATTATTAATTAGAGTAATATTCCATTGTGTACGTGGACCACTTCTTCTTGGTGCATTCCTCGGTTGATGGACATTTTCATTGCTTCCAAGTGTTGGCTATGGTAAATATTGCTGGCGTACAGGTTTGCCAGCCTGTGACTTTTTGATTCTCATTTTCTCAGGTGATAGGCCAAGCAGTGGTTGTGATTGATTGACTGGTAGCTCAATGTTTCCCTTTTCAAAGCACCTACATTGTGTTTTCATTAGTGGCTCTTTACATGCCCCCCCTTACCACCGAGGGTACGCATTTCTCCACACTCCCTTCACCGTTTATTTTTTGCAGCACTTTTCCTAATGGCCATTGTGACTGCTGCGAGCTGATAGGTTTTTGTAATATGGGTATGCATGTCATTAAAATTTTTAAAATTCATCATATTCCTACGCCTTTTTCTTTTCTCTTAAAAGAAAAAACCGTGAGTACAATATAGCTCTTGAAATTGTCTTCTTCGAAGGTTGCCCTCTTCTGAATTTTTTGGTCGATTTTTGACCCCAGAAATTTTCTGGAGGGCAGGCGCCATTTACAGAACTGCAAGTTGGTGAAAATTTAGTGACCTTTTGCAGTGGGTTCAAAGCTGCTGTTGTGGGAAACGTCCACAAGGAGGTAGCATTTCTCCATTCCCCAATCTGGGTACTAGGGCAGCAGAGCCTTTCTGGAAGTCATTGTCCTAGGTTGTAAATTAGAATGGAATTTGCCAGGAGAAATCCCCATAAGTTTATGTCTCATTACTTCTTCTTGGTTTTTAAAATTTTTTTAATCTGGGTAAAGTTTAGAAAATTGTTTGTCCTAGGTGTACACAATCTGGTTCATTTGTACATTATGTATGTCTATTAATGTACAGATCCCCTTCCCATGTAAAATATTACACTGTTCCGTCGACCTCCCTTTTGCTATATGTTCGGTCTTTTTGATACATGTATATAATATGTATTTGTATATGTATAGTCACACTAATCTTCATTTCTCAATTTCCCCCCTCCTTTCCTTTTAGATGAGCATAGTTTGTTTTCTACGCCTGTGAGTGTCTTTCTCTTTGGAAATATGTTCATCTGTGTCAGTTATTAGATAATGCCGTACGTGATAATATGGGATATAGGTCTTTTGCTTTCCGACCTACTTCATGTTTTGTGATTATCTCCAGGCTCATCTATGGTGCCTCAAAGAGCAGTGCTTTAATGTTTTCCATGGCTAATATTCCATTGTGTACATGGACCACTTCTTCTTGGTGCATTTCTCTGTTGATGGACATTTTCGTTGCTTCCAAGCGTTGCCTATGGTAAATATTGCTGGAGTGCAGGATTGCCAGCCTGCGATTTTTGATTTTCATTCTCTCAGGTGATAGACCCAGCAGTGGGTATGATTGATTGACTGGTATGGTAGCTCAACGTTTACCTTTTCAAGGCACCTCAATTGTGCTGTCATTAGTGGCTCTTACCACGTCCCCCTTAGAATCGAGGGTACGCATTTCTCCACAATCACGTCAGCATTTCTTGTTTGCAGCATTTTTGTTGATGGCCATTCTGACTGGGGTGAGCTGATAGGTTTTTGTAATTTGGGTTTACATGTCTGTAAAAATTCCTACAATTCATCATTTTTCCACGCCTTTTGCTTTTCTGTTAAAAGAAAAAAGAGTGTGAGTATAATATACCTCTTCAAATTTTCTTTTTGGAAGGTTGCACTCTAGAATTTTTTGGTCGATTTTCGACCTCAGTATTTTTTGGAGGGCAGGTGTCATTTACAGAACTGCAATTGGTGAACATTTAGTGACCTTTTGCAGTGGGTTTAAAGCTGCTGTTGTGGGAAACGGCCACAAGGATGCAGCATTTCTCCATTCCCAAATCGGGGTACTAGGGCAGCAGAGCCGTTCTGGAAGTCGTTTGCCTAGGTGGTCAATTTGAATGGAATGTGCCAGGAAAACCCCCCATAAGTTTATGTCTCATTACTCCTAGTTGGTTGTTTTAATTTTTTCAATTGGGGTAATGGTTAGAATGTTGCTTGTCCAAGGTGTACACACTCTGGTTCATCTACATATTCTATATACCTATTTATGTAGAGATCCTCTTCCCGTGTAAATTATTACAGAGTGTTCCGTAAACCTTCCTTGCTATATGGTCGGTCTTTTTGATATATGTATATAATATGTATTTGTATACATATGGTAACGCTAATCTTCATTTATCCATTCCCCCACCTTTCCTTTTAGATAAGCATAGTTTTTTTTTTAATAAGTCTGTGATGGACTTTCTCTGTGGAAATATGTTCATTTGTGTCAGTTATTAGAGAACGCCTATAAGTGATATCATGGGATATAGGACTTTTGCTTTCCGACTTACCTCATGTTCTGTGATTATCTCCAAGATCATCTATGGTGCCTCAAAGAGCAGTGTTTCATTGTTTTCCATGGCTAGTATTCATTGTGTACATGGGCCGCTTCTTCCTTTTCCTTTCATCTGTTGATGGACATTTTGGTTGCTTCACTGTCTTGTCTATTGTGAATAAGGCTGCAGTGCAGCTTTTGCAGCCCGGGTCTTCTTCATTCTGGTCTTCTCAGGTGAGAGGCCCATTGGTGCGCCTGCTGGATTGAATGGTACCTCAATTTTTCCTTTTCAACGCAGCTCCTTTCTGTTCTCATTATTAGCGTTTAACCCTTTTACATCTCACCAGCAGCTAGAGGGTACACAGTTCTCTAAAACCTCTTCAGCATTGACTGTTTGTAGACTTTTTGCCAATGGTCAGTCGACGGGTGTGAGTTGAGAACTTTTCGTAGATTAGATTGCATGAGTCTAATACTTCCTGAGGTTGAGCTTTTATCCATTTCCCTTTCTTTAAAAAGAGAGTGAGTAAAACTTACCTCTTCATACTAGCTTCGTGAACATTTTGCCTGTTTTGAATTTTTTTTATCCATTCCCTACCTCAGCACAATTTTGAGGGCAGGTGTCCTTTACAGCCCTGCGTCCTTGTGAATGAATGGTAAGTGACCATTAGCTGTGGGTTAAAAGCTGCTCTTGCGGGAATCGGCCACAAGGCGGCAGCATTTCTCCTTTACCAAATCTGGTTACTAGGGCAACAGAGCCTTACTGGAAGTGGTGTTCTAGGTTGCAAATTAGAATGGAATGTGCGAGGCAAAAGCCCTTTAAGTTTATGTCTCATTACTTCTTGTTGGTATTTTTAACTTAATTTTTATTTTTTATCACAGCAAACTTGATTACAATGTTTTGTTTGTTCTAGGTGTGCAAGATGTGGTTCTTTCACACATATACATATATCTATTCTTCTTCGGATCCTTTTCCCATGTAGGTTATGACACAGTGTTGAGTAGTCTTCTCTTGGTATTGCGTAGGTCTTTGGTGATTATGTATTTCACGTGTGTTTGTGTCTCTCTGTTAACCTCAATATGGTAATGTATCCAATCCTCACACCTTTCCATTTGGTGAACCATAAGTTTTTTTAATTAATCTATGATAGTGTTTCTCTGTGGAAATACCTTTGTCTGTATCATTTTTTAGGTAACACCTATATGTGATATGATAGGCTATGTGTCTTTCGCTTTCTCACTTACTCCGAGTTGCGTGATTACTTCTAGACTCATCTATGGTGCTGCAAATGGCATTGTTTCATTTTTTCACTAGCTCATATTCCATCTGTACAGGTAGCAGTTCTTCTTTGTCCACCCATCTGTCGGTGGACTTTTTGGTTACTTCCATATCTTGGCCATTGTAATACTGTGCAATGCAGATTTGCGTGCCTGTGTCCTTCCAATTCTGTCTTCTTAGGTTATAGGTCCAGGAATAGGTCTGCTGGATCATATGGTAGCTCAATGTTTACCTTTTAAAGGCACCTCTATTCTGATCTCTTTAGTGGCTCTTTCCAGGTTACGTCCCACTTAAAGTGGAGGGTATGTATTTCTTCCCAGCACCTTCAGCATTTATTCTTTGTAGTTTTTGCTGATGGTTATTCTGAGTGGTGTGAGCTGATACCTCTTTGTGGTTGAATTTGCATGTGTCTCATAATGCGTTGAAATTGAGCTTTAAGACTTGTCCTTTTTATTTTTCCAGCTGTGATTGGAGCTTATTTCTTCAAAGTGTTTTCTTAAAGTATGTGTCACCGTTTGAAATATTTTGGCCATGATCTCCCTCAAGACATTTTGAGGGCAGGTTTCATTTACAGCCCTGCAGTACTTGTTCATATGAAGTGACCATTAGCTCAGGCTTTAAACCTGCTTTTGCAGGTAACGGCCAGAGAGCGGCAGCCTTTCTACGTTCCCCTTGCTGCTACTAGGGAAACAGACCTACCGGTCCGTGGTGTTCTTCAGTTATAAATTAGAGTGCAATGTGCCCGGATAAACCCACAAATGTTGATGTCTCCTTGCTTTTCTTTGTTTTTAAATTTAATTTATATTTATTATTAATTAGAGTAATATTCCATTGTGTACGTGGACCACTTCTTTTTGGTGCATTCCTCGGTTGATGGACATTTTCATTGCTTCCAAGTGTTGGCTATGGTAAATATTGCTGGCGTACAGGTTTGCCAGCCTGTGACTTTTTGATTCTCATTTTCTCAGGTGATAGGCCAAGCAGTGGTTGTGATTGATTGACTGGTAGCTCAATGTTTCCCTTTTCAAAGCACCTACATTGTGTTTTCATTAGTGGCTCTTTACATGCCCCCCCTTACCACCGAGGGTACGCATTTCTCCACACTCCCTTCACCGTTTATTTTTTGCAGCACTTTTCCTAATGGCCATTGTGACTGCTGCGAGCTGATAGGTTTTTGTAATATGGGTATGCATGTCATTAAAATTTTTAAAATTCATCATATTCCTACGCCTTTTTCTTTTCTCTTAAAAGAAAAAACCGTGAGTACAATATAGCTCTTGAAATTGTCTTCTTCGAAGGTTGCCCTCTTCTGAATTTTTTGGTCGATTTTTGACCCCAGAAATTTTCTGGAGGGCAGGCGCCATTTACAGAACTGCAAGTTGGTGAAAATTTAGTGACCTTTTGCAGTGGGTTCAAAGCTGCTGTTGTGGGAAACGTCCACAAGGAGGTAGCATTTCTCCATTCCCCAATCTGGGTACTAGGGCAGCAGAGCCTTTCTGGAAGTCATTGTCCTAGGTTGTAAATTAGAATGGAATTTGCCAGGAGAAATCCCCATAAGTTTATGTCTCATTACTTCTTCTTGGTTTTTAAAATTTTTTTAATCTGGGTAAAGTTTAGAAAATTGTTTGTCCTAGGTGTACACAATCTGGTTCATTTGTACATTATGTATGTCTATTAATGTACAGATCCCCTTCCCATGTAAAATATTACACTGTTCCGTCGACCTCCCTTTTGCTATATGTTCGGTCTTTTTGATACATGTATATAATATGTATTTGTATATGTATAGTCACACTAATCTTCATTTCTCAATTTCCCCCCTCCTTTCCTTTTAGATGAGCATAGTTTGTTTTCTACGCCTGTGAGTGTCTTTCTCTTTGGAAATATGTTCATCTGTGTCAGTTATTAGATAATGCCGTACGGGATAATATGGGATATAGGTCTTTTGCTTTCCGACCTACTTCATGTTTTGTGATTATCTCCAGGCTCATCTATGGTGCCTCAAAGAGCAGTGCTTTAATGTTTTCCATGGCTAATATTCCATTGTGTACATGGACCACTTCTTCTTGGTGCATTTCTCTGTTGATGGACATTTTCGTTGCTTCCAAGCGTTGCCTATGGTAAATATTGCTGGAGTGCAGGATTGCCAGCCTGCGATTTTTGATTTTCATTCTCTCAGGTGATAGACCCAGCAGTGGGTATGATTGATTGACTGGTATGGTAGCTCAACGTTTACCTTTTCAAGGCACCTCAATTGTGCTGTCATTAGTGGCTCTTACCACGTCCCCCTTAGAATCGAGGGTACGCATTTCTCCACAATCACGTCAGCATTTCTTGTTTGCAGCATTTTTGTTGATGGCCATTCTGACTGGGGTGAGCTGATAGGTTTTTGTAATTTGGGTTTACATGTCTGTAAAAATTCCTACAATTCATCATTTTTCCACGCCTTTTGCTTTTCTGTTAAAAGAAAAAAGAGTGTGAGTATAATATACCTCTTCAAATTTTCTTTTTGGAAGGTTGCACTCTAGAATTTTTTGGTCGATTTTCGACCTCAGTATTTTTTGGAGGGCAGGTGTCATTTACAGAACTGCAATTGGTGAACATTTAGTGACCTTTTGCAGTGGGTTTAAAGCTGCTGTTGTGGGAAACGGCCACAAGGATGCAGCATTTCTCCATTCCCAAATCGGGGTACTAGGGCAGCAGAGCCGTTCTGGAAGTCGTTTGCCTAGGTGGTCAATTTGAATGGAATGTGCCAGGAAAACCCCCCATAAGTTTATGTCTCATTACTCCTAGTTCGTTGTTTTAATTTTTTCAATTGGGGTAATGGTTAGAATGTTGCTTGTCCAAGGTGTACACACTCTGGTTCATCTACATATTCTATATACCTATTTATGTAGAGATCCTCTTCCCGTGTAAATTATTACAGAGTGTTCCGTAAACCTTCCTTGCTATATGGTCGGTCTTTTTGATATATGTATATAATATGTATTTGTATACATATGGTAACGCTAATCTTCATTTATCCATTCCCCCACCTTTCCTTTTAGATAAGCATAGTTTTTTTTTTAATAAGTCTGTGATGGACTTTCTCTGTGGAAATATGTTCATTTGTGTCAGTTATTAGAGAACGCCTATAAGTGATATCATGGGATATAGGACTTTTGCTTTCCGACTTACCTCATGTTCTGTGATTATCTCCAAGATCATCTATGGTGCCTCAAAGAGCAGTGTTTCATTGTTTTCCATGGCTAGTATTCATTGTGTACATGGGCCGCTTCTTCCTTTTCCTTTCATCTGTTGATGGACATTTTGGTTGCTTCACTGTCTTGTCTATTGTGAATAAGGCTGCAGTGCAGCTTTTGCAGCCCGGGTCTTCTTCATTCTGGTCTTCTCAGGTGAGAGGCCCATTGGTGCGCCTGCTGGATTGAATGGTACCTCAATTTTTCCTTTTCAACGCAGCTCCTTTCTGTTCTCATTATTAGCGTTTAACCCTTTTACATCTCACCAGCAGCTAGAGGGTACACAGTTCTCTAAAACCTCTTCAGCATTGACTGTTTGTAGACTTTTTGCCAATGGTCAGTCGACGGGTGTGAGTTGAGAACTTTTCGTAGATTAGATTGCATGAGTCTAATACTTCCTGAGGTTGAGCTTTTATCCATTTCCCTTTCTTTAAAAAGAGAGTGAGTAAAACTTACCTCTTCATACTAGCTTCGTGAACATTTTGCCTGTTTTGAATTTTTTTTATCCATTCCCTACCTCAGCACAATTTTGAGGGCAGGTGTCCTTTACAGCCCTGCGTCCTTGTGAATGAATGGTAAGTGACCATTAGCTGTGGGTTAAAAGCTGCTCTTGCGGGAATCGGCCACAAGGCGGCAGCATTTCTCCTTTACCAAATCTGGTTACTAGGGCAACAGAGCCTTACTGGAAGTGGTGTTCTAGGTTGCAAATTAGAATGGAATGTGCGAGGCAAAAGCCCTTTAAGTTTATGTCTCATTACTTCTTGTTGGTATTTTTAACTTAATTTTTATTTTTTATCACAGCAAACTTGATTACAATGTTTTGTTTGTTCTAGGTGTGCAAGATGTGGTTCTTTCACACATATACATATATCTATTCTTCTTCGGATCCTTTTCCCATGTAGGTTATGACACAGTGTTGAGTAGTCTTCTCTTGGTATTGCGTAGGTCTTTGGTGATTATGTATTTCACGTGTGTTTGTGTCTCTCTGTTAACCTCAATATGGTAATGTATCCAATCCTCACACCTTTCCATTTGGTGAACCATAAGTTTTTTTAATGAATCTATGATAGTGTTTCTCTGTGGAAATACCTTTGTCTGTATCATTTTTTAGGTAACACCTATATGTGATATGATAGGCTATGTGTCTTTCGCTTTCTCACTTACTCCGAGTTGCGTGATTACTTCTAGACTCATCTATGGTGCTGCAAATGGCATTGTTTCATTTTTTCACTAGCTCATATTCCATCTGTACAGGTAGCAGTTCTTCTTTGTCCACCCATCTGTCGGTGGACTTTTTGGTTACTTCCATATCTTGGCCATTGTAATACTGTGCAATGCAGATTTGCGTGCCTGTGTCCTTCCAATTCTGTCTTCTTAGGTTATAGGTCCAGGAATAGGTCTGCTGGATCATATGGTAGCTCAATGTTTACCTTTTAAAGGCACCTCTATTCTGATCTCTTTAGTGGCTCTTTCCAGGTTACGTCCCACTTAAAGTGGAGGGTATGTATTTCTTCCCAGCACCTTCAGCATTTATTCTTTGTAGTTTTTGCTGATGGTTATTCTGAGTGGTGTGAGCTGATACCTCTTTGTGGTTGAATTTGCATGTGTCTCATAATGCGTTGAAATTGAGCTTTAAGACTTGTCCTTTTTATTTTTCCAGCTGTGATTGGAGCTTATTTCTTCAAAGTGTTTTCTTAAAGTATGTGTCACCGTTTGAAATATTTTGGCCATGATCTCCCTCAAGACATTTTGAGGGCAGGTTTCATTTACAGCCCTGCAGTACTTGTTCATATGAAGTGACCATTAGCTCAGGCTTTAAACCTGCTTTTGCAGGTAACGGCCAGAGAGCGGCAGCCTTTCTACGTTCCCCTTGCTGCTACTAGGGAAACAGACCTACCGGTCCGTGGTGTTCTTCAGTTATAAATTAGAGTGCAATGTGCCCGGATAAACCCACAAATGTTGATGTCTCCTTGCTTTTCTTTGTTTTTAAATTTAATTTATATTTATTATTAATTAGAGTAATATTCCATTGTGTACGTGGACCACTTCTTCTTGGTGCATTCCTCGGTTGATGGACATTTTCATTGCTTCCAAGTGTTGGCTATGGTAAATATTGCTGGCGTACAGGTTTGCCAGCCTGTGACTTTTTGATTCTCATTTTCTCAGGTGATAGGCCAAGCAGTGGTTGTGATTGATTGACTGGTAGCTCAATGTTTCCCTTTTCAAAGCACCTACATTGTGTTTTCATTAGTGGCTCTTTACATGCCCCCCCTTACCACCGAGGGTACGCATTTCTCCACACTCCCTTCACCGTTTATTTTTTGCAGCACTTTTCCTAATGGCCATTGTGACTGCTGCGAGCTGATAGGTTTTTGTAATATGGGTATGCATGTCATTAAAATTTTTAAAATTCATCATATTCCTACGCCTTTTTCTTTTCTCTTAAAAGAAAAAACCGTGAGTACAATATAGCTCTTGAAATTGTCTTCTTCGAAGGTGGCCCTCTTCTGAATTTTTTGGTCGATTTTTGACCCCAGAAATTTTCTGGAGGGCAGGCGCCATTTACAGAACTGCAAGTTGGTGAAAATTTAGTGACCTTTTGCAGTGGGTTCAAAGCTGCTGTTGTGGGAAATGTCCACAAGGAGGTAGCATTTCTCCATTCCCCAATCTGGGTACTAGGGCAGCAGAGCCTTTCTGGAAGTCATTGTCCTAGGTTGTAAATTAGAATGGAATTTGCCAGGAGAAATCCCCATAAGTTTATGTCTCATTACTTCTTCTTGGTTTTTAAAATTTTTTTAAT
Source organism: Balaenoptera borealis (assembly GCF_965194805.1). Classification (NCBI taxonomy): domain Eukaryota; kingdom Metazoa; phylum Chordata; class Mammalia; order Artiodactyla; family Balaenopteridae; genus Balaenoptera; species Balaenoptera borealis. The sequence goes on from NW_028123432.1 coordinate 32,364, forward strand.
CTGGGTAAAGTTTAGAAAATTGTTTGTCCTAGGTGTACACAATCTGGTTCATTTGTACATTATGTATGTCTATTAATGTACAGATCCCCTTCCCATGTAAAATATTACACTGTTCCGTCGACCTCCCTTTTGCTATATGTTCGGTCTTTTTGATACATGTATATAATATGTATTTGTATATGTATAGTCACACTAATCTTCATTTCTCAATTTCCCCCCTCCTTTCCTTTTAGATGAGCATAGTTTGTTTTCTACGCCTGTGAGTGTCTTTCTCTTTGGAAATATGTTCATCTGTGTCAGTTATTAGATAATGCCGTACGGGATAATATGGGATATAGGTCTTTTGCTTTCCGACCTACTTCATGTTTTGTGATTATCTCCAGGCTCATCTATGGTGCCTCAAAGAGCAGTGCTTTAATGTTTTCCATGGCTAATATTCCATTGTGTACATGGACCACTTCTTCTTGGTGCATTTCTCTGTTGATGGACATTTTCGTTGCTTCCAAGCGTTGCCTATGGTAAATATTGCTGGAGTGCAGGATTGCCAGCCTGCGATTTTTGATTTTCATTCTCTCAGGTGATAGACCCAGCAGTGGGTATGATTGATTGACTGGTATGGTAGCTCAACGTTTACCTTTTCAAGGCACCTCAATTGTGCTGTCATTAGTGGCTCTTACCACGTCCCCCTTAGAATCGAGGGTACGCATTTCTCCACAATCACGTCAGCATTTCTTGTTTGCAGCATTTTTGTTGATGGCCATTCTGACTGGGGTGAGCTGATAGGTTTTTGTAATTTGGGTTTACATGTCTGTAAAAATTCCTACAATTCATCATTTTTCCACGCCTTTTGCTTTTCTGTTAAAAGAAAAAAGAGTGTGAGTATAATATACCTCTTCAAATTTTCTTTTTGGAAGGTTGCACTCTAGAATTTTTTGGTCGATTTTCGACCTCAGTATTTTTTGGAGGGCAGGTGTCATTTACAGAACTGCAATTGGTGAACATTTAGTGACCTTTTGCAGTGGGTTTAAAGCTGCTGTTGTGGGAAACGGCCACAAGGATGCAGCATTTCTCCATTCCCAAATCGGGGTACTAGGGCAGCAGAGCCGTTCTGGAAGTCGTTTGCCTAGGTGGTCAATTTGAATGGAATGTGCCAGGAAAACCCCCCATAAGTTTATGTCTCATTACTCCTAGTTCGTTGTTTTAATTTTTTCAATTGGGGTAATGGTTAGAATGTTGCTTGTCCAAGGTGTACACACTCTGGTTCATCTACATATTCTATATACCTATTTATGTAGAGATCCTCTTCCCGTGTAAATTATTACAGAGTGTTCCGTAAACCTTCCTTGCTATATGGTCGGTCTTTTTGATATATGTATATAATATGTATTTGTATACATATGGTAACGCTAATCTTCATTTATCCATTCCCCCACCTTTCCTTTTAGATAAGCATAGTTTTTTTTTTAATAAGTCTGTGATGGACTTTCTCTGTGGAAATATGTTCATTTGTGTCAGTTATTAGAGAACGCCTATAAGTGATATCATGGGATATAGGACTTTTGCTTTCCGACTTACCTCATGTTCTGTGATTATCTCCAAGATCATCTATGGTGCCTCAAAGAGCAGTGTTTCATTGTTTTCCATGGCTAGTATTCATTGTGTACATGGGCCGCTTCTTCCTTTTCCTTTCATCTGTTGATGGACATTTTGGTTGCTTCACTGTCTTGTCTATTGTGAATAAGGCTGCAGTGCAGCTTTTGCAGCCCGGGTCTTCTTCATTCTGGTCTTCTCAGGTGAGAGGCCCATTGGTGCGCCTGCTGGATTGAATGGTACCTCAATTTTTCCTTTTCAACGCAGCTCCTTTCTGTTCTCATTATTAGCGTTTAACCCTTTTACATCTCACCAGCAGCTAGAGGGTACACAGTTCTCTAAAACCTCTTCAGCATTGACTGTTTGTAGACTTTTTGCCAATGGTCAGTCGACGGGTGTGAGTTGAGAACTTTTCGTAGATTAGATTGCATGAGTCTAATACTTCCTGAGGTTGAGCTTTTATCCATTTCCCTTTCTTTAAAAAGAGAGTGAGTAAAACTTACCTCTTCATACTAGCTTCGTGAACATTTTGCCTGTTTTGAATTTTTTTTATCCATTCCCTACCTCAGCACAATTTTGAGGGCAGGTGTCCTTTACAGCCCTGCGTCCTTGTGAATGAATGGTAAGTGACCATTAGCTGTGGGTTAAAAGCTGCTCTTGCGGGAATCGGCCACAAGGCGGCAGCATTTCTCCTTTACCAAATCTGGTTACTAGGGCAACAGAGCCTTACTGGAAGTGGTGTTCTAGGTTGCAAATTAGAATGGAATGTGCGAGGCAAAAGCCCTTTAAGTTTATGTCTCATTACTTCTTGTTGGTATTTTTAACTTAATTTTTATTTTTTATCACAGCAAACTTGATTACAATGTTTTGTTTGTTCTAGGTGTGCAAGATGTGGTTCTTTCACACATATACATATATCTATTCTTCTTCGGATCCTTTTCCCATGTAGGTTATGACACAGTGTTGAGTAGTCTTCTCTTGGTATTGCGTAGGTCTTTGGTGATTATGTATTTCACGTGTGTTTGTGTCTCTCTGTTAACCTCAATATGGTAATGTATCCAATCCTCACACCTTTCCATTTGGTGAACCATAAGTTTTTTTAATGAATCTATGATAGTGTTTCTCTGTGGAAATACCTTTGTCTGTATCATTTTTTAGGTAACACCTATATGTGATATGATAGGCTATGTGTCTTTCGCTTTCTCACTTACTCCGAGTTGCGTGATTACTTCTAGACTCATCTATGGTGCTGCAAATGGCATTGTTTCATTTTTTCACTAGCTCATATTCCATCTGTACAGGTAGCAGTTCTTCTTTGTCCACCCATCTGTCGGTGGACTTTTTGGTTACTTCCATATCTTGGCCATTGTAATACTGTGCAATGCAGATTTGCGTGCCTGTGTCCTTCCAATTCTGTCTTCTTAGGTTATAGGTCCAGGAATAGGTCTGCTGGATCATATGGTAGCTCAATGTTTACCTTTTAAAGGCACCTCTATTCTGATCTCTTTAGTGGCTCTTTCCAGGTTACGTCCCACTTAAAGTGGAGGGTATGTATTTCTTCCCAGCACCTTCAGCATTTATTCTTTGTAGTTTTTGCTGATGGTTATTCTGAGTGGTGTGAGCTGATACCTCTTTGTGGTTGAATTTGCATGTGTCTCATAATGCGTTGAAATTGAGCTTTAAGACTTGTCCTTTTTATTTTTCCAGCTGTGATTGGAGCTTATTTCTTCAAAGTGTTTTCTTAAAGTATGTGTCACCGTTTGAAATATTTTGGCCATGATCTCCCTCAAGACATTTTGAGGGCAGGTTTCATTTACAGCCCTGCAGTACTTGTTCATATGAAGTGACCATTAGCTCAGGCTTTAAACCTGCTTTTGCAGGTAACGGCCAGAGAGCGGCAGCCTTTCTACGTTCCCCTTGCTGCTACTAGGGAAACAGACCTACCGGTCCGTGGTGTTCTTCAGTTATAAATTAGAGTGCAATGTGCCCGGATAAACCCACAAATGTTGATGTCTCCTTGCTTTTCTTTGTTTTTAAATTTAATTTATATTTATTATTAATTAGAGTAATATTCCATTGTGTACGTGGACCACTTCTTCTTGGTGCATTCCTCGGTTGATGGACATTTTCATTGCTTCCAAGTGTTGGCTATGGTAAATATTGCTGGCGTACAGGTTTGCCAGCCTGTGACTTTTTGATTCTCATTTTCTCAGGTGATAGGCCAAGCAGTGGTTGTGATTGATTGACTGGTAGCTCAATGTTTCCCTTTTCAAAGCACCTACATTGTGTTTTCATTAGTGGCTCTTTACATGCCCCCCCTTACCACCGAGGGTACGCATTTCTCCACACTCCCTTCACCGTTTATTTTTTGCAGCACTTTTCCTAATGGCCATTGTGACTGCTGCGAGCTGATAGGTTTTTGTAATATGGGTATGCATGTCATTAAAATTTTTAAAATTCATCATATTCCTACGCCTTTTTCTTTTCTCTTAAAAGAAAAAACCGTGAGTACAATATAGCTCTTGAAATTGTCTTCTTCGAAGGTTGCCCTCTTCTGAATTTTTTGGTCGATTTTTGACCCCAGAAATTTTCTGGAGGGCAGGCGCCATTTACAGAACTGCAAGTTGGTGAAAATTTAGTGACCTTTTGCAGTGGGTTCAAAGCTGCTGTTGTGGGAAACGTCCACAAGGAGGTAGCATTTCTCCATTCCCCAATCTGGGTACTAGGGCAGCAGAGCCTTTCTGGAAGTCATTGTCCTAGGTTGTAAATTAGAATGGAATTTGCCAGGAGAAATCCCCATAAGTTTATGTCTCATTACTTCTTCTTGGTTTTTAAAATTTTTTTAATCTGGGTAAAGTTTAGAAAATTGTTTGTCCTAGGTGTACACAATCTGGTTCATTTGTACATTATGTATGTCTATTAATGTACAGATCCCCTTCCCATGTAAAATATTACACTGTTCCGTCGACCTCCCTTGCTATATGTTCGGTCTTTTTGATACATGTATATAATATGTATTTGTATATGTATAGTCACACTAATCTTCATTTCTCAATTTCCCCCCTCCTTTCCTTTTAGATGAGCATAGTTTGTTTTCTACGCCTGTGAGTGTCTTTCTCTTTGGAAATATGTTCATCTGTGTCAGTTATTAGATAATGCCGTACGTGATAATATGGGATATAGGTCTTTTGCTTTCCGACCTACTTCATGTTTTGTGATTATCTCCAGGCTCATCTATGGTGCCTCAAAGAGCAGTGCTTTAATGTTTTCCATGGCTAATATTCCATTTTGTACATGGACCACTTCTTCTTGGTGCATTTCTCTGTTGATGGACATTTTCGTTGCTTCCAAGCGTTGCCTATGGTAAATATTGCTGGAGTGCAGGATTGCCAGCCTGCGATTTTTGATTTTCATTCTCTCAGGTGATAGACCCAGCAGTGGGTATGATTGATTGACTGGTATGGTAGCTCAACGTTTACCTTTTCAAGGCACCTCAATTGTGCTGTCATTAGTGGCTCTTACCACGTCCCCCTTAGAATCGAGGGTACGCATTTCTCCACAATCACGTCAGCATTTCTTGTTTGCAGCATTTTTGTTGATGGCCATTCTGACTGGGGTGAGCTGATAGGTTTTTGTAATTTGGGTTTACATGTCTGTAAAAATTCCTACAATTCATCATTTTTCCACGCCTTTTGCTTTTCTGTTAAAAGAAAAAAGAGTGTGAGTATAATATACCTCTTCAAATTTTCTTTTTGGAAGGTTGCACTCTAGAATTTTTTGGTCGATTTTCGACCTCAGTATTTTTTGGAGGGCAGGTGTCATTTACAGAACTGCAATTGGTGAACATTTAGTGACCTTTTGCAGTGGGTTTAAAGCTGCTGTTGTGGGAAACGGCCACAAGGATGCAGCATTTCTCCATTCCCAAATCGGGGTACTAGGGCAGCAGAGCCGTTCTGGAAGTCGTTTGCCTAGGTGGTCAATTTGAATGGAATGTGCCAGGAAAACCCCCCATAAGTTTATGTCTCATTACTCCTAGTTCGTTGTTTTAATTTTTTCAATTGGGGTAATGGTTAGAATGTTGCTTGTCCAAGGTGTACACACTCTGGTTCATCTACATATTCTATATACCTATTTATGTAGAGATCCTCTTCCCGTGTAAATTATTACAGAGTGTTCCGTAAACCTTCCTTGCTATATGGTCGGTCTTTTTGATATATGTATATAATATGTATTTGTATACATATGGTAACGCTAATCTTCATTTATCCATTCCCCCACCTTTCCTTTTAGATAAGCATAGTTTTTTTTTTTTAATAAGTCTGTGATGGACTTTCTCTGTGGAAATATGTTCATTTGTGTCAGTTATTAGAGAACGCCTATAAGTGATATCATGGGATATAGGACTTTTGCTTTCCGACTTACCTCATGTTCTGTGATTATCTCCAAGATCATCTATGGTGCCTCAAAGAGCAGTGTTTCATTGTTTTCCATGGCTAGTATTCATTGTGTACATGGGCCGCTTCTTCCTTTTCCTTTCATCTGTTGATGGACATTTTGGTTGCTTCACTGTCTTGTCTATTGTGAATAAGGCTGCAGTGCAGCTTTTGCAGCCCGGGTCTTCTTCATTCTGGTCTTCTCAGGTGAGAGGCCCATTGGTGCGCCTGCTGGATTGAATGGTACCTCAATTTTTCCTTTTCAACGCAGCTCCTTTCTGTTCTCATTATTAGCGTTTAACCCTTTTACATCTCACCAGCAGCTAGAGGGTACACAGTTCTCTAAAACCTCTTCAGCATTGACTGTTTGTAGACTTTTTGCCAATGGTCAGTCGACGGGTGTGAGTTGAGAACTTTTCGTAGATTAGATTGCATGAGTCTAATACTTCCTGAGGTTGAGCTTTTATCCATTTCCCTTTCTTTAAAAAGAGAGTGAGTAAAACTTACCTCTTCATACTAGCTTCGTGAACATTTTGCCTGTTTTGAATTATTTTTATCCATTCCCTACCTCAGCACAATTTTGAGGGCAGGTGTCCTTTACAGCCCTGCGTCCTTGTGAATGAATGGTAAGTGACCATTAGCTGTGGGTTAAAAGCTGCTCTTGCGGGAATCGGCCACAAGGCGGCAGCATTTCTCCTTTACCAAATCTGGTTACTAGGGCAACAGAGCCTTACTGGAAGTGGTGTTCTAGGTTGCAAATTAGAATGGAATGTGCGAGGCAAAAGCCCTTTAAGTTTATGTCTCATTACTTCTTGTTGGTATTTTTAACTTAATTTTTATTTTTTATCACAGCAAACTTGATTACAATGTTTTGTTTGTTCTAGGTGTGCAAGATGTGGTTCTTTCACACATATACATATATCTATTCTTCTTCGGATCCTTTTCCCATGTAGGTTATGACACAGTGTTGAGTAGTCTTCTCTTGGTATTGCGTAGGTCTTTGGTGATTATGTATTTCACGTGTGTTTGTGTCTCTCTGTTAACCTCAATATGGTAATGTATCCAATCCTCACACCTTTCCATTTGGTGAACCATAAGTTTTTTTAATGAATCTATGATAGTGTTTCTCTGTGGAAATACCTTTGTCTGTATCATTTTTTAGGTAACACCTATATGTGATATGATAGGCTATGTGTCTTTCGCTTTCTCACTTACTCCGAGTTGCGTGATTACTTCTAGACTCATCTATGGTGCTGCAAATGGCATTGTTTCATTTTTTCACTAGCTCATATTCCATCTGTACAGGTAGCAGTTCTTCTTTGTCCACCCATCTGTCGGTGGACTTTTTGGTTACTTCCATATCTTGGCCATTGTAATACTGTGCAATGCAGATTTGCGTGCCTGTGTCCTTCCAATTCTGTCTTCTTAGGTTATAGGTCCAGGAATAGGTCTGCTGGATCATATGGTAGCTCAATGTTTACCTTTTAAAGGCACCTCTATTCTGATCTCTTTAGTGGCTCTTTCCAGGTTACGTCCCACTTAAAGTGGAGGGTATGTATTTCTTCCCAGCACCTTCAGCATTTATTCTTTGTAGTTTTTGCTGATGGTTATTCTGAGTGTTGTGAGCTGATACCTCTTTGTGGTTGAATTTGCATGTGTCTCATAATGCGTTGAAATTGAGCTTTAAGACTTGTCCTTTTTATTTTTCCAGCTGTGATTGGAGCTTATTTCTTCAAAGTGTTTTCTTAAAGTATGTGTCACCGTTTGAAATATTTTGGCCATGATCTCCCTCAAGACATTTTGAGGGCAGGTTTCATTTACAGCCCTGCAGTACTTGTTCATATGAAGTGACCATTAGCTCAGGCTTTAAACCTGCTTTTGCAGGTAACGGCCAGAGAGCGGCAGCCTTTCTACGTTCCCCTTGCTGCTACTAGGGAAACAGACCTACCGGTCCGTGGTGTTCTTCGGTTATAAATTAGAGTGCAATGTGCCCGGATAAACCCACAAATGTTGATGTCTCCTTGCTTTTCTTTGTTTTTAAATTTAATTTATATTTATTATTAATTAGAGTAATATTCCATTGTGTACGTGGACCACTTCTTCTTGGTGCATTCCTCGGTTGATGGACATTTTCATTGCTTCCAAGTGTTGGCTATGGTAAATATTGCTGGCGTACAGGTTTGCCAGCCTGTGACTTTTTGATTCTCATTTTCTCAGGTGATAGGCCAAGCAGTGGTTGTGATTGATTGACTGGTAGCTCAATGTTTCCCTTTTCAAAGCACCTACATTGTGTTTTCATTAGTGGCTCTTTACATGCCCCCCCTTACCACCGAGGGTACGCATTTCTCCACACTCCCTTCACCGTTTATTTTTTGCAGCACTTTTCCTAATGGCCATTGTGACTGCTGCGAGCTGATAGGTTTTTGTAATATGGGTATGCATGTCATTAAAATTTTTTAAATTCATCATATTCCTACGCCTTTTTCTTTTCTCTTAAAAGAAAAAACCGTGAGTACAATATAGCTCTTGAAATTGTCTTCTTCGAAGGTTGCCCTCTTCTGAATTTTTTGGTCGATTTTTGACCCCAGAAATTTTCTGGAGGGCAGGCGCCATTTACAGAACTGCAAGTTGGTGAAAATTTAGTGACCTTTTGCAGTGGGTTCAAAGCTGCTGTTGTGGGAAACGTCCACAAGGAGGTAGCATTTCTCCATTCCCCAATCTGGGTACTAGGGCAGCAGAGCCTTTCTGGAAGTCATTGTCCTAGGTTGTAAATTAGAATGGAATTTGCCAGGAGAAATCCCCATAAGTTTATGTCTCATTACTTCTTCTTGGTTTTTAAAATTTTTTTAATCTGGGTAAAGTTTAGAAAATTGTTTGTCCTAGGTGTACACAATCTGGTTCATTTGTACATTATGTATGTCTATTAATGTACAGATCCCCTTCCCATGTAAAATATTACACTGTTCCGTCGACCTCCCTTGCTATATGTTCGGTCTTTTTGATACATGTATATAATATGTATTTGTATATGTATAGTCACACTAATCTTCATTTCTCAATTTCCCCCCTCCTTTCCTTTTAGATGAGCATAGTTTGTTTTCTACGCCTGTGAGTGTCTTTCTCTTTGGAAATATGTTCATCTGTGTCAGTTATTAGATAATGCCGTACGTGATAATATGGGATATAGGTCTTTTGCTTTCCGACCTACTTCATGTTTTGTGATTATCTCCAGGCTCATCTATGGTGCCTCAAAGAGCAGTGCTTCAATGTTTTCCATGGCTAATATTCCATTGTGTACATGGACCACTTCTTCTTGGTGCATTTCTCTGTTGATGGACATTTTCGTTGCTTCCAAGCGTTGCCTATGGTAAATATTGCTGGAGTGCAGGATTGCCAGCCTGCGATTTTTGATTTTCATTCTCTCAGGTGATAGACCCAGCAGTGGGTATGATTGATTGACTGGTATGGTAGCTCAACGTTTACCTTTTCAAGGCACCTCAATTGTGCTGTCATTAGTGGCTCTTACCACGTCCCCCTTAGAATCGAGGGTACGCATTTCTCCACAATCACGTCAGCATTTCTTGTTTGCAGCATTTTTGTTGATGGCCATTCTGACTGGGGTGAGCTGATAGGTTTTTGTAATTTGGGTTTACATGTCTGTAAAAATTCCTACAATTCATCATTTTTCCACGCCTTTTGCTTTTCTGTTAAAAGAAAAAAGAGTGTGAGTATAATATACCTCTTCAAATTTTCTTTTTGGAAGGTTGCACTCTAGAATTTTTTGGTCGATTTTCGACCTCAGTATTTTTTGGAGGGCAGGTGTCATTTACAGAACTGCAATTGGTGAACATTTAGTGACCTTTTGCAGTGGGTTTAAAGCTGCTGTTGTGGGAAACGGCCACAAGGATGCAGCATTTCTCCATTCCCAAATCGGGGTACTAGGGCAGCAGAGCCGTTCTGGAAGTCGTTTGCCTAGGTGGTCAATTTGAATGGAATGTGCCAGGAAAACCCCCCATAAGTTTATGTCTCATTACTCCTAGTTCGTTGTTTTAATTTTTTCAATTGGGGTAATGGTTAGAATGTTGCTTGTCCAAGGTGTACACACTCTGGTTCATCTACATATTCTATATACCTATTTATGTAGAGATCCTCTTCCCGTGTAAATTATTACAGAGTGTTCCGTAAACCTTCCTTGCTATATGGTCGGTCTTTTTGATATATGTATATAATATGTATTTGTATACATATGGTAACGCTAATCTTCATTTATCCATTCCCCCACCTTTCCTTTTAGATAAGCATAGTTTTTTTTTTTTAATAAGTCTGTGATGGACTTTCTCTGTGGAAATATGTTCATTTGTGTCAGTTATTAGAGAACGCCTATAAGTGATATCATGGGATATAGGACTTTTGCTTTCCGACTTACCTCATGTTCTGTGATTATCTCCAAGATCATCTATGGTGCCTCAAAGAGCAGTGTTTCATTGTTTTCCATGGCTAGTATTCATTGTGTACATGGGCCGCTTCTTCCTTTTCCTTTCATCTGTTGATGGACATTTTGGTTGCTTCACTGTCTTGTCTATTGTGAATAAGGCTGCAGTGCAGCTTTTGCAGCCCGGGTCTTCTTCATTCTGGTCTTCTCAGGTGAGAGGCCCATTGGTGCGCCTGCTGGATTGAATGGTACCTCAATTTTTCCTTTTCAACGCAGCTCCTTTCTGTTCTCATTATTAGCGTTTAACCCTTTTACATCTCACCAGCAGCTAGAGGGTACACAGTTCTCTAAAACCTCTTCAGCATTGACTGTTTGTAGACTTTTTGCCAATGGTCAGTCGACGGGTGTGAGTTGAGAACTTTTCGTAGATTAGATTGCATGAGTCTAATACTTCCTGAGGTTGAGCTTTTATCCATTTCCCTTTCTTTAAAAAGAGAGTGAGTAAAACTTACCTCTTCATACTAGCTTCGTGAACATTTTGCCTGTTTTGAATTTTTTTTATCCATTCCCTACCTCAGCACAATTTTGAGGGCAGGTGTCCTTTACAGCCCTGCGTCCTTGTGAATGAATGGTAAGTGACCATTAGCTGTGGGTTAAAAGCTGCTCTTGCGGGAATCGGCCACAAGGCGGCAGCATTTCTCCTTTACCAAATCTGGTTACTAGGGCAACAGAGCCTTACTGGAAGTGGTGTTCTAGGTTGCAAATTAGAATGGAATGTGCGAGGCAAAAGCCCTTTAAGTTTATGTCTCATTACTTCTTGTTGGTATTTTTAACTTAATTTTTATTTTTTATCACAGCAAACTTGATTACAACGTTTTGTTTGTTCTAGGTGTGCAAGATGTGGTTCTTTCACACATATACATATATCTATTCTTCTTCGGATCCTTTTCCCATGTAGGTTATGACACAGTGTTGAGTAGTCTTCTCTTGGTATTGCGTAGGTCTTTGGTGATTATGTATTTCACGTGTGTTTGTGTCTCTCTGTTAACCTCAATATGGTAATGTATCCAATCCTCACACCTTTCCATTTGGTGAACCATAAGTTTTTTTAATGAATCTATGATAGTGTTTCTCTGTGGAAATACCTTTGTCTGTATCATTTTTTAGGTAACACCTATATGTGATATGATAGGCTATGTGTCTTTCGCTTTCTCACTTACTCCGAGTTGCGTGATTACTTCTAGACTCATCTATGGTGCTGCAAATGGCATTGTTTCGTTTTTTCACTAGCTCATATTCCATCTGTACAGGTAGCAGTTCTTCTTTGTCCACCCATCTGTCGGTGGACTTTTTGGTTACTTCCATATCTTGGCCATTGTAATACTGTGCAATGCAGATTTGCGTGCCTGTGTCCTTCCAATTCTGTCTTCTTAGGTTATAGGTCCAGGAATAGGTCTGCTGGATCATATGGTAGCTCAATGTTTACCTTTTAAAGGCACCTCTATTCTGATCTCTTTAGTGGCTCTTTCCAGGTTACGTCCCACTTAAAGTGGAGGGTATGTATTTCTTCCCAGCACCTTCAGCATTTATTCTTTGTAGTTTTTGCTGATGGTTATTCTGAGTGGTGTGAGCTGATACCTCTTTGTGGTTGAATTTGCATGTGTCTCATAATGCGTTGAAATTGAGCTTTAAGACTTGTCCTTTTTATTTTTCCAGCTGTGATTGGAGCTTATTTCTTCAAAGTGTTTTCTTAAAGTATGTGTCACCGTTTGAAATATTTTGGCCATGATCTCCCTCAAGACATTTTGAGGGCAGGTTTCATTTACAGCCCTGCAGTACTTGTTCATATGAAGTGACCATTAGCTCAGGCTTTAAACCTGCTTTTGCAGGTAACGGCCAGAGAGCGGCAGCCTTTCTACGTTCCCCTTGCTGCTACTAGGGAAACAGACCTACCGGTCCGTGGTGTTCTTCGGTTATAAATTAGAGTGCAATGTGCCCGGATAAACCCACAAATGTTGATGTCTCCTTGCTTTTCTTTGTTTTTAAATTTAATTTATATTTATTATTAATTAGAGTAATATTCCATTGTGTACGTGGACCACTTCTTCTTGGTGCATTCCTCGGTTGATGGACATTTTCATTGCTTCCAAGTGTTGGCTATGGTAAATATTGCTGGCGTACAGGTTTGCCAGCCTGTGACTTTTTGATTCTCATTTTCTCAGGTGATAGGCCAAGCAGTGGTTGTGATTGATTGACTGGTAGCTCAATGTTTCCCTTTTCAAAGCACCTACATTGTGTTTTCATTAGTGGCTCTTTACATGCCCCCCCTTACCACCGAGGGTACACATTTCTCCACACTCCCTTCACCGTTTATTTTTTGCAGCACTTTTCCTAATGGCCATTGTGACTGCTGCGAGCTGATAGGTTTTTGTAATATGGGTATGCATGTCATTAAAATTTTTTAAATTCATCATATTCCTACGCCTTTTTCTTTTCTCTTAAAAGAAAAAACCGTGAGTACAATATAGCTCTTGAAATTGTCTTCTTCGAAGGTTGCCCTCTTCTGAATTTTTTGGTCGATTTTTGACCCCAGAAATTTTCTGGAGGGCAGGCGCCATTTACAGAACTGCAAGTTGGTGAAAATTTAGTGACCTTTTGCAGTGGGTTCAAAGCTGCTGTTGTGGGAAACGTCCACAAGGAGGTAGCATTTCTCCATTCCCCAATCTGGGTACTAGGGCAGCAGAGCCTTTCTGGAAGTCATTGTCCTAGGTTGTAAATTAGAATGGAATTTGCCAGGAGAAATCCCCATAAGTTTATGTCTCATTACTTCTTCTTGGTTTTTAAAATTTTTTTAATCTGGGTAAAGTTTAGAAAATTGTTTGTCCTAGGTGTACACAATCTGGTTCATTTGTACATTATGTATGTCTATTAATGTACAGATCCTCTTCCCATGTAAAATATTACAGTGTTCCGTCGACCTCCCTTGCTATATGTTCGGTCTTTTTGATACATGTATATAATATGTATTTGTATATGTATAGTCACACTAATCTTCATTTCTCAATTTCCCCCCTCCTTTCCTTTTAGATGAGCATAGTTTGTGTTCTACGCCTGTGAGTGTCTTTCTCTTTGGAAATATGTTCATCTGTGTCAGTTATTAGATAATGCCGTACGTGATAATATGGGATATAGGTCTTTTGCTTTCCGACCTACTTCATGTTTTGTGATTATCTCCAGGCTCATCTATGGTGCCTCAAAGAGCAGTGCTTCAATGTTTTCCATGGCTAATATTCCATTGTGTACATGGACCACTTCTTCTTGGTGCATTCCTCTGTTGATGGACATTTTCGTTGCTTCCAAGCGTTGCCTATGGTAAATATTGCTGGAGTGCAGGATTGCCAGCCTGCGATTTTTGATTTTCATTCTCTCAGGTGATAGACCCAGCAGTGGGTATGATTGATTGACTGGTATGGTAGCTCAACGTTTACCTTTTCAAGGCACCTCAATTGTGCTGTCATTAGTGGCTCTTACCACGTCCCCCTTAGAATCGAGGGTACGCATTTCTCCACAATCACGTCAGCATTTCTTGTTTGCAGCATTTTTGTTGATGGCCATTCTGACTGGGGTGAGCTGATAGGTTTTTGTAATTTGGGTTTACATGTCTGTAAAAATTCCTACAATTCATCATTTTTCCACGCCTTTTGCTTTTCTGTTAAAAGAAAAAAGAAAAAGAGTGTGAGTATAATATACCTCTTCAAATTTTCTTTTTGGAAGGTTGCACTCTAGAATTTTTTGGTCGATTTTCGACCTCAGTATTTTTTGGAGGGCAGGTGTCATTTACAGAACTGCAATTGGTGAACATTTAGTGACCTTTTGCAGTGGGTTTAAAGCTGCTGTTGTGGGAAACGGCCACAAGGATGCAGCATTTCTCCATTCCCAAATCGGGGTACTAGGGCAGCAGAGCCGTTCTGGAAGTCGTTTGCCTAGGTGGTCAATTTGAATGGAATGTGCCAGGAGAACCCCCCATAAGTTTATGTCTCATTACTCCTAGTTCGTTGTTTTAATTTTTTCAATTGGGGTAATGGTTAGAATGTTGCTTGTCCAAGGTGTACACACTCTGGTTCATCTACATATTCTATATACCTATTTATGTAGAGATCCTCTTCCCGTGTAAATTATTACAGAGTGTTCCGTAAACCTTCCTTGCTATATGGTCGGTCTTTTTGATATATGTATATAATATGTATTTGTATACCTATGGTAACGCTAATCTTCATGTATCCATTCCCCCACCTTTCCTTTTAGATAAGCATAGTTTTTTTTTTTTAATAAGTCTGTGATGGACTTTCTCTGTGGAAATATGTTCATTTGTGTCAGTTATTAGAGAACGCCTATAAGTGATATCATGGGATATAGGACTTTTGCTTTCCGACTTACCTCATGTTCTGTGATTATCTCCAAGATCATCTATGGTGCCTCAAAGAGCAGTGTTTCATTGTTTTCCATGGCTAGTATTCATTGTGTACATGGGCCGCTTCTTCCTTTTCCTTTCATCTGTTGATGGACATTTTGGTTGCTTCACTGTCTTGTCTATTGTGAATAAGGCTGCAGTGCAGCTTTTGCAGCCCGGGTCTTCTTCATTCTGGTCTTCTCAGGTGAGAGGCCCATTGGTGCGCCTGCTGGATTGAATGGTACCTCAATTTTTCCTTTTCAACGCAGCTCCTTTCTGTTCTCATTATTAGCGTTTAACCCTTTTACATCTCACCAGCAGCTAGAGGGTACACAGTTCTCTAAAACCTCTTCAGCATTGACTGTTTGTAGACTTTTTGCCAATGGTCAGTCGACGGGTGTGAGTTGAGAACTTTTCGTAGATTAGATTGCATGAGTCTAATACTTCCTGAGGTTGAGCTTTTATCCATTTCCCTTTCTTTAAAAAGAGAGTGAGTAAAACTTACCTCTTCATACTAGCTTCGTGAACATTTTGCCTGTTTTGAATTTTTTTTATCCATTCCCTACCTCAGCACAATTTTGAGGGCAGGTGTCCTTTACAGCCCTGCGTCCTTGTGAATGAATGGTAAGTGACCATTAGCTGTGGGTTAAAAGCTGCTCTTGCGGGAATCGGCCACAAGGCGGCAGCATTTCTCCTTTACCAAATCTGGTTACTAGGGCAACAGAGCCTTACTGGAAGTGGTGTTCTAGGTTGCAAATTAGAATGGAATGTGCGAGGCAAAAGCCCTTTAAGTTTATGTCTCATTACTTCTTGTTGGTATTTTTAACTTAATTTTTATTTTGTATCACAGCAAACTTGATTACAATGTTTTGTTTGTTCTAGGTGTGCAAGATGTGGTTCTTTCACACATATACATATATCTATTCTTCTTCGGATCCTTTTCCCATGTAGGTTATGACACAGTGTTGAGTAGTCTTCTCTTGGTATTGCGTAGGTCTTTGGTGATTATGTATTTCACGTGTGTTTGTGTCTCTCTGTTAACCTCAATATGGTAATGTATCCAATCCTCACACCTTTCCATTTGGTGAACCATAAGTTTTTTTAATGAATCTATGATAGTGTTTCTCTGTGGAAATACCTTTGTCTGTATCATTTTTTAGGTAACACCTATATGTGATATGATAGGCTATGTGTCTTTCGCTTTCTCACTTACTCCGAGTTGCGTGATTACTTCTAGACTCATCTATGGTGCTGCAAATGGCATTGTTTCATTTTTTCACTAGCTCATATTCCATCTGTACAGGTAGCAGTTCTTCTTTGTCCACCCATCTGTCGGTGGACTTTTTGGTTACTTCCATATCTTGGCCATTGTAATACTGTGCAATGCAGATTTGCGTGCCTGTGTCCTTCCAATTCTGTCTTCTTAGGTTACAGGTCCAGGAATAGGTCTGCTGGATCATATGGTAGCTCAATGTTTACCTTTTAAAGGCACCTCTATTCTGATCTCTTTAGTGGCTCTTTCCAGGTTACGTCCCACTTAAAGTGGAGGGTATGTATTTCTTCCCAGCACCTTCAGCATTTATTCTTTGTAGTTTTTGCTGATGGTTATTCTGAGTGGTGTGAGCTGATACCTCTTTGTGGTTGAATTTGCATGTGTCTCATAATGCGTTGAAATTGAGCTTTAAGACTTGTCCTTTTTATTTTTCCAGCTGTGATTGGAGCTTATTTCTTCAAAGTGTTTTCTTAAAGTATGTGTCACCGTTTGAAATATTTTGGCCATGATCTCCCTCAAGACATTTTGAGGGCAGGTTTCATTTACAGCCCTGCAGTACTTGTTCATATGAAGTGACCATTAGCTCAGGCTTTAAACCTGCTTTTGCAGGTAACGGCCAGAGAGCGGCAGCCTTTCTACGTTCCCCTTGCTGCTACTAGGGAAACAGACCTACCGGTCCGTGGTGTTCTTCGGTTATAAATTAGAGTGCAATGTGCCCGGATAAACCCACAAATGTTGATGTCTCCTTGCTTTTCTTTGTTTTTAAATTTAATTTATATTTATTATTAATTAGAGTAATATTCCATTGTGTACGTGGACCACTTCTTCTTGGTGCATTCCTCGGTTGATGGACATTTTCATTGCTTCCAAGTGTTGGCTATGGTAAATATTGCTGGCGTACAGGTTTGCCAGCCTGTGACTTTTTGATTCTCATTTTCTCAGGTGATAGGCCAAGCAGTGGTTGTGATTGATTGACTGGTAGCTCAATGTTTCCCTTTTCAAAGCACCTACATTGTGTTTTCATTAGTGGCTCTTTACATGCCCCCCCTTACCACCGAGGGTACGCATTTCTCCACACTCCCTTCACCGTTTATTTTTTGCAGCACTTTTCCTAATGGCCATTGTGACTGCTGCGAGCTGATGGGTTTTTGTAATATGGGTATGCATGTCATTAAAATTTTTAAAATTCATCATATTCCTACGCCTTTTTCTTTTCTCTTAAAAGAAAAAACCGTGAGTACAATATAGCTCTTGAAATTGTCTTCTTCGAAGGTTGCCCTCTTCTGAATTTTTTGGTCGATTTTTGACCCCAGAAATTTCCTGGAGGGCAGGCGCCATTTACAGAACTGCAAGTTGGTGAAAATTTAGTGACCTTTTGCAGTGGGTTCAAAGCTGCTGTTGTGGGAAACGTCCACAAGGAGGTAGCATTTCTCCATTCCCCAATCTGGGTACTAGGGCAGCAGAGCCTTTCTGGAAGTCATTGTCCTAGGTTGTAAATTAGAATGGAATTTGCCAGGAGAAATCCCCATAAGTTTATGTCTCATTACTTCTTCTTGGTTTTTAAAATTTTTTTAATCTGGGTAAAGTTTAGAAAATTGTTTGTCCTAGGTGTACACAATCTGGTTCATTTGTACATTATGTATGTCTATTAATGTACAGATCCTCTTCCCATGTAAAATATTACAGTGTTCCGTCGACCTCCCTTCCTATATGTTCGGTCTTTTTGATACATGTATATAATATGTATTTGTATATGTATAGTCACACTAATCTTCATTTCTCAATTTCCCCCCTCCTTTCCTTTTAGATGAGCATAGTTTGTGTTCTACGCCTGTGAGTGTCTTTCTCTTTGGAAATATGTTCATCTGTGTCAGTTATTAGATAATGCCGTACGTGATAATATGGGATATAGGTCTTTTGCTTTCCGACCTACTTCATGTTTTGTGATTATCTCCAGGCTCATCTATGGTGCCTCAAAGAGCAGTGCTTCAATGTTTTCCATGGCTAATATTCCATTGTGTACATGGACCACTTCTTCTTGGTGCATTCCTCTGTTGATGGACATTTTCGTTGCTTCCAAGCGTTGCCTATGGTAAATATTGCTGGAGTGCAGGATTGCCAGCCTGCGATTTTTGATTTTCATTCTCTCAGGTGATAGACCCAGCAGTGGGTATGATTGATTGACTGGTATGGTAGCTCAACGTTTACCTTTTCAAGGCACCTCAATTGTGCTGTCATTAGTGGCTCTTACCACGTCCCCCTTAGAATCGAGGGTACGCATTTCTCCACAATCACGTCAGCATTTCTTGTTTGCAGCATTTTTGTTGATGGCCATTCTGACTGGGGTGAGCTGATAGGTTTTTGTAATTTGGGTTTACATGTCTGTAAAAATTCCTACAATTCATCATTTTTCCACGCCTTTTGCTTTTCTGTTAAAAGAAAAAAGAAAAAGAGTGTGAGTATAATATACCTCTTCAAATTTTCTTTTTGGAAGGTTGCACTCTAGAATTTTTTGGTCGATTTTCGACCTCAGTATTTTTTGGAGGGCAGGTGTCATTTACAGAACTGCAATTGGTGAACATTTAGTGACCTTTTGCAGTGGGTTTAAAGCTGCTGTTGTGGGAAACGGCCACAAGGATGCAGCATTTCTCCATTCCCAAATCGGGGTACTAGGGCAGCAGAGCCGTTCTGGAAGTCGTTTGCCTAGGTGGTCAATTTGAATGGAATGTGCCAGGAGAACCCCCCATAAGTTTATGTCTCATTACTCCTAGTTCGTTGTTTTAATTTTTTCAATTGGGGTAATGGTTAGAATGTTGCTTGTCCAAGGTGTACACACTCTGGTTCATCTACATATTCTATATACCTATTTATGTAGAGATCCTCTTCCCGTGTAAATTATTACAGAGTGTTCCGTAAACCTTCCTTGCTATATGGTCGGTCTTTTTGAT
Organism: Balaenoptera borealis; assembly: GCF_965194805.1. NCBI lineage: Eukaryota > Metazoa > Chordata > Mammalia > Artiodactyla > Balaenopteridae > Balaenoptera > Balaenoptera borealis. Next base: position 51,490 of record NW_028123432.1, read on the forward strand.
ATATGTATATAATATGTATTTGTATACATATGGTAACGCTAATCTTCATTTATCCATTCCCCCACCTTTCCTTTTAGATAAGCATAGTTTTTTTTTTTTTAATAAGTCTGTGATGGACTTTCTCTGTGGAAATATGTTCATTTGTGTCAGTTATTAGAGAACGCCTATAAGTGATATCATGGGATATAGGACTTTTGCTTTCCGACTTACCTCATGTTCTGTGATTATCTCCAAGATCATCTATGGTGCCTCAAAGAGCAGTGTTTCATTGTTTTCCATGGCTAGTATTCATTGTGTACATGGGCCGCTTCTTCCTTTTCCTTTCATCTGTTGATGGACATTTTGGTTGCTTCACTGTCTTGTCTATTGTGAATAAGGCTGCAGTGCAGCTTTTGCAGCCCGGGTCTTCTTCATTCTGGTCTTCTCAGGTGAGAGGCCCATTGGTGCGCCTGCTGGATTGAATGGTACCTCAATTTTTCCTTTTCAACGCAGCTCCTTTCTGTTCTCATTATTAGCGTTTAACCCTTTTACATCTCACCAGCAGCTAGAGGGTACACAGTTCTCTAAAACCTCTTCAGCATTGACTGTTTGTAGACTTTTTGCCAATGGTCAGTCGACGGGTGTGAGTTGAGAACTTTTCGTAGATTAGATTGCATGAGTCTAATACTTCCTGAGGTTGAGCTTTTATCCATTTCCCTTTCTTTAAAAAGAGAGTGAGTAAAACTTACCTCTTCATACTAGCTTCGTGAACATTTTGCCTGTTTTGAATTTTTTTTATCCATTCCCTACCTCAGCACAATTTTGAGGGCAGGTGTCCTTTACAGCCCTGCATCCTTGTGAATGAATGGTAAGTGACCATTAGCTGTGGGTTAAAAGCTGCTCTTGCGGGAATCGGCCACAAGGCGGCAGCATTTCTCCTTTACCAAATCTGGTTACTAGGGCAACAGAGCCTTACTGGAAGTGGTGTTCTAGGTTGCAAATTAGAATGGAATGTGCGAGGCAAAAGCCCTTTAAGTTTATGTCTCATTACTTCTTGTTGGTATTTTTAACTTAATTTTTATTTTTTATCACAGCAAACTTGATTACAATGTTTTGTTTGTTCTAGGTGTGCAAGATGTGGTTCTTTCACACATATACATATATCTATTCTTCTTCGGATCCTTTTCCCATGTAGGTTATGACACAGTGTTGAGTAGTCTTCTCTTGGTATTGCGTAGGTCTTTGGTGATTATGTATTTCACGTGTGTTTGTGTCTCTCTGTTAACCTCAATATGGTAATGTATCCAATCCTCACACCTTTCCATTTGGTGAACCATAAGTTTTTTTAATGAATCTATGATAGTGTTTCTCTGTGGAAATACCTTTGTCTGTATCATTTTTTAGGTAACACCTATATGTGATATGATAGGCTATGTGTCTTTCGCTTTCTCACTTACTCCGAGTTGCGTGATTACTTCTAGACTCATCTATGGTGCTGCAAATGGCATTGTTTCATTTTTTCACTAGCTCATATTCCATCTGTACAGGTAGCAGTTCTTCTTTGTCCACCCATCTGTCGGTGGACTTTTTGGTTACTTCCATATCTTGGCCATTGTAATACTGTGCAATGCAGATTTGCGTGCCTGTGTCCTTCCAATTCTGTCTTCTTAGGTTACAGGTCCAGGAATAGGTCTGCTGGATCATATGGTAGCTCAATGTTTACCTTTTAAAGGCACCTCTATTCTGATCTCTTTAGTGGCTCTTTCCAGGTTACGTCCCACTTAAAGTGGAGGGTATGTATTTCTTCCCAGCACCTTCAGCATTTATTCTTTGTAGTTTTTGCTGATGGTTATTCTGAGTGGTGTGAGCTGATACCTCTTTGTGGTTGAATTTGCATGTGTCTCATAATGCGTTGAAATTGAGCTTTAAGACTTGTCCTTTTTATTTTTCCAGCTGTGATTGGAGCTTATTTCTTCAAAGTGTTTTCTTAAAGTATGTGTCACCGTTTGAAATATTTTGGCCATGATCTCCCTCAAGACATTTTGAGGGCAGGTTTCATTTACAGCCCTGCAGTACTTGTTCATATGAAGTGACCATTAGCTCAGGCTTTAAACCTGCTTTTGCAGGTAACGGCCAGAGAGCGGCAGCCTTTCTACGTTCCCCTTGCTGCTACTAGGGAAACAGACCTACCGGTCCGTGGTGTTCTTCGGTTATAAATTAGAGTGCAATGTGCCCGGATAAACCCACAAATGTTGATGTCTCCTTGCTTTTCTTTGTTTTTAAATTTAATTTATATTTATTATTAATTAGAGTAATATTCCATTGTGTACGTGGACCACTTCTTCTTGGTGCATTCCTCGGTTGATGGACATTTTCATTGCTTCCAAGTGTTGGCTATGGTAAATATTGCTGGCGTACAGGTTTGCCAGCCTGTGACTTTTTGATTCTCATTTTCTCAGGTGATAGGCCAAGCAGTGGTTGTGATTGATTGACTGGTAGCTCAATGTTTCCCTTTTCAAAGCACCTACATTGTGTTTTCATTAGTGGCTCTTTACATGCCCCCCCTTACCACCGAGGGTACGCATTTCTCCACACTCCCTTCACCGTTTATTTTTTGCAGCACTTTTCCTAATGGCCATTGTGACTGCTGCGAGCTGATGGGTTTTTGTAATATGGGTATGCATGTCATTAAAATTTTTAAAATTCATCATATTCCTACGCCTTTTTCTTTTCTCTTAAAAGAAAAAACCGTGAGTACAATATAGCTCTTGAAATTGTCTTCTTCGAAGGTTGCCCTCTTCTGAATTTTTTGGTCGATTTTTGACCCCAGAAATTTTCTGGAGGGCAGGCGCCATTTACAGAACTGCAAGTTGGTGAAAATTTAGTGACCTTTTGCAGTGGGTTCAAAGCTGCTGTTGTGGGAAACGTCCACAAGGAGGTAGCATTTCTCCATTCCCCAATCTGGGTACTAGGGCAGCAGAGCCTTTCTGGAAGTCATTGTCCTAGGTTGTAAATTAGAATGGAATTTGCCAGGAGAAATCCCCATAAGTTTATGTCTCATTACTTCTTCTTGGTTTTTAAAATTTTTTTAATCTGGGTAAAGTTTAGAAAATTGTTTGTCCTAGGTGTACACAATCTGGTTCATTTGTACATTATGTATGTCTATTAATGTACAGATCCTCTTCCCATGTAAAATATTACAGTGTTCCGTCGACCTCCCTTCCTATATGTTCGGTCTTTTTGATACATGTATATAATATGTATTTGTATATGTATAGTCACACTAATCTTCATTTCTCAATTTCCCCCCTCCTTTCCTTTTAGATGAGCATAGTTTGTGTTCTACGCCTGTGAGTGTCTTTCTCTTTGGAAATATGTTCATCTGTGTCAGTTATTAGATAATGCCGTACGTGATAATATGGGATATAGGTCTTTTGCTTTCCGACCTACTTCATGTTTTGTGATTATCTCCAGGCTCATCTATGGTGCCTCAAAGAGCAGTGCTTCAATGTTTTCCATGGCTAATATTCCATTGTGTACATGGACCACTTCTTCTTGGTGCATTCCTCTGTTGATGGACATTTTCGTTGCTTCCAAGCGTTGCCTATGGTAAATATTGCTGGAGTGCAGGATTGCCAGCCTGCGATTTTTGATTTTCATTCTCTCAGGTGATAGACCCAGCAGTGGGTATGATTGATTGACTGGTATGGTAGCTCAACGTTTACCTTTTCAAGGCACCTCAATTGTGCTGTCATTAGTGGCTCTTACCACGTCCCCCTTAGAATCGAGGGTACGCATTTCTCCACAATCACGTCAGCATTTCTTGTTTGCAGCATTTTTGTTGATGGCCATTCTGACTGGGGTGAGCTGATAGGTTTTTGTAATTTGGGTTTACATGTCTGTAAAAATTCCTACAATTCATCATTTTTCCACGCCTTTTGCTTTTCTGTTAAAAGAAAAAAGAAAAAGAGTGTGAGTATAATATACCTCTTCAAATTTTCTTTTTGGAAGGTTGCACTCTAGAATTTTTTGGTCGATTTTCGACCTCAGTATTTTTTGGAGGGCAGGTGTCATTTACAGAACTGCAATTGGTGAACATTTAGTGACCTTTTGCAGTGGGTTTAAAGCTGCTGTTGTGGGAAACGGCCACAAGGATGCAGCATTTCTCCATTCCCAAATCGGGGTACTAGGGCAACAGAGCCGTTCTGGAAGTCGTTTGCCTAGGTGGTCAATTTGAATGGAATGTGCCAGGAAAACCCCCCATAAGTTTATGTCTCATTACTCCTAGTTCGTTGTTTTAATTTTTTCAATTGGGGTAATGGTTAGAATGTTGCTTGTCCAAGGTGTACACACTCTGGTTCATCTACATATTCTATATACCTATTTATGTAGAGATCCTCTTCCCGTGTAAATTATTACAGAGTGTTCCGTAAACCTTCCTTGCTATATGGTCGGTCTTTTTGATATATGTATATAATATGTATTTGTATACATATGGTAACGCTAATCTTCATTTATCCATTCCCCCACCTTTCCTTTTAGATAAGCATAGTTTTTTTTTTTTAATAAGTCTGTGATGGACTTTCTCTGTGGAAATATGTTCATTTGTGTCAGTTATTAGAGAACGCCTATAAGTGATATCATGGGATATAGGACTTTTGCTTTCCGACTTACCTCATGTTCTGTGATTATCTCCAAGATCATCTATGGTGCCTCAAAGAGCAGTGTTTCATTGTTTTCCATGGCTAGTATTCATTGTGTACATGGGCCGCTTCTTCCTTTTCCTTTCATCTGTTGATGGACATTTTGGTTGCTTCACTGTCTTGTCTATTGTGAATAAGGCTGCAGTGCAGCTTTTGCAGCCCGGGTCTTCTTCATTCTGGTCTTCTCAGGTGAGAGGCCCATTGGTGCGCCTGCTGGATTGAATGGTACCTCAATTTTTCCTTTTCAACGCAGCTCCTTTCTGTTCTCATTATTAGCGTTTAACCCTTTTACATCTCACCAGCAGCTAGAGGGTACACAGTTCTCTAAAACCTCTTCAGCATTGACTGTTTGTAGACTTTTTGCCAATGGTCAGTCGACGGGTGTGAGTTGAGAACTTTTCGTAGATTAGATTGCATGAGTCTAATACTTCCTGAGGTTGAGCTTTTATCCATTTCCCTTTCTTTAAAAAGAGAGTGAGTAAAACTTACCTCTTCATACTAGCTTCGTGAACATTTTGCCTGTTTTGAATTTTTTTTATCCATTCCCTACCTCAGCACAATTTTGAGGGCAGGTGTCCTTTACAGCCCTGCGTCCTTGTGAATGAATGGTAAGTGACCATTAGCTGTGGGTTAAAAGCTGCTCTTGCGGGAATCGGCCACAAGGCGGCAGCATTTCTCCTTTACCAAATCTGGTTACTAGGGCAACAGAGCCTTACTGGAAGTGGTGTTCCAGGTTGCAAATTAGAATGGAATGTGCGAGGCAAAAGCCCTTTAAGTTTATGTCTCATTACTTCTTGTTGGTATTTTTAACTTAATTTTTATTTTTTATCACAGCAAACTTGATTACAATGTTTTGTTTGTTCTAGGTGTGCAAGATGTGGTTCTTTCACACATATACATATATCTATTCTTCTTCGGATCCTTTTCCCATGTAGGTTATGACACAGTGTTGAGTAGTCTTCTCTTGGTATTGCGTAGGTCTTTGGTGATTATGTATTTCACGTGTGTTTGTGTCTCTCTGTTAACCTCAATATGGTAATGTATCCAATCCTCACACCTTTCCATTTGGTGAACCATAAGTTTTTTTAATGAATCTATGATAGTGTTTCTCTGTGGAAATACCTTTGTCTGTATCATTTTTTAGGTAACACCTATATGTGATATGATAGGCTATGTGTCTTTCGCTTTCTCACTTACTCCGAGTTGCGTGATTACTTCTAGACTCATCTATGGTGCTGCAAATGGCATTGTTTCATTTTTTCACTAGCTCATATTCCATCTGTACAGGTAGCAGTTCTTCTTTGTCCACCCATCTGTCGGTGGACTTTTTGGTTACTTCCATATCTTGGCCATTGTAATACTGTGCAATGCAGATTTGCGTGCCTGTGTCCTTCCAATTCTGTCTTCTTAGGTTACAGGTCCAGGAATAGGTCTGCTGGATCATATGGTAGCTCAATGTTTACCTTTTAAAGGCACCTCTATTCTGATCTCTTTAGTGGCTCTTTCCAGGTTACGTCCCACTTAAAGTGGAGGGTATGTATTTCTTCCCAGCACCTTCAGCATTTATTCTTTGTAGTTTTTGCTGATGGTTATTCTGAGTGGTGTGAGCTGATACCTCTTTGTGGTTGAATTTGCATGTGTCTCATAATGCGTTGAAATTGAGCTTTAAGACTTGTCCTTTTTATTTTTCCAGCTGTGATTGGAACTTATTTCTTCAAAGTGTTTTCTTAAAGTATGTGTCACCGTTTGAAATATTTTGGCCATGATCTCCCTCAAGACATTTTGAGGGCAGGTTTCATTTACAGCCCTGCAGTACTTGTTCATATGAAGTGACCATTAGCTCAGGCTTTAAACCTGCTTTTGCAGGTAACGGCCAGAGAGCGGCAGCCTTTCTACGTTCCCCTTGCTGCTACTAGGGAAACAGACCTACCGGTCCGTGGTGTTCTTCGGTTATAAATTAGAGTGCAATGTGCCCGGATAAACCCACAAATGTTGATGTCTCCTTGCTTTTCTTTGTTTTTAAATTTAATTTATATTTATTATTAATTAGAGTAATATTCCATTGTGTACGTGGACCACTTCTTCTTGGTGCATTCCTCGGTTGATGGACATTTTCATTGCTTCCAAGTGTTGGCTATGGTAAATATTGCTGGCGTACAGGTTTGCCAGCCTGTGACTTTTTGATTCTCATTTTCTCAGGTGATAGGCCAAGCAGTGGTTGTGATTGATTGACTGGTAGCTCAATGTTTCCCTTTTCAAAGCACCTACATTGTGTTTTCATTAGTGGCTCTTTACATGCCCCCCCTTACCACCGAGGGTACGCATTTCTCCACACTCCCTTCACCGTTTATTTTTTGCAGCACTTTTCCTAATGGCCATTGTGACTGCTGCGAGCTGATAGGTTTTTGTAATATGGGTATGCATGTCATTAAAATTTTTAAAATTCATCATATTCCTACGCCTTTTTCTTTTCTCTTAAAAGAAAAAACCGTGAGTACAATATAGCTCTTGAAATTGTCTTCTTCGAAGGTTGCCCTCTTCTGAATTTTTTGGTCGATTTTTGACCCCAGAAATTTCCTGGAGGGCAGGCGCCATTTACAGAACTGCAAGTTGGTGAAAATTTAGTGACCTTTTGCAGTGGGTTCAAAGCTGCTGTTGTGGGAAACGTCCACAAGGAGGTAGCATTTCTCCATTCCCCAATCTGGGTACTAGGGCAGCAGAGCCTTTCTGGAAGTCATTGTCCTAGGTTGTAAATTAGAATGGAATTTGCCAGGAGAAATCCCCATAAGTTTATGTCTCATTACTTCTTCTTGGTTTTTAAAATTTTTTTAATCTGGGTAAAGTTTAGAAAATTGTTTGTCCTAGGTGTACACAATCTGGTTCATTTGTACATTATGTATGTCTATTAATGTACAGATCCTCTTCCCATGTAAAATATTACAGTGTTCCGTCGACCTCCCTTGCTATATGTTCGGTCTTTTTGATACATGTATATAATATGTATTTGTATATGTATAGTCACACTAATCTTCATTTCTCAATTTCCCCCCTCCTTTCCTTTTAGATGAGCATAGTTTGTGTTCTACGCCTGTGAGTGTCTTTCTCTTTGGAAATATGTTCATCTGTGTCAGTTATTAGATAATGCCGTACGTGATAATATGGGATATAGGTCTTTTGCTTTCCGACCTACTTCATGTTTTGTGATTATCTCCAGGCTCATCTATGGTGCCTCAAAGAGCAGTGCTTCAATGTTTTCCATGGCTAATATTCCATTGTGTACATGGACCACTTCTTCTTGGTGCATTCCTCTGTTGATGGACATTTTCGTTGCTTCCAAGCGTTGCCTATGGTAAATATTGCTGGAGTGCAGGATTGCCAGCCTGCGATTTTTGATTTTCATTCTCTCAGGTGATAGACCCAGCAGTGGGTATGATTGATTGACTGGTATGGTAGCTCAACGTTTACCTTTTCAAGGCACCTCAATTGTGCTGTCATTAGTGGCTCTTACCACGTCCCCCTTAGAATCGAGGGTACGCATTTCTCCACAATCACGTCAGCATTTCTTGTTTGCAGCATTTTTGTTGATGGCCATTCTGACTGGGGTGAGCTGATAGGTTTTTGTAATTTGGGTTTACATGTCTGTAAAAATTCCTACAATTCATCATTTTTCCACGCCTTTTGCTTTTCTGTTAAAAGAAAAAAGAAAAAGAGTGTGAGTATAATATACCTCTTCAAATTTTCTTTTTGGAAGGTTGCACTCTAGAATTTTTTGGTCGATTTTCGACCTCAGTATTTTTTGGAGGGCAGGTGTCATTTACAGAACTGCAATTGGTGAACATTTAGTGACCTTTTGCAGTGGGTTTAAAGCTGCTGTTGTGGGAAACGGCCACAAGGATGCAGCATTTCTCCATTCCCAAATCGGGGTACTAGGGCAGCAGAGCCGTTCTGGAAGTCGTTTGCCTAGGTGGTCAATTTGAATGGAATGTGCCAGGAAAACCCCCCATAAGTTTATGTCTCATTACTCCTAGTTCGTTGTTTTAATTTTTTCAATTGGGGTAATGGTTAGAATGTTGCTTGTCCAAGGTGTACACACTCTGGTTCATCTACATATTCTATATACCTATTTATGTAGAGATCCTCTTCCCGTGTAAATTATTACAGAGTGTTCCGTAAACCTTCCTTGCTATATGGTCGGTCTTTTTGATATATGTATATAATATGTATTTGTATACATATGGTAACGCTAATCTTCATTTATCCATTCCCCCACCTTTCCTTTTAGATAAGCATAGTTTTTTTTTTTTAATAAGTCTGTGATGGACTTTCTCTGTGGAAATATGTTCATTTGTGTCAGTTATTAGAGAACGCCTATAAGTGATATCATGGGATATAGGACTTTTGCTTTCCGACTTACCTCATGTTCTGTGATTATCTCCAAGATCATCTATGGTGCCTCAAAGAGCAGTGTTTCATTGTTTTCCATGGCTAGTATTCATTGTGTACATGGGCCGCTTCTTCCTTTTCCTTTCATCTGTTGATGGACATTTTGGTTGCTTCACTGTCTTGTCTATTGTGAATAAGGCTGCAGTGCAGCTTTTGCAGCCCGGGTCTTCTTCATTCTGGTCTTCTCAGGTGAGAGGCCCATTGGTGCGCCTGCTGGATTGAATGGTACCTCAATTTTTCCTTTTCAACGCAGCTCCTTTCTGTTCTCATTATTAGCGTTTAACCCTTTTACATCTCACCAGCAGCTAGAGGGTACACAGTTCTCTAAAACCTCTTCAGCATTGACTGTTTGTAGACTTTTTGCCAATGGTCAGTCGACGGGTGTGAGTTGAGAACTTTTCGTAGATTAGATTGCATGAGTCTAATACTTCCTGAGGTTGAGCTTTTATCCATTTCCCTTTCTTTAAAAAGAGAGTGAGTAAAACTTACCTCTTCATACTAGCTTCGTGAACATTTTGCCTGTTTTGAATTTTTTTTATCCATTCCCTACCTCAGCACAATTTTGAGGGCAGGTGTCCTTTACAGCCCTGCGTCCTTGTGAATGAATGGTAAGTGACCATTAGCTGTGGGTTAAAAGCTGCTCTTGCGGGAATCGGCCACAAGGCGACAGCATTTCTCCTTTACCAAATCTGGTTACTAGGGCAACAGAGCCTTACTGGAAGTGGTGTTCTAGGTTGCAAATTAGAATGGAATGTGCGAGGCAAAAGCCCTTTAAGTTTATGTCTCATTACTTCTTGTTGGTATTTTTAACTTAATTTTTATTTTTTATCACAGCAAACTTGATTACAATGTTTTGTTTGTTCTAGGTGTGCAAGATGTGGTTCTTTCACACATATACATATATCTATTCTTCTTCGGATCCTTTTCCCATGTAGGTTATGACACAGTGTTGAGTAGTCTTCTCTTGGTATTGCGTAGGTCTTTGGTGATTATGTATTTCACGTGTGTTTGTGTCTCTCTGTTAACCTCAATATGGTAATGTATCCAATCCTCACACCTTTCCATTTGGTGAACCATAAGTTTTTTTAATGAATCTATGATAGTGTTTCTCTGTGGAAATACCTTTGTCTGTATCATTTTTTAGGTAACACCTATATGTGATATGATAGGCTATGTGTCTTTCGCTTTCTCACTTACTCCGAGTTGCGTGATTACTTCTAGACTCATCTATGGTGCTGCAAATGGCATTGTTTCATTTTTTCACTAGCTCATATTCCATCTGTACAGGTAGCAGTTCTTCTTTGTCCACCCATCTGTCGGTGGACTTTTTGGTTACTTCCATATCTTGGCCATTGTAATACTGTGCAATGCAGATTTGCGTGCCTGTGTCCTTCCAATTCTGTCTTCTTAGGTTATAGGTCCAGGAATAGGTCTGCTGGATCATATGGTAGCTCAATGTTTACCTTTTAAAGGCACCTCTATTCTGATCTCTTTAGTGGCTCTTTCCAGGTTACGTCCCACTTAAAGTGGAGGGTATGTATTTCTTCCCAGCACCTTCAGCATTTATTCTTTGTAGTTTTTGCTGATGGTTATTCTGAGTGGTGTGAGCTGATACCTCTTTGTGGTTGAATTTGCATGTGTCTCATAATGCGTTGAAATTGAGCTTTAAGACTTGTCCTTTTTATTTTTCCAGCTGTGATTGGAGCTTATTTCTTCAAAGTGTTTTCTTAAAGTATGTGTCACCGTTTGAAATATTTTGGCCATGATCTCCCTCAAGACATTTTGAGGGCAGGTTTCATTTACAGCCCTGCAGTACTTGTTCATATGAAGTGACCATTAGCTCAGGCTTTAAACCTGCTTTTGCAGGTAACGGCCAGAGAGCGGCAGCCTTTCTACGTTCCCCTTGCTGCTACTAGGGAAACAGACCTACCGGTCCGTGGTGTTCTTCGGTTATAAATTAGAGTGCAATGTGCCCGGATAAACCCACAAATGTTGATGTCTCCTTGCTTTTCTTTGTTTTTAAATTTAATTTATATTTATTATTAATTAGAGTAATATTCCATTGTGTACGTGGACCACTTCTTCTTGGTGCATTCCTCGGTTGATGGACATTTTCATTGCTTCCAAGTGTTGGCTATGGTAAATATTGCTGGCGTACAGGTTTGCCAGCCTGTGACTTTTTGATTCTCATTTTCTCAGGTGATAGGCCAAGCAGTGGTTGTGATTGATTGACTGGTAGCTCAATGTTTCCCTTTTCAAAGCACCTACATTGTGTTTTCATTAGTGGCTCTTTACATGCCCCCCCTTACCACCGAGGGTACGCATTTCTCCACACTCCCTTCACCGTTTATTTTTTGCAGCACTTTTCCTAATGGCCATTGTGACTGCTGCGAGCTGATAGGTTTTTGTAATATGGGTATGCATGTCATTAAAATTTTTAAAATTCATCATATTCCTACGCCTTTTTCTTTTCTCTTAAAAGAAAAAACCGTGAGTACAATATAGCTCTTGAAATTGTCTTCTTCGAAGGTTGCCCTCTTCTGAATTTTTTGGTCGATTTTTGACCCCAGAAATTTCCTGGAGGGCAGGCGCCATTTACAGAACTGCAAGTTGGTGAAAATTTAGTGACCTTTTGCAGTGGGTTCAAAGCTGCTGTTGTGGGAAACGTCCACAAGGAGGTAGCATTTCTCCATTCCCCAATCTGGGTACTAGGGCAGCAGAGCCTTTCTGGAAGTCATTGTCCTAGGTTGTAAATTAGAATGGAATTTGCCAGGAGAAATCCCCATAAGTTTATGTCTCATTACTTCTTCTTGGTTTTTAAAATTTTTTTAATCTGGGTAAAGTTTAGAAAATTGTTTGTCCTAGGTGTACACAATCTGGTTCATTTGTACATTATGTATGTCTATTAATGTACAGATCCTCTTCCCATGTAAAATATTACAGTGTTCCGTCGACCTCCCTTGCTATATGTTCGGTCTTTTTGATACATGTATATAATATGTATTTGTATATGTATAGTCACACTAATCTTCATTTCTCAATTTCCCCCCTCCTTTCCTTTTAGATGAGCATAGTTTGTGTTCTACGCCTGTGAGTGTCTTTCTCTTTGGAAATATGTTCATCTGTGTCAGTTATTAGATAATGCCGTACGTGATAATATGGGATATAGGTCTTTTGCTTTCCGACCTACTTCATGTTTTGTGATTATCTCCAGGCTCATCTATGGTGCCTCAAAGAGCAGTGCTTCAATGTTTTCCATGGCTAATATTCCATTGTGTACATGGACCACTTCTTCTTGGTGCATTCCTCTGTTGATGGACATTTTCGTTGCTTCCAAGCGTTGCCTATGGTAAATATTGCTGGAGTGCAGGATTGCCAGCCTGCGATTTTTGATTTTCATTCTCTCAGGTGATAGACCCAGCAGTGGGTATGATTGATTGACTGGTATGGTAGCTCAACGTTTACCTTTTCAAGGCACCTCAATTGTGCTGTCATTAGTGGCTCTTACCACGTCCCCCTTAGAATCGAGGGTACGCATTTCTCCACAATCACGTCAGCATTTCTTGTTTGCAGCATTTTTGTTGATGGCCATTCTGACTGGGGTGAGCTGATAGGTTTTTGTAATTTTGGTTTACATGTCTGTAAAAATTCCTACAATTCATCATTTTTCCACGCCTTTTGCTTTTCTGTTAAAAGAAAAAAGAAAAAGAGTGTGAGTATAATATACCTCTTCAAATTTTCTTTTTGGAAGGTTGCACTCTAGAATTTTTTGGTCGATTTTCGACCTCAGTATTTTTTGGAGGGCAGGTGTCATTTACAGAACTGCAATTGGTGAACATTTAGTGACCTTTTGCAGTGGGTTTAAAGCTGCTGTTGTGGGAAACGGCCACAAGGATGCAGCATTTCTCCATTCCCAAATCGGGGTACTAGGGCAGCAGAGCCGTTCTGGAAGTCGTTTGCCTAGGTGGTCAATTTGAATGGAATGTGCCAGGAAAACCCCCCATAAGTTTATGTCTCATTACTCCTAGTTGGTTGTTTTAATTTTTTCAATTGGGGTAATGGTTAGAATGTTGCTTGTCCAAGGTGTACACACTCTGGTTCATCTACATATTCTATATACATATTTATGTAGAGATCCTCTTCCCGTGTAAATTATTACAGAGTGTTCCGTAAACCTTCCTTGCTATATGGTCGGTCTTTTTGATATATGTATATAATATGTATTTGTATACATATGGTAACGCTAATCTTCATTTATCCATTCCCCCACCTTTCCTTTTAGATAAGCATAGTTTTTTTTTTTTTAATAAGTCTGTGATGGACTTTCTCTGTGGAAATATGTTCATTTGTGTCAGTTATTAGAGAACGCCTATAAGTGATATCATGGGATATAGGACTTTTGCTTTCCGACTTACCTCATGTTCTGTGATTATCTCCAAGATCATCTATGGTGCCTCAAAGAGCAGTGTTTCATTGTTTTCCATGGCTAGTATTCATTGTGTACATGGGCCGCTTCTTCCTTTTCCTTTCATCTGTTGATGGACATTTTGGTTGCTTCACTGTCTTGTCTATTGTGAATAAGGCTGCAGTGCAGCTTTTGCAGCCCGGGTCTTCTTCATTCTGGTCTTCTCAGGTGAGAGGCCCATTGGTGCGCCTGCTGGATTGAATGGTACCTCAATTTTTCCTTTTCAACGCAGCTCCTTTCTGTTCTCATTATTAGCGTTTAACCCTTTTACATCTCACCAGCAGCTAGAGGGTACACAGTTCTCTAAAACCTCTTCAGCATTGACTGTTTGTAGACTTTTTGCCAATGGTCAGTCGACGGGTGTGAGTTGAGAACTTTTCGTAGATTAGATTGCATGAGTCTAATACTTCCTGAGGTTGAGCTTTTATCCATTTCCCTTTCTTTAAAAAGAGAGTGAGTAAAACTTACCTCTTCATACTAGCTTCGTGAACATTTTGCCTGTTTTGAATTTTTTTTATCCATTCCCTACCTCAGCACAATTTTGAGGGCAGGTGTCCTTTACAGCCCTGCGTCCTTGTGAATGAATGGTAAGTGACCATTAGCTGTGGGTTAAAAGCTGCTCTTGCGGGAATCGGCCACAAGGCGGCAGCATTTCTCCTTTACCAAATCTGGTTACTAGGGCAACAGAGCCTTACTGGAAGTGGTGTTCTAGGTTGCAAATTAGAATGGAATGTGCGAGGCAAAAGCCCTTTAAGTTTATGTCTCATTACTTCTTGTTGGTATTTTTAACTTAATTTTTATTTTTTATCACAGCAAACTTGATTACAATGTTTTGTTTGTTCTAGGTGTGCAAGATGTGGTTCTTTCACACATATACATATATCTATTCTTCTTCGGATCCTTTTCCCATGTAGGATACGACACAATGTTGAGTAGTCTTCTCTTGGTATTGCGTAGGTCTTTGGTGATTATATATTTCACATATGTTTGTATCACTCTGTTAACCTCAATACGGTAATGTATCCAATCCTCACACCTTTCCATTTGGTGAACCATAAGTTTTTTTAATGAATCTATGATAGTGTTTCTCTGTGGAAATACCTTTGTTTGTATCATTTTTTAGGTAACACCTATATGTGATATGATAGGATATGTGTCTTTCGCTTTCTCACTTACACCAAGTTGCGTGATTACTTCTAGACTCATCTATGGTGCTGCAAATGGCATTGTTTCATTTTTTCACTAGCTCATATTCCATCTGTACATGTAGCAGTTCTTCATTGTCCACCCATCTGTCGTTGGACTTTTTGGTTACTTCCATATCTTGGCGATTGTTATACTATGCAATGCAGATTTGCGTACCTGTGTCCTTCCAATTCTGTCTTCTTAGGTTATAGGTCCAGGAATAGGTCTGCTGGATCATATGGTAGCTCAATGTTTACCTTTTAAAGGCACCTCTATTCTGTTCGCTTTAGTGGCTCTTTCCAGGTTACGTCCC
Source organism: Balaenoptera borealis (assembly GCF_965194805.1). Classification (NCBI taxonomy): domain Eukaryota; kingdom Metazoa; phylum Chordata; class Mammalia; order Artiodactyla; family Balaenopteridae; genus Balaenoptera; species Balaenoptera borealis. The sequence continues at coordinate 66,578 of NW_028123432.1, forward strand.
ACTTAAAGCGGAGGGTATGCATTTCTTCCCAGCACCTTCAGCATTTATTCTTTGTAGTTTTTGCTGATGGTTATTCTGAGTGGTGTGAGCTGATACCTCTTTCTGGTTGAATTTGCATGTGTCTCATAATGCGTTGAAATTGAGCTGTAAGACATGTCCTTTTTATTTTTCCAGCTGTGATGAGAGCTTATTTCTTCAAAGTGTTTTCTTAAAGTATGTGTCACCATTTGAAATATTTTGGCCATTATCTCCCTCAAGACATTTTGAGGGCAGGTTTCATTTACAGCCCTGCAGTACTTGTTCATATGAAGTGACCATTAGCTCAGGCTTTAAACCTGCTTTTGCAGGTAACGGCCAGAGAGCGACAGCCTTTCTACGTTCCCCTTGCTGGTACTAGGGAAACAGACCTACCGGCCAGTGTTGTTTTTCGGTTATAAATTAGAGTGCAATGTGCCCGGATAAACCCACAAATGTTGATGTCTCCTTGCTTTTGTTTGTTTTTAAATTTAATTTATATTTATTATTAGAGTAATATTCCATTGTGTACGTGGACCACTTCTTCTTGGTGCATTCCTCGGTTGATGGACATTTTCATTTCTTCCAAGCGCTGCCTATGGTAAATATTGCTGGCATACAGGTTTCCCAGCCTGTGACTTTTTGATTCTCATTTTCTCAGGTGATAGGCCAAGCAGTGGTTGTGATTGATGGACTGGTAGTTCATTGTTTCCCTTTTCAAAGCACCTACATTGTGTTTTCATTAGTGGCTCTTTACATGCCCCCCCTTACCACCGAGGGTACGCATTTCTCCACACTCCCTTCACCGTTTATTTTTTGCAGCATTTTTCCTAATGGCCATTCTGACTGCTGTGAGCTGATAGGGTTTTGTAATGTGGGTATGCATGTCATGAAAATTTTTAAAATTCATCATATTCCTATGCCTTTATCTTTTCTCTTAAAAGAAAAAACCGTGAGTACAATATAGCTCTTGAAATTGTCTCCTTCGAAGGTTGCCCTCTTCTGAATTTTTTGGTCGATTTTTGACCCCAGAAATTTTCTGGAGGGCAGGCGCCATTTACAGAACTGCAAGTTGGTGAAAATTTAGTGACCTTTTGCAGTGAGTTCAAAGCTGCTGTTGTGGGAAACGTCCACAAGGAGGTAGCATTTCTCCATTCCCCAATCTGGGTTCTAGGGCAGCAGAGCCTTTCTGGAAGTCATTGTCCAGGTTGTAAATTAGAATGGAATTTGCCTGGAGAAATCCCCATAAGTTTATGTCTCATTACTTCTTCTTGGTTTTTAAAATTTTTTAAATCTGGGTAAAGTTTAGAATATTGTTTGTCCTAGGTGTACACAATCTAGTTCATTTGGACATTATGTATGTCTATTAATGTACAGATCCTCTTCCCATATAAAATATTACAGTGTTCCGTCGACCTCCCTTGCTATATGTTCGATCTTTTTGATACATGTATATAATATGTATTTGAATATGTATAGTAACACTAATCTTCATTTCTCAATTTCCCCCCTCCTTTCCTTTTAGATGCGCATAGTTTGTTTTCTACGCCTGTGAGTGTCTTTCTCTTTGGAAATATGTTCATCTGTGTCAGTTATTAGATAATGCCATAAGTGATAATAGAAGATATAGGTCTTTTGCTTTCCGACCTACTTCATGTTTTGTGATTATCTCCAGGCTCATCTATGGTGCCTCAAAGAGCAGTGCTTCAATGTTTTCCATGGCTAATATTCCATTGTGTACATGGACCACTTCTTCTTGGTGCATTCCTCTGTTGATGGACACTTTCGTTGCTTCCAAGTGTTGCCTATGGTAAATATTGCTGGAGTGCAGGATTGCCAGCCTGCGATTTTTGATTTTCATTTTCTCAGGTGATAGACCCAGCAGTGGGTATGATTGATTGACTGGTATGGTAGCTCAACGTTTACCTTTTCAAGGCACCTCAATTGTGCTTTCATTAGTGGCTCGTACCACGTCCCCCTTAGAATCGAGGGTACGCATTTCTCCACAATCACGTCAGCATTTCTTGTTTGCAGCATTTTTGTTGATGGCCATTCTGACTAGTGTGAGCTGATAGGTTTTTGTAATTTTGGTTTACATGTCTGTAAAAATTCCTACAATTCATCATTTTTCCACGCCTTTTTCTTTTCTGTTAAAAGAAAAAAGAAAAAAAAGTGTGAGTATAATATACCTCTTCAAATTTTCTTTTTGGAAGGTTGCACTCTAGAATATTTTGGTCGATTTTCGACCTCAGTATTTTTTGGAGGGCAGGTGTCATTTACAGACCTGCAATTGGTGAATATTTAGTGACCTTTTGCAGTGGGTTTAAAGCTGTTGTGGGAAACGGCCACAAGGATGCAGCATTTCTCCATTCCCAAATCTGGGTACTAGGGCAGCAGAGCCGTTCTGGAAGTCGTTTGCCTAGGTTGTAAATTTGAATGGAATGTGCCAGGAGAACCCCCCATAAGTTTATGTCTCATTACTCCTAGTTGGTTGTTTTAATTTTTTCAATTGGGGTAATGGTTAGAATGTTGCTTGTCCAAGGTGTACATACTCTGGTTCATCTACATATTCTATATACCTATTTATGTAGAGATCCTCTTCCCGTGTAAATTGTTACACAGTGTTCCGTAAACCTTCCTTGCTATATGGTCGGTCTTTTTGATATATGTATATAATATGTATTTGTATACATATGGTAACGCCAATCTTCATGTATCCATTCCCCCCACCTTTCCTTGTAGATAAGCATAGTTTTTTTTAATAAGTCTGTGATTGACTTTCTCAGTGGAAATATGTTCATTTGTGTCAGTTATTAGAGAACGCGTATAAGTGATATCATAGGATATAGGACTTTTGCTTTCCGACTTACCTCATGTTCTGTGATTATCTCCAAGATCATCTATGGTGCCTCAAAGAGCAGTGCTTCAATGTTTTCCATGGCTAATATTCCATTGTGTACATGGACCACTTCTTCTTGGTGCATTCCTCTGTTGATGGACACTTTCGTTGCTTCCAAGTGTTGCCTATGGTAAATATTGCTGGAGTGCAGGATTGCCAGCCTGCGATTTTTGATTTTCATTTTCTCAGGTGATAGACCCAGCAGTGGGTATGATTGATTGACTGGTATGGTAGCTCAACGTTTACCTTTTCAAGGCACCTCAATTGTGCTTTCATTAGTGGCTCTTACCACGTCCCCCTTAGAATCGAGGGTACGCATTTCTCCACAATCAAGTCAGCATTTCTTGTTTGCAGCATTTTTGTTGATGGCCATTCTGACTGGTGTGAGCTGATAGGTTTTTGTAATTTTGGTTTACATGTCTGTAAAAATTCCTACAATTCATCATTTTTCCACGCCTTTTCCTTTTCTGTTAAAAGAAAAAAGAAAAAAAGTGTGAGTACAATATACCTCTTCAAATTTTCTTTTTGGAAGGTTGCACTCTAGAATATTTTGGTCGATTTTCGACCTCAGTATTTTTTGGAGGGCAGGTGTCATTTACAGACCTGCAATTGGTGAATATTTAGTGACCTTTTGCAGTGGGTTTAAAGCTGCTGTTGTGGGAAACGGCCACAAGGATGCAGCATTTCTCCATTCCCAAATCTGGGTACTAGGGCAGCAGAGCCGTTCTGGAAGTCGTTTGCCTAGGTTGTAAATTTGAATGGAATGTGCCAGGAGAACCCCCCATAAGTTTATGTCTCATTACTCCTAGTTCATTGTTTTAATTTTTTCAATTGGGGTAATGGATAGAATGTTGCTTGTCCAAGGTGTACATACTCTGGTTCATCTACATATTCTATATACCTATTTATGTAGAGATCCTCTTCCCGTGTAAATTATTACACAGTGTTCCGTAAACCTTCCTTGCTATATGGTCGGTCTTTTTGATATATGTATATAATATGTATTTGTATACATATGGTAACGCCAATCATCATGTATCCATTCCCCCCACCTTTCCTTGTAGATAAGCATAGTTTTTTTTTAATAAGTCTGTGATTGACTTTCTCAGTGGAAATATGTTCATTTGTGTCAGTTATTAGAGAACGCGTATAAGTGATATCATAGGATATAGGACTTTTGCTTTCCGACTTACCTCATGTTCTGTGATTATCTCCAAGATCATCTATGGTGTCTCAAAGAGCAGTGTTTCATTGTTTTCCATGGCTAGTATTCATTGTGTACATGGACCGCTTCTTCTTTTTCCTTTCATCTGTTGATGGACATTTTGGTTGCTTCACTGTCTTGTCTATTGTGAATAAGGCTGCAGTGCAGCTTTTGCAGCCCGGGTCTTCTTCATTCTGGTCTTCTCAGGTGAGAGGCCCATTGGTGCGCCTGCTGGATTGAATGGTACCTCAATTTTTCCTTTTCAACGCAGCTCCTTTCTGTTCTCATTATTAGCGTTTAACCCTTTTACATCTCACCAGCAGCTAGAGGGTACACAGTTCTCTAAAACCTCTTCAGCATTGATTGTTTGTAGACTTTTTGCCAATGGTCAGTCGACGGGTGTGAGTTGAAAACTTTTTGTAGATTAGATTGCATGAGTCTAATACTTCCTGAGGTTGAGCTTTTATCCATTTTCCTTTCTTTAAAAAGAGAGTGAGTACAACTTACCTCTTCATACTAGCTTCGTGAACATTTTGCCTGTTTTGAATTTTTTTTATCCATTCCCTACCTCAGCACAATTTTGAGGGCAGGCGTCCTTTACAGCCCTGAGTCCTTGTGAATGGTAAGTGACCATTAGCTGTGGGTTAAAAGCTGCTGTTGCGGGAATCGGCCACAAGGCGGCAGCATTTCTCCTTTACCAAATCTGGTTACTAGGGCAACAGAGCCTTACTGGAAGTGGTGTTCTAGGTTGTAAATTAGAATGGAATGTGCGAGGAAAAAGCCCTTTAAGTTTATGTCTCATTACTTCTTGTTGGTATCTTTAACTTAATTTTTATTTTTTATCACAGCAAACTTGATTACAATGTTTTGTTTGTTCTAGGTGTGCAAGATGTGGTTCTTTCACACATATACATATATCTATTTTTCTTCGGATCCTTTTCCCATGTAGGATACGACACAATGTTGAGTAGTCTTCTCTTGGTATTGCGTAGGTCTTTGGTGATTATATATTTCACATATGTTTGTATCACTCTGTTAACCTCAATACGGTAATATATCCAATCCTCACACCTTTCCATTTGGTGAACCATAAGTTTTTTTAATGAATCTATGATAGTGTTTCTCTGTGGAAATACCTTTGTCTGTATCATTTTTTAGGTAACACCTATATGTGATATGATAGGATATGTGTCTTTCGCTTTCTCACTTACACCAAGTTGCGTGATTACTTCTAGACTCATCTATGGTGCTGCAAATGGCATTGTTTCATTTTTTCACTAGCTCATATTCCATCTGTACATGTAGCAGTTCTTCATTGTCCACCCATCTGTCGTTGGACTTTTTGGTTACTTCCATATCTTGGCGATTGTTATACTATGCAATGCAGATTTGCGTACCTGTGTCCTTCCAATTCTGTCTTCTTAGGTTATAGGTCCAGGAATAGGTCTGCTGGATCATATGGTAGCTCAATGTTTACCTTTTAAAGGCACCTCTATTCTGTTCGCTTTAGTGGCTCTTTCCAGGTTACGTCCCACTTAAAGCGGAAGGTATGCATTTCTTCCCAGCACCTTCAGCATTTATTCTTTGTAGTTTTTGCTGATGGTTATTCTGAGTGGTGTGAGCTGATACCTCTTTCTGGTTGAATTTGCATGTGTCTCATAATGCGTTGAAATTGAGCTGTAAGACATGTCCTTTTTATTTTTCCAGCTGTGATGAGAGCTTATTTCTTCAAAGTGTTTTCTTAAAGTATGTGTCACCATTTGAAATATTTTGGCCATTATCTCCCTCAAGACGTTTTGAGGGCAGGTTTCATTTACAGCCCTGCAGTACTTGTTCATATGAAGTGACCATTATCTCAGGCTTTAAACCTGCTTTTGCAGGTAACGGCCAGAGAGCGACAGCCTTTCTACGTTCCCCTTGCTGGTACTAGGGAAACAGACCTACCGGCCAGTGTTGTTTTTCGGTTATAAATTAGAGTGCAATGTGCCCGGATAAACCCACAAATGTTGATGTCTCCTTGCTTTTGTTTGTTTTTAAATTTAATTTATATTTATTATTAGAGTAATATTCCATTGTGTACGTGGACCACTTCTTCTTGGTGCATTCCTCGGTTGATGGACATTTTCATTTCTTCCAAGCGCTGCCTATGGTAAATATTGCTGGCATACAGGTTTCCCAGCCTGTGACTTTTTGATTCTCATTTTCTCAGGTGATAGGCCAAGCAGTGGTTGTGATTGATGGACTGGTAGTTCATTGTTTCCCTTTTCAAAGCACCTACATTGTGTTTTCATTAGTGGCTCTTTACATGCCCCCCCTTACAACCGAGGGTACGCATTTCTCCACACTCCCTTCACCGTTTATTTTTTGCAGCATTTTTCCTAATGGCCATTCTGACTGCTGTGAGCTGATAGGGTTTTGTAATGTGGGTATGCATGTCATGAAAATTTTTAAAATTCATCATATTCCTATGCCTTTATCTTTTCTCTTAAAAGAAAAAACCGTGAGTACAATATAGCTCTTGAAATTGTCTTCTTCGAAGGTTGCCCTCTTCTGAATTTTTTGGTCGATTTTTGACCCCAGAAATTTTCTGGAGGGCAGGCGCCATTTACAGAACTGCAAGTTGGTGAAAATTTAGTGACCTTTTGCAGTGAGTTCAAAGCTGCTGTTGTGGGAAACGTCCACAAGGAGGTAGCATTTCTCCATTCCCCAATCTGGGTTCTAGGGCAGCAGAGCCTTTCTGGAAGTCATTGTCCAGGTTGTAAATTAGAATGGAATTTGCCTGGAGAAATCCCCATAAGTTTATGTCTCATTACTTCTTCTTGGTTTTTAAAATTTTTTAAATCTGGGTAAAGTTTAGAATATTGTTTGTCCTAGGTGTACACAATCTAGTTCATTTGGACATTATGTATGTCTATTAATGTACAGATCCTCTTCCCATATAAAATATTACAGTGTTCCGTCGACCTCCCTTGCTATATGTTCGATCTTTTTGATACATGTATATAATATGTATTTGAATATGTATAGTAACACTAATCTTCATTTCTCAATTTCCCCCCTCCTTTCCTTTTAGATGAGCATAGTTTGTTTTCTATGCCTGTGAGTGTCTTTCTCTTTGGAAATATGTTCATCTGTGTCAGTTATTAGATAATGCCATAAGTGATAATAGAAGATATAGGTCTTTTGCTTTCCGACCTACTTCATGTTTTGTGATTATCTCCAGGCTCATCTATGGTGCCTCAAAGAGCAGTGCTTCAATGTTTTCCATGGCTAATATTCCATTGTGTACATGGACCACTTCTTCTTGGTGCATTCCTCTGTTGATGGACATTTTCGTTGCTTCCAAGCGTTGCCTATGGTAAATATTGCTGGAGTGCAGGATTGCCAGCCTGCGATTTTTGATTTTCATTCTCTCAGGTGATAGACCCAGCAGTGGGTATGATTGATTGACTGGTATGGTAGCTCAACGTTTACCTTTTCAAGGCACCTCAATTGTGCTGTCATTAGTGGCTCTTACCACGTCCCCCTTAGAATCGAGGGTACGCATTTCTCCACAATCACGTCAGCATTTCTTGTTTGCAGCATTTTTGTTGATGGCCATTCTGACTGGGGTGAGCTGATAGGTTTTTGTAATTTGGGTTTACATGTCTGTAAAAATTCCTACAATTCATCATTTTTCCACGCCTTTTGCTTTTCTGTTAAAAGAAAAAAGAAAAAGAGTGTGAGTATAATATACCTCTTCAAATTTTCTTTTTGGAAGGTTGCACTCTAGAATTTTTTGGTCGATTTTCGACCTCAGTATTTTTTGGAGGGCAGGTGTCATTTACAGAACTGCAATTGGTGAACATTTAGTGACCTTTTGCAGTGGGTTTAAAGCTGCTGTTGTGGGAAACGGCCACAAGGATGCAGCATTTCTCCATTCCCAAATCGGGGTACTAGGGCAGCAGAGCCGTTCTGGAAGTCGTTTGCCTAGGTGGTCAATTTGAATGGAATGTGCCAGGAAAACCCCCCATACGTTTATGTCTCATTACTCCTAGTTCGTTGTTTTAATTTTTTCAATTGGGGTAATGGTTAGAATGTTGCTTGTCCAAGGTGTACACACTCTGGTTCATCTACATATTCTATATACCTATTTATGTAGAGATCCTCTTCCCGTGTAAATTATTACAGAGTGTTCCGTAAACCTTCCTTGCTATATGGTCGGTCTTTTTGATATATGTATATAATATGTATTTGTATACATATGGTAACGCTAAACTTCATTTATCCATTCCCCCACCTTTCCTTTTAGATAAGCATAGTTTTTTTTTTTTTTAATAAGTCTGTGATGGACTTTCTCTGTGGAAATATGTTCATTTGTGTCAGTTATTAGAGAACGCCTATAAGTGATATCATGGGATATAGGACTTTTGCTTTCCGACTTACCTCATGTTCTGTGATTATCTCCAAGATCATCTATGGTGCCTCAAAGAGCAGTGTTTCATTGTTTTCCATGGCTAGTATTCATTGTGTACATGGGCCGCTTCTTCCTTTTCCTTTCATCTGTTGATGGACATTTTGGTTGCTTCACTGTCTTGTCTATTGTGAATAAGGCTGCAGTGCAGCTTTTGCAGCCCGGGTCTTCTTCATTCTGGTCTTCTCAGGTGAGAGGCCCATTGGTGCGCCTGCTGGATTGAATGGTACCTCAATTTTTCCTTTTCAACGCAGCTCCTTTCTGTTCTCATTATTAGCGTTTAACCCTTTTACATCTCACCAGCAGCTAGAGGGTACACAGTTCTCTAAAACCTCTTCAGCATTGACTGTTTGTAGACTTTTTGCCAATGGTCAGTCGACGGGTGTGAGTTGAGAACTTTTCGTAGATTAGATTGCATGAGTCTAATACTTCCTGAGGTTGAGCTTTTATCCATTTCCCTTTCTTTAAAAAGAGAGTGAGTAAAACTTACCTCTTCATACTAGCTTCGTGAACATTTTGCCTGTTTTGAATTTTTTTTATCCATTCCCTACCTCAGCACAATTTTGAGGGCAGGTGTCCTTTACAGCCCTGCGTCCTTGTGAATGAATGGTAAGTGACCATTAGCTGTGGGTTAAAAGCTGCTCTTGCGGGAATCGGCCACAAGGCGGCAGCATTTCTCCTTTACCAAATCTGGTTACTAGGGCAACAGAGCCTTACTGGAAGTGGTGTTCTAGCTTGCAAATTAGAATGGAATGTGCGAGGCAAAAGCCCTTTAAGTTTATGTCTCATTACTTCTTGTTGGTATTTTTAACTTAATTTTTATTTTTTATCACAGCAAACTTGATTACAACGTTTTGTTTGTTCTAGGTGTGCAAGATGTGGTTCTTTCACACATATACATATATCTATTCTTCTTCGGATCCTTTTCCCATGTAGGATACGACACAATGTTGAGTAGTCTTCTCTTGGTATTGCGTAGGTCTTTGGTGATTATATATTTCACATATGTTTGTATCACTCTGTTAACCTCAATACGGTAATGTATCCAATCCTCACACCTTTCCATTTGGTGAACCATAAGTTTTTTTAATGAATCTATGATAGTGTTTCTCTGTGGAAATACCTTTGTTTGTATCATTTTTTAGGTAACACCTATATGTGATATGATAGGATATGTGTCTTTCGCTTTCTCACTTACACCAAGTTGCGTGATTACTTCTAGACTCATCTATGGTGCTGCAAATGGCATTGTTTCATTTTTTCACTAGCTCATATTCCATCTGTACATGTAGCAGTTCTTCATTGTCCACCCATCTGTCGTTGGACTTTTTGGTTACTTCCATATCTTGGCGATTGTTATACTATGCAATGCAGATTTGCGTACCTGTGTCCTTCCAATTCTGTCTTCTTAGGTTATAGGTCCAGGAATAGGTCTGCTGGATCATATGGTAGCTCAATGTTTACCTTTTAAAGGCACCTCTATTCTGTTCGCTTTAGTGGCTCTTTCCAGGTTACGTCCCACTTAAAGCGGAGGGTATGCATTTCTTCCCAGCACCTTCAGCATTTATTCTTTGTAGTTTTTGCTGATGGTTATTCTGAGTGGTGTGAGCTGATACCTCTTTCTGGTTGAATTTGCATGTGTCTCATAATGCGTTGAAATTGAGCTGTAAGACATGTCCTTTTTATTTTTCCAGCTGTGATGAGAGCTTATTTCTTCAAAGTGTTTTCTTAAAGTATGTGTCACCATTTGAAATATTTTGGCCATTATCTCCCTCAAGACATTTTGAGGGCAGGTTTCATTTACAGCCCTGCAGTACTTGTTCATATGAAGTGACCATTAGCTCAGGCTTTAAACCTGCTTTTGCAGGTAACGGCCAGAGAGCGACAGCCTTTCTACGTTCCCCTTGCTGGTACTAGGGAAACAGACCTACCGGCCAGTGTTGTTTTTCGGTTATAAATTAGAGTGCAATGTGCCCGGATAAACCCACAAATGTTGATGTCTCCTTGCTTTTGTTTGTTTTTAAATTTAATTTATATTTATTATTAGAGTAATATTCCATTGTGTACGTGGACCACTTCTTCTTGGTGCATTCCTCGGTTGATGGACATTTTCATTTCTTCCAAGCGCTGCCTATGGTAAATATTGCTGGCATACAGGTTTCCCAGCCTGTGACTTTTTGATTCTCATTTTCTCAGGTGATAGGCCAAGCAGTGGTTGTGATTGATGGACTGGTAGTTCATTGTTTCCCTTTTCAAAGCACCTACATTGTGTTTTCATTAGTGGCTCTTTACATGCCCCCCCTTACAACCGAGGGTACGCATTTCTCCACACTCCCTTCACCGTTTATTTTTTGCAGCATTTTTCCTAATGGCCATTCTGACTGCTGTGAGCTGATAGGGTTTTGTAATGTGGGTATGCATGTCATGAAAATTTTTAAAATTCATCATATTCCTATGCCTTTATCTTTTCTCTTAAAAGAAAAAACCGTGAGTACAATATAGCTCTTGAAATTGTCTTCTTCGAAGGTTGCCCTCTTCTGAATTTTTTGGTCGATTTTTGACCCCAGAAATTTTCTGGAGGGCAGGCGCCATTTACAGAACTGCAAGTTGGTGAAAATTTAGTGACCTTTTGCAGTGAGTTCAAAGCTGCTGTTGTGGGAAACGTCCACAAGGAGGTAGCATTTCTCCATTCCCCAATCTGGGTTCTAGGGCAGCAGAGCCTTTCTGGAAGTCATTGTCCAGGTTGTAAATTAGAATGGAATTTGCCTGGAGAAATCCCCATAAGTTTATGTCTCATTACTTCTTCTTGGTTTTTAAAATTTTTTAAATCTGGGTAAAGTTTAGAATATTGTTTGTCCTAGGTGTACACAATCTAGTTCATTTGGACATTATGTATGTCTATTAATGTACAGATCCTCTTCCCATATAAAATATTACAGTGTTCCGTCGACCTCCCTTGCTATATGTTCGATCTTTTTGATACATGTATATAATATGTATTTGAATATGTATAGTAACACTAATCTTCATTTCTCAATTTCCCCCCTCCTTTCCTTTTAGATGCGCATAGTTTGTTTTCTACGCCTGTGAGTGTCTTTCTCTTTGGAAATATGTTCATCTGTGTCAGTTATTAGATAATGCCATAAGTGATAATAGAAGATATAGGTCTTTTGCTTTCCGACCTACTTCATGTTTTGTGATTATCTCCAGGCTCATCTATGGTGCCTCAAAGAGCAGTGCTTCAATGTTTTCCATGGCTAATATTCCATTGTGTACATGGACCACTTCTTCTTGGTGCATTCCTCTGTTGATGGACACTTTCGTTGCTTCCAAGTGTTGCCTATGGTAAATATTGCTGGAGTGCAGGATTGCCAGCCTGCGATTTTTGATTTTCATTTTCTCAGGTGATAGACCCAGCAGTGGGTATGATTGATTGACTGGTATGGTAGCTCAACGTTTACCTTTTCAAGGCACCTCAATTGTGCTTTCATTAGTGGCTCGTACCACGTCCCCCTTAGAATCGAGGGTACGCATTTCTCCACAATCACGTCAGCATTTCTTGTTTGCAGCATTTTTGTTGATGGCCATTCTGACTAGTGTGAGCTGATAGGTTTTTGTAATTTTGGTTTACATGTCTGTAAAAATTCCTACAATTCATCATTTTTCCACGCCTTTTTCTTTTCTGTTAAAAGAAAAAAGAAAAAAAAGTGTGAGTATAATATACCTCTTCAAATTTTCTTTTTGGAAGGTTGCACTCTAGAATATTTTGGTCGATTTTCGACCTCAGTATTTTTTGGAGGGCAGGTGTCATTTACAGACCTGCAATTGGTGAATATTTAGTGACCTTTTGCAGTGGGTTTAAAGCTGCTGTTGTGGGAAACGGCCACAAGGATGCAGCATTTCTCCATTCCCAAATCTGGGTACTAGGGCAGCAGAGCCGTTCTGGAAGTCGTTTGCCTAGGTTGTAAATTTGAATGGAATGTGCCAGGAGAACCCCCCATAAGTTTATGTCTCATTACTCCTAGTTGGTTGTTTTAATTTTTTCAATTGGGGTAATGGTTAGAATGTTGCTTGTCCAAGGTGTACATACTCTGGTTCATCTACATATTCTATATACCTATTTATGTAGAGATCCTCTTCCCGTGTAAATTGTTACACAGTGTTCCGTAAACCTTCCTTGCTATATGGTCGGTCTTTTTGATATATGTATATAATATGTATTTGTATACATATGGTAACGCCAATCTTCATGTATCCATTCCCCCCACCTTTCCTTGTAGATAAGCATAGTTTTTTTTAATAAGTCTGTGATTGACTTTCTCAGTGGAAATATGTTCATTTGTGTCAGTTATTAGAGAACGCGTATAAGTGATATCATAGGATATAGGACTTTTGCTTTCCGACTTACCTCATGTTCTGTGATTATCTCCAAGATCATCTATGGTGCCTCAAAGAGCAGTGCTTCAATGTTTTCCATAGCTAATATTCCATTGTGTACATGGACCACTTCTTCTTGGTGCATTCCTCTGTTGATGGACACTTTCGTTGCTTCCAAGTGTTGCCTATGGTAAATATTGCTGGAGTGCAGGATTGCCAGCCTGCGATTTTTGATTTTCATTTTCTCAGGTGATAGACCCAGCAGTGGGTATGATTGATTGACTGGTATGGTAGCTCAACGTTTACCTTTTCAAGGCACCTCAATTGTGCTTTCATTAGTGGCTCTTACCACGTCCCCCTTAGAATCGAGGGTACGCATTTCTCCACAATCAAGTCAGCATTTCTTGTTTGCAGCATTTTTGTTGATGGCCATTCTGACTGGTGTGAGCTGATAGGTTTTTGTAATTTTGGTTTACATGTCTGTAAAAATTCCTACAATTCATCATTTTTCCACGCCTTTTCCTTTTCTGTTAAAAGAAAAAAGAAAAAAAGTGTGAGTACAATATACCTCTTCAAATTTTCTTTTTGGAAGGTTGCACTCTAGAATATTTTGGTCGATTTTCGACCTCAGTATTTTTTGGAGGGCAGGTGTCATTTACAGACCTGCAATTGGTGAATATTTAGTGACCTTTTGCAGTGGGTTTAAAGCTGCTGTTGTGGGAAACGGCCACAAGGATGCAGCATTTCTCCATTCCCAAATCTGGGTACTAGGGCAGCAGAGCCGTTCTGGAAGTCGTTTGCCTAGGTTGTAAATTTGAATGGAATGTGCCAGGAGAACCCCCCATAAGTTTATGTCTCATTACTCCTAGTTCATTGTTTTAATTTTTTCAATTGGGGTAATGGATAGAATGTTGCTTGTCCAAGGTGTACATACTCTGGTTCATCTACATATTCTATATACCTATTTATGTAGAGATCCTCTTCCCGTGTAAATTATTACACAGTGTTCCGTAAACCTTCCTTGCTATATGGTCGGTCTTTTTGATATATGTATATAATATGTATTTGTATACATATGGTAACGCCAATCATCATGTATCCATTCCCCCCACCTTTCCTTGTAGATAAGCATAGTTTTTTTTAATAAGTCTGTGATTGACTTTCTCAGTGGAAATATGTTCATTTGTGTCAGTTATTAGAGAACGCGTATAAGTGATATCATAGGATATAGGACTTTTGCTTTCCGACTTACCTCATGTTCTGTGATTATCTCCAAGATCATCTATGGTGTCTCAAAGAGCAGTGTTTCATTGTTTTCCATGGCTAGTATTCATTGTGTACATGGACCGCTTCTTCTTTTTCCTTTCATCTGTTGATGGACATTTTGGTTGCTTCACTGTCTTGTCTATTGTGAATAAGGCTGCAGTGCAGCTTTTGCAGCCCGGGTCTTCTTCATTCTGGTCTTCTCAGGTGAGAGGCCCATTGGTGCGCCTGCTGGATTGAATGGTACCTCAATTTTTCCTTTTCAACGCAGCTCCTTTCTGTTCTCATTATTAGCGTTTAACCCTTTTACATCTCACCAGCAGCTAGAGGGTACACAGTTCTCTAAAACCTCTTCAGCATTGATTGTTTGTAGACTTTTTGCCAATGGTCAGTCGACGGGTGTGAGTTGAAAACTTTTTGTAGATTAGATTGCATGAGTCTAATACTTCCTGAGGTTGAGCTTTTATCCATTTTCCTTTCTTTAAAAAGAGAGTGAGTACAACTTACCTCTTCATACTAGCTTCGTGAACATTTTGCCTGTTTTGAATTTTTTTTATCCATTCCCTACCTCAGCACAATTTTGAGGGCAGGTGTCCTTTACAGCCCTGAGTCCTTGTGAATGGTAAGTGACCATTAGCTGTGGGTTAAAAGCTGCTGTTGCGGGAATCGGCCACAAGGCGGCAGCATTTCTCCTTTACCAAATCTGGTTACTAGGGCAACAGAGCCTTACTGGAAGTGGTGTTCTAGGTTGTAAATTAGAATGGAATGTGCGAGGAAAAAGCCCTTTAAGTTTATGTCTCATTACTTCTTGTTGGTATCTTTAACTTAATTTTTATTTTTTATCACAGCAAACTTGATTACAATGTTTTGTTTGTTCTAGGTGTGCAAGATGTGGTTCTTTCACACATATACATATATCTATTTTTCTTCGGATCCTTTTCCCATGTAGGTTACGACACAATGTTGAGTAGTCTTCTCTTGGTATTGCGTAGGTCTTTGGTGATTATATATTTCACATATGTTTGTATCACTCTGTTAACCTCAATACGGTAATATATCCAATCCTCACACCTTTCCATTTGGTGAACCATAAGTTTTTTTAATGAATCTATGATAGTGTTTCTCTGTGGAAATACCTTTGTCTGTATCATTTTTTAGGTAACACCTATATGTGATATGATAGGATATGTGTCTTTCGCTTTCTCACTTACACCAAGTTGCGTGATTACTTCTAGACTCATCTATGGTGCTGCAAATGGCATTGTTTCATTTTTTCACTAGCTCATATTCCATCTGTACATGTAGCAGTTCTTCATTGTCCACCCATCTGTCGTTGGACTTTTTGGTTACTTCCATATCTTGGCGATTGTTATACTATGCAATGCAGATTTGCGTACCTGTGTCCTTCCAATTCTGTCTTCTTAGGTTATAGGTCCAGGAATAGGTCTGCTGGATCATATGGTAGCTCAATGTTTACCTTTTAAAGGCACCTCTATTCTGTTCGCTTTAGTGGCTCTTTCCAGGTTACGTCCCACTTAAAGCGGAAGGTATGCATTTCTTCCCAGCACCTTCAGCATTTATTCTTTGTAGTTTTTGCTGATGGTTATTCTGAGTGGTGTGAGCTGATACCTCTTTCTGGTTGAATTTGCATGTGTCTCATAATGCGTTGAAATTGAGCTGTAAGACATGTCCTTTTTATTTTTCCAGCTGTGATGAGAGCTTATTTCTTCAAAGTGTTTTCTTAAAGTATGTGTCACCATTTGAAATATTTTGGCCATTATCTCCCTCAAGACGTTTTGAGGGCAGGTTTCATTTACAGCCCTGCAGTACTTGTTCATATGAAGTGACCATTATCTCAGGCTTTAAACCTGCTTTTGCAGGTAACGGCCAGAGAGCGACAGCCTTTCTACGTTCCCCTTGCTGGTACTAGGGAAACAGACCTACCGGCCAGTGTTGTTTTTCGGTTATAAATTAGAGTGCAATGTGCCCGGATAAACCCACAAATGTTGATGTCTCCTTGCTTTTGTTTGTTTTTAAATTTAATTTATATTTATTATTAGAGTAATATTCCATTGTGTACGTGGACCACTTCTTCTTGGTGCATTCCTCGGTTGATGGACATTTTCATTTCTTCCAAGCGCTGCCTATGGTAAATATTGCTGGCATACAGGTTTCCCAGCCTGTGACTTTTTGATTCTCATTTTCTCAGGTGATAGGCCAAGCAGTGGTTGTGATTGATGGACTGGTAGTTCATTGTTTCCCTTTTCAAAGCACCTACATTGTGTTTTCATTAGTGGCTCTTTACATGCCCCCCCTTACAACCGAGGGTACGCATTTCTCCACACTCCCTTCACCGTTTATTTTTTGCAGCATTTTTCCTAATGGCCATTCTGACTGCTGTGAGCTGATAGGGTTTTGTAATGTGGGTATGCATGTCATGAAAATTTTTAAAATTCATCATATTCCTATGCCTTTATCTTTTCTCTTAAAAGAAAAAACCGTGAGTACAATATAGCTCTTGAAATTGTCTTCTTCGAAGGTTGCCCTCTTCTGAATTTTTTGGTCGATTTTTGACCCCAGAAATTTTCTGGAGGGCAGGCGCCATTTACAGAACTGCAAGTTGGTGAAAATTTAGTGACCTTTTGCAGTGAGTTCAAAGCTGCTGTTGTGGGAAACGTCCACAAGGAGGTAGCATTTCTCCATTCCCCAATCTGGGTTCTAGGGCAGCAGAGCCTTTCTGGAAGTCATTGTCCAGGTTGTAAATTAGAATGGAATTTGCCTGGAGAAATCCCCATAAGTTTATGTCTCATTACTTCTTCTTGGTTTTTAAAATTTTTTAAATCTGGGTAAAGTTTAGAATATTGTTTGTCCTAGGTGTACACAATCTAGTTCATTTGGACATTATGTATGTCTATTAATGTACAGATCCTCTTCCCATATAAAATATTACAGTGTTCCGTCGACCTCCCTTGCTATATGTTCGATCTTTTTGATACATGTATATAATATGTATTTGAATATGTATAGTAACACTAATCTTCATTTCTCAATTTCCCCCCTCCTTTCCTTTTAGATGAGCATAGTTTGTTTTCTATGCCTGTGAGTGTCTTTCTCTTTGGAAATATGTTCATCTGTGTCAGTTATTAGATAATGCCATAAGTGATAATAGAAGATATAGGTCTTTTGCTTTCCGACCTACTTCATGTTTTGTGATTATCTCCAGGCTCATCTATGGTGCCTCAAAGAGCAGTGCTTCAATGTTTTCCATGGCTAATATTCCATTGTGTACATGGACCACTTCTTCTTGGTGCATTCCTCTGTTGATGGACACTTTCGTTGCTTCCAAGTGTTGCCTATGGTAAATATTGCTGGAGTGCAGGATTGCCAGCCTGCGATTTTTGATTTTCATTTTCTCAGGTGATAGACCCAGCAGTGGGTATGATTGATTGACTGGTATGGTAGCTCAACGTTTACCTTTTCAAGGCACCTCAATTGTGCTTTCATTAGTGGCTCGTACCACGTCCCCCTTAGAATCGAGGGTACGCATTTCTCCACAATCACGTCAGCATTTCTTGTTTGCAGCATTTTTGTTGATGGCCATTCTGACTGGTGTGAGCTGATAGGTTTTTGTAATTTTGGTTTACATGTCTGTAAAAATTCCTACAATTCATCATTTTTCCACGCCTTTTTCTTTTCTGTTAAAAGAAAAAAGAAAAAAAAAGTGTGAGTATAATATACCTCTTCAAATTTTCTTTTTGGAAGGTTGCACTCTAGAATATTTTGGTCGATTTTCGACCTCAGTATTTTTTGGAGGGCAGGTGTCATTTACAGACCTGCAATTGGTGAATATTTAGTGACCTTTTGCAGTGGGTTTAAAGCTGCTGTTGTGGGAAACGGCCACAAGGATGCAGCATTTCTCCATTCCCAAATCGGGGTACTAGGGCAGCAGAGCCGTTCTGGAAGTCGTTTGCCTAGGTTGTAAATTTGAATGGAATGTGCCAGGAGAACCCCCCATAAGTTTATGTCTCATTACTCCTAGTTGGTTGTTTTAATTTTTTCAATTGTGGTAATGGTTAGAATGTTGCTTGTCCAAGGTGTACATACTCTGGTTCATCTACATATTCTATATACCTATTTATGTAGAGATCCTCTTCCCGTGTAAATTGTTACACAGTGTTCCGTAAACCTTCCTTGCTATATGGTCGGTCTTTTTGATATATGTATATAATATGTATTTGTATACATATGGTAACGCCAATCATCATGTATCCATTCCCCCCACCTTTCCTTGTAGATAAGCATAGTTTTTTTAAATAAGTCTGTGATTGACTTTCTCAGTGGAAATATGTTCATTTGTGTCAGTTATTAGAGAACGCGTATAAGTGATATCATAGGATATAGGACTTTTGCTTTCTGACTTACCTCATGTTCTGTGATTATCTCCAAGATCATCTATGGTGTCTCAAAGAGCAGTGTTTCATTGTTTTCCATGGCTAGTATTCATTGTGTACATGGGCCGCTTCTGCTTTTTCCTTTCATCTGTTGATGGACATTTTGGTTGCTTCACTGTCTTGTCTATTGTGAATAAGGCTGCAGTGCAGCTTTTGCAGCCCGGGTCTTCTTCATTCTGGTCTTCTCAGGTGAGAGGCCCATTGGTGCGCCTGCTGGATTGAATGGTACCTCAATTTTTCCTTTTCAACGCAGCTCCTTTCTGTTCTCATTATTAGCGTTTAACCCTTTTACATCTCACCAGCAGCTAGAGGGTACACAGTTCTCTAAAACCTCTTCAGCATTGATTGTTTGTAGACTTTTTGCCAATGGTCAGTCGACGGGTGTGAGTTGAAAACTTTTTGTAGATTAGATTGCATGAGTCTAATACTTCCTGAGGTTGAGCTTTTATCCATTTTCCTTTCTTTAAAAAGAGAGTGAGTACAACTTACCTCTTCATACTAGCTTCGTGAACATTTTGCCTGTTTTGAATTTTTTTATCCATTCCCTACCTCAGCACAATTTTGAGGGCAGGCGTCCTTTACAGCCCTGAGTCCTTGTGAATGGTAAGTGACCATTAGCTGTGGGTTAAAAGCTGCTGTTGCGGGAATCGGCCACAAGGCGGCAGCATTTCTCCTTTACCAAATCTGGTTACTAGGGCAACAGAGCCTTACTGGAAGTGGTGTTCTAGGTTGTAAATTAGAATGGAATGTGCGAGGAAAAAGCCCTTTAAGTTTATGTCTCATTACTTCTTGTTGGTATCTTTAACTTAATTTTTATTTTTTATCACAGCAAACTTGATTACAATGTTTTGTTTGTTCTAGGTGTGCAAGATGTGGTTCTTTCACACATATACATATATCTATTTTTCTTCGGATCCTTTTCCCATGTAGGATACGACACAATGTTGAGTAGTCTTCTCTTGGTATTGCGTAGGTCTTTGGTGATTATATATTTCACATATGTTTGTATCACTCTGTTAACCTCAATACGGTAATGTATCCAATCCTCACACCTTTCCATTTGGTGAACCATAAGTTTTTTTAATGAATCTATGATAGTGTTTCTCTGTGGAAATACCTTTGTTTGTATCATTTTTTAGGTAACACCTATATGTGATATGATAGGATATGTGTCTTTCGCTTTCTCACTTACACCAAGTTGCGTGATTACTTCTAGACTCATCTATGGTGCTGCAAATGGCATTGTTTCATTTTTTCACTAGCTCATATTCCATCTGTACATGGTGCAGTTCTTCATTGTCCACCCATCTGTCGTTGGACTTTTTGGTTACTTCCATATCTTGGCGATTGTTATACTATGCAATGCAGATTTGCGTACCTGTGTCCTTCCAATTCTGTCTTCTTAGGTTATAGGTCCAGGAATAGGTCTGCTGGATCATATGGTAGCTCAATGTTTACCTTTTAAAGGCACCTCTATTCTGTTCGCTTTAGTGGCTCTTTCCAGGTTACGTCCCACTTAAAGCGGAGGGTATGCATTTCTTCCCAGCACCTTCAGCATTTATTCTTTGTAGTTTTTGCTGATGGTTATTCTGAGTGGTGTGAGCTGATACCTCTTTCTGGTTGAATTTGCATGTGTCTCATAATGCGTTGAAATTGAGCTGTAAGACATGTCCTTTTTATTTTTCCAGCTGTGATGAGAGCTTATTTCTTCAAAGTGTTTTCTTAAAGTATGTGTCACCATTTGAAATATTTTGGCCATTATCTCCCTCAAGACATTTTGAGGGCAGGTTTCATTTACAGCCCTGCAGTACTTGTTCATATGAAGTGACCATTAGCTCAGGCTTTAAACCTGCTTTTGCAGGTAACGGCCAGAGAGCGGCAGCCTTTCTACGTTCCCCTTGCTGGTACTAGGGAAACAGACCTACCGGCCAGTGTTGTTTTTCGGTTATAAATTAGAGTGCAATGTGCCCGGATAAACCCACAAATGTTGATGTCTCCTTGCTTTTGTTTGTTTTTAAATTTAATTTATATTTATTATTAGAGTAATATTCCATTGTGTACGTGGACCACTTCTTCTTGGTGCATTCCTCGGTTGATGGACATTTTCATTTCTTCCAAGCGCTGCCTATGGTAAATATTGCTGGCATACAGGTTTCCCAGCCTGTGACTTTTTGATTCTCATTTTCTCAGGTGATAGGCCAAGCAGTGGTTGTGATTGATGGACTGGTAGTTCATTGTTTCCCTTTTCAAAGCACCTACATTGTGTTTTCATTAGTGGCTCTTTACATGCCCCCCCTTACAACCGAGGGTACGCATTTCTCCACACTCCCTTCACCGTTTATTTTTTGCAGCATTTTTCCTAATGGCCATTCTGACTGCTGTGAGCTGATAGGGTTTTGTAATGTGGGTATGCATGTCATGAAAATTTTTAAAATTCATCATATTCCTATGCCTTTATCTTTTCTCTTAAAAGAAAAAACCGTGAGTACAATATAGCTCTTGAAATTGTCTTCTTCGAAGGTTGCCCTCTTCTGAATTTTTTGGTCGATTTTTGACCCCAGAAATTTTCTGGAGGGCAGGCGCCATTTACAGAACTGCAAGTTGGTGAAAATTTAGTGACCTTTTGCAGTGAGTTCAAAGCTGCTGTTGTGGGAAACGTCCACAAGGAGGTAGCATTTCTCCATTCCCCAATCTGGGTTCTAGGGCAGCAGAGCCTTTCTGGAAGTCATTGTCCAGGTTGTAAATTAGAATGGAATTTGCCTGGAGAAATCCCCATAAGTTTATGTCTCATTACTTCTTCTTGGTTTTTAAAATTTTTTAAATCTGGGTAAAGTTTAGAATATTGTTTGTCCTAGGTGTACACAATCTAGTTCATTTGGACATTATGTATGTCTATTAATGTACAGATCCTCTTCCCATATAAAATATTACAGTGTTCCGTCGACCTCCCTTGCTATATGTTCGATCTTTTTGATACATGTATATAATATGTATTTGAATATGTATAGTAACACTAATCTTCATTTCTCAATTTCCCCCCTCCTTTCCTTTTAGATGAGCATAGTTTGTTTTCTATGCCTGTGAGTGTCTTTCTCTTTGGAAATATGTTCATCTGTGTCAGTTATTAGATAATGCCATAAGTGATAATAGAAGATATAGGTCTTTTGCTTTCCGACCTACTTCATGTTTTGTGATTATCTCCAGGCTCATCTATGGTGCCTCAAAGAGCAGTGCTTCAATGTTTTCCATGGCTAATATTCCATTGTGTACATGGACCACTTCTTCTTGGTGCATTCCTCTGTTGATGGACATTTTCGTTGCTTCCAAGCGTTGCCTATGGTAAATATTGCTGGAGTGCAGGATTGCCAGCCTGCGATTTTTGATTTTCATTCTCTCAGGTGATAGACCCAGCAGTGGGTATGATTGATTGACTGGTATGGTAGCTCAACGTTTACCTTTTCAAGGCACCTCAATTGTGCTGTCATTAGTGGCTCTTACCACGTCCCCCTTAGAATCGAGGGTACGCATTTCTCCACAATCACGTCAGCATTTCTTGTTTGCAGCATTTTTGTTGATGGCCATTCTGACTGGGGTGAGCTGATAGGTTTTTGTAATTTGGGTTTACATGTCTGTAAAAATTCCTACAATTCATCATTTTTCCACGCCTTTTGCTTTTCTGTTAAAAGAAAAAAGAAAAAGAGTGTGAGTATAATATACCTCTTCAAATTTTCTTTTTGGAAGGTTGCACTCTAGAATTTTTTGGTCGATTTTCGACCTCAGTATTTTTTGGAGGGCAGGTGTCATTTACAGAACTGCAATTGGTGAACATTTAGTGACCTTTTGCAGTGGGTTTAAAGCTGCTGTTGTGGGAAACGGCCACAAGGATGCAGCATTTCTCCATTCCCAAATCGGGGTACTAGGGCAGCAGAGCCGTTCTGGAAGTCGTTTGCCTAGGTGGTCAATTTGAATGGAATGTGCCAGGAGAACCCCCCATAAGTTTATGTCTCATTACTCCTAGTTGGTTGTTTTAATTTTTTCAATTGGGGTAATGGTTAGAATGTTGCTTGTCCAAGGTGTACACACTCTGGTTCATCTACATATTCTATATACCTATTTATGTAGAGATCCTCTTCCCGTGTAAATTATTACAGAGTGTTCCGTAAACCTTCCTTGCTATATGGTCGGTCTTTTTGATATATGTATATAATATGTATTTGTATACATATGGTAACGCTAATCTTCATTTATCCATTCCCCCACCTTTCCTTTTAGATAAGCATAGTTTTTTTTTTTTTAATAAGTCTGTGATGGACTTTCTCTGTGGAAATATGTTCATTTGTGTCAGTTATTAGAGAACGCCTATAAGTGATATCATGGGATATAGGACTTTTGCTTTCCGACTTACCTCATGTTCTGTGATTATCTCCAAGATCATCTATGGTGCCTCAAAGAGCAGTGTTTCATTGTTTTCCATGGCTAGTATTCATTGTGTACATGGGCCGCTTCTTCCTTTTCCTTTCATCTGTTGATGGACATTTTGGTTGCTTCACTGTCTTGTCTATTGTGAATAAGGCTGCAGTGCAGCTTTTGCAGCCCGGGTCTTCTTCATTCTGGTCTTCTCAGGTGAGAGGCCCATTGGTGCGCCTGCTGGATTGAATGGTACCTCAATTTTTCCTTTTCAACGCAGCTCCTTTCTGTTCTCATTATTAGCGTTTAACCCTTTTACATCTCACCAGCAGCTAGAGGGTACACAGTTCTCTAAAACCTCTTCAGCATTGACTGTTTGTAGACTTTTTGCCAATGGTCAGTCGACGGGTGTGAGTTGAGAACTTTTCGTAGATTAGATTGCATGAGTCTAATACTTCCTGAGGTTGAGCTTTTATCCATTTCCCTTTCTTTAAAAAGAGAGTGAGTAAAACTTACCTCTTCATACTAGCTTCGTGAACATTTTGCCTGTTTTGAATTTTTTTTATCCATTCCCTACCTCAGCACAATTTTGAGGGCAGGTGTCCTTTACAGCCCTGCGTCCTTGTGAATGAATGGTAAGTGACCATTAGCTGTGGGTTAAAAGCTGCTCTTGCGGGAATCGGCCACAAGGCGGCAGCATTTCTCCTTTACCAAATCTGGTTACTAGGGCAACAGAGCCTTACTGGAAGTGGTGTTCTAGGTTGCAAATTAGAATGGAATGTGCGAGGCAAAAGCCCTTTAAGTTTATGTCTCATTACTTCTTGTTGGTATTTTTAACTTAATTTTTATTTTTTATCACAGCAAACTTGATTACAATGTTTTGTTTGTTCTAGGTGTGCAAGATGTGGTTCTTTCACACATATACATATATCTATTCTTCTTCGGATCCTTTTCCCATGTAGGTTATGACACAGTGTTGAGTAGTCTTCTCTTGGTATTGCGTAGGTCTTTGGTGATTATGTATTTCACGTGTGTTTGTGTCTCTCTGTTAACCTCAATATGGTAATGTATCCAATCCTCACACCTTTCCATTTGGTGAACCATAAGTTTTTTTAATGAATCTATGATAGTGTTTCTCTGTGGAAATACCTTTGTCTGTATCATTTTTTAGGTAACACCTATATGTGATATGATAGGCTATGTGTCTTTCGCTTTCTCACTTACTCCGAGTTGCGTGATTACTTCTAGACTCATCTATGGTGCTGCAAATGGCATTGTTTCATTTTTTCACTAGCTCATATTCCATCTGTACAGGTAGCAGTTCTTCTTTGTCCACCCATCTGTCGGTGGACTTTTTGGTTACTTCCATATCTTGGCCATTGTAATACTGTGCAATGCAGATTTGCGTGCCTGTGTCCTTCCAATTCTGTCTTCTTAGGTTACAGGTCCAGGAATAGGTCTGCTGGATCATATGGTAGCTCAATGTTTACCTTTTAAAGACACCTCTATTCTGATCTCTTTAGTGGCTCTTTCCAGGTTACGTCCCACTTAAAGTGGAGGGTATGTATTTCTTCCCAGCACCTTCAGCATTTATTCTTTGTAGTTTTTGCTGATGGTTATTCTGAGTGGTGTGAGCTGATACCTCTTTGTGGTTGAATTTGCATGTGTCTCATAATGCGTTGAAATTGAGCTTTAAGACTTGTCCTTTTTATTTTTCCAGCTGTGATTGGAGCTTATTTCTTCAAAGTGTTTTCTTAAAGTATGTGTCACCGTTTGAAATATTTTGGCCATGATCTCCCTCAAGACATTTTGAGGGCAGGTTTCATTTACAGCCCTGCAGTACTTGTTCATATGAAGTGACCATTAGCTCAGGCTTTAAACCTGCTTTTGCAGGTAACGGCCAGAGAGCGGCAGCCTTTCTACGTTCCCCTTGCTGCTACTAGGGAAACAGACCTACCGGTCCGTGGTGTTCTTCGGTTATAAATTAGAGTGCAATGTGCCCGGATAAACCCACAAATGTTGATGTCTCCTTGCTTTTCTTTGTTTTTAAATTTAATTTATATTTATTATTAATTAGAGTAATATTCCATTGTGTACGTGGACCACTTCTTCTTGGTGCATTCCTCGGTTGATGGACATTTTCATTGCTTCCAAGTGTTGGCTATGGTAAATATTGCTGGCGTACAGGTTTGCCAGCCTGTGACTTTTTGATTCTCATTTTCTCAGGTGATAGGCCAAGCAGTGGTTGTGATTGATTGACTGGTAGCTCAATGTTTCCCTTTTCAAAGCACCTACATTGTGTTTTCATTAGTGGCTCTTTACATGCCCCCCCTTACCACCGAGGGTACGCATTTCTCCACACTCCCTTCACCGTTTATTTTTTGCAGCACTTTTCCTAATGGCCATTGTGACTGCTGCGAGCTGATAGGTTTTTGTAATATGGGTATGCATGTCATTAAAATTTTTAAAATTCATCATATTCCTACGCCTTTTTCTTTTCTCTTAAAAGAAAAAACCGTGAGTACAATATAGCTCTTGAAATTGTCTTCTTCGAAGGTTGCCCTCTTCTGAATTTTTTGGTCGATTTTTGACCCCAGAAATTTCCTGGAGGGCAGGCGCCATTTACAGAACTGCAAGTTGGTGAAAATTTAGTGACCTTTTGCAGTGGGTTCAAAGCTGCTGTTGTGGGAAACGTCCACAAGGAGGTAGCATTTCTCCATTCCCCAATCTGGGTACTAGGGCAGCAGAGCCTTTCTGGAAGTCATTGTCCTAGGTTGTAAATTAGAATGGAATTTGCCAGGAGAAATCCCCATAAGTTTATGTCTCATTACTTCTTCTTGGTTTTTAAAATTTTTTTAATCTGGGTAAAGTTTAGAAAATTGTTTGTCCTAGGTGTACACAATCTGGTTCATTTGTACATTATGTATGTCTATTAATGTACAGATCCTCTTCCCATGTAAAATATTACAGTGTTCCATCGACCTCCCTTGCTATATGTTCGGTCTTTTTGATACATGTATATAATATGTATTTGTATATGTATAGTCACACTAATCTTCATTTCTCAATTTCCCCCCTCCTTTCCTTTTAGATGAGCATAGTTTGTGTTCTACGCCTGTGAGTGTCTTTCTCTTTGGAAATATGTTCATCTGTGTCAGTTATTAGATAATGCCGTACGTGATAATATGGGATATAGGTCTTTTGCTTTCCGACCTACTTCATGTTTTGTGATTATCTCCAGGCTCATCTATGGTGCCTCAAAGAGCAGTGCTTCAATGTTTTCCATGGCTAATATTCCATTGTGTACATGGACCACTTCTTCTTGGTGCATTCCTCTGTTGATGGACATTTTCGTTGCTTCCAAGCGTTGCCTATGGTAAATATTGCTGGAGTGCAGGATTGCCAGCCTGCGATTTTTGATTTTCATTCTCTCAGGTGATAGACCCAGCAGTGGGTATGATTGATTGACTGGTATGGTAGCTCAACGTTTACCTTTTCAAGGCACCTCAATTGTGCTGTCATTAGTGGCTCTTACCACGTCCCCCTTAGAATCGAGGGTACGCATTTCTCCACAATCACGTCAGCATTTCTTGTTTGCAGCATTTTTGTTGATGGCCATTCTGACTGGGGTGAGCTGATAGGTTTTTGTAATTTGGGTTTACATGTCTGTAAAAATTCCTACAATTCATCATTTTTCCACGCCTTTTGCTTTTCTGTTAAAAGAAAAAAGAAAAAGAGTGTGAGTATAATATACCTCTTCAAATTTTCTTTTTGGAAGGTTGCACTCTAGAATTTTTTGGTCGATTTTCGACCTCAGTATTTTTTGGAGGGCAGGTGTCATTTACAGAACTGCAATTGGTGAACATTTAGTGACCTTTTGCAGTGGGTTTAAAGCTGCTGTTGTGGGAAACGGCCACAAGGATGCAGCATTTCTCCATTCCCAAATCGGGGTACTAGGGCAGCAGAGCCGTTCTGGAAGTCGTTTGCCTAGGTGGTCAATTTGAATGGAATGTGCCAGGAAAACCCCCCATAAGTTTATGTCTCATTACTCCTAGTTCGTTGTTTTAATTTTTTCAATTGGGGTAATGGTTAGAATGTTGCTTGTCCAAGGTGTACACACTCTGGTTCATCTACATATTCTATATACCTATTTATGTAGAGATCCTCTTCCCGTGTAAATTATTACAGAGTGTTCCGTAAACCTTCCTTGCTATATGGTCGGTCTTTTTGATATATGTATATAATATGTATTTGTATACATATGGTAACGCTAATCTTCATTTATCCATTCCCCCACCTTTCCTTTTAGATAAGCATAGTTTTTTTTTTAATAAGTCTGTGATGGACTTTCTCTGTGGAAATATGTTCATTTGTGTCAGTTATTAGAGAACGCCTATAAGTGATATCATGGGATATAGGACTTTTGCTTTCCGACTTACCTCATGTTCTGTGATTATCTCCAAGATCATCTATGGTGCCTCAAAGAGCAGTGTTTCATTGTTTTCCATGGCTAGTATTCATTGTGTACATGGGCCGCTTCTTCCTTTTCCTTTCATCTGTTGATGGACATTTTGGTTGCTTCACTGTCTTGTCTATTGTGAATAAGGCTGCAGTGCAGCTTTTGCAGCCCGGGTCTTCTTCATTCTGGTCTTCTCAGGTGAGAGGCCCATTGGTGCGCCTGCTGGATTGAATGGTACCTCAATTTTTCCTTTTCAACGCAGCTCCTTTCTGTTCTCATTATTAGCGTTTAACCCTTTTACATCTCACCAGCAGCTAGAGGGTACACAGTTCTCTAAAACCTCTTCAGCATTGACTGTTTGTAGACTTTTTGCCAATGGTCAGTCGACGGGTGTGAGTTGAGAACTTTTCGTAGATTAGATTGCATGAGTCTAATACTTCCTGAGGTTGAGCTTTTATCCATTTCCCTTTCTTTAAAAAGAGAGTGAGTAAAACTTACCTCTTCATACTAGCTTCGTGAACATTTTGCCTGTTTTGAATTATTTTTATCCATTCCCTACCTCAGCACAATTTTGAGGGCAGGTGTCCTTTACAGCCCTGCGTCCTTGTGAATGAATGGTAAGTGACCATTAGCTGTGGGTTAAAAGCTGCTCTTGCGGGAATCGGCCACAAGGCGGCAGCATTTCTCCTTTACCAAATCTGGTTACTAGGGCAACAGAGCCTTACTGGAAGTGGTGTTCTAGGTTGCAAATTAGAATGGAATGTGCGAGGCAAAAGCCCTTTAAGTTTATGTCTCATTACTTCTTGTTGGTATTTTTAACTTAATTTTTATTTTTTATCACAGCAAACTTGATTACAATGTTTTGTTTGTTCTAGGTGTGCAAGATGTGGTTCTTTCACACATATACATATATCTATTCTTCTTCGGATCCTTTTCCCATGTATGATACGACACAATGTTGAGTAGTCTTCTCTTGGTATTGCGTAGGTCTTTGGTGATTATATATTTCACATATGTTTGTATCACTCTGTTAACCTCAATACGGTAATGTATCCAATCCTCACACCTTTCCATTTGGTGAACCATAAGTTTTTTTAATGAATCTATGATAGTGTTTCTCTGTGGAAATACCTTTGTTTGTATCATTTTTTAGGTAACACCTATATGTGATATGATAGGCTATGTGTCTTTCGCTTTCTCACTTACTCCGAGTTGCGTGATTACTTCTAGACTCATCTATGGTGCTGCAAATGGCATTGTTTCATTTTTTCACTAGCTCATATTCCATCTGTACATGTAGCAGTTCTTCATTGTCCACCCATCTGTCGTTGGACTTTTTGGTTACTTCCATATCTTGGCGATTGTTATACTATGCAATGCAGATTTGCGTACCTGTGTCCTTCCAATTCTGTCTTCTTAGGTTATAGGTCCAGGAATAGGTCTGCTGGATCATATGGTAGCTCAATGTTTACCTTTTAAAGGCACCTCTATTCTGTTCGCTTTAGTGGCTCTTTCCAGGTTACGTCCCACTTAAAGCGGAGGGTATGCATTTCTTCCCAGCACCTTCAGCATTTATTCTTTGTAGTTTTTGCTGATGGTTATTCTGAGTGGTGTGAGCTGATACCTCTTTCTGGTTGAATTTGCATGTGTCTCATAATGCGTTGAAATTGAGCTGTAAGACATGTCCTTTTTATTTTTCCAGCTGTGATGAGAGCTTATTTCTTCAAAGTGTTTTCTTAAAGTATGTGTCACCATTTGAAATATTTTGGCCATTATCTCCCTCAAGACATTTTGAGGGCAGGTTTCATTTACAGCCCTGCAGTACTTGTTCATATGAAGTGACCATTAGCTCAGGCTTTAAACCTGCTTTTGCAGGTAACGGCCAGAGAGCGACAGCCTTTCTACGTTCCCCTTGCTGGTACTAGGGAAACAGACCTACCGGCCAGTGTTGTTTTTCGGTTATAAATTAGAGTGCAATGTGCCCGGATAAACCCACAAATGTTGATGTCTCCTTGCTTTTGTTTGTTTTTAAATTTAATTTATATTTATTATTAGAGTAATATTCCATTGTGTACGTGGACCACTTCTTCTTGGTGCATTCCTCGGTTGATGGACATTTTCATTTCTTCCAAGCGCTGCCTATGGTAAATATTGCTGGCATACAGGTTTCCCAGCCTGTGACTTTTTGATTCTCATTTTCTCAGGTGATAGGCCAAGCAGTGGTTGTGATTGATGGACTGGTAGTTCATTGTTTCCCTTTTCAAAGCACCTACATTGTGTTTTCATTAGTGGCTCTTTACATGCCCCCCCTTACAACCGAGGGTACGCATTTCTCCACACTCCCTTCACCGTTTATTTTTTGCAGCATTTTTCCTAATGGCCATTCTGACTGCTGTGAGCTGATAGGGTTTTGTAATGTGGGTATGCATGTCATGAAAATTTTTAAAATTCATCATATTCCTATGCCTTTATCTTTTCTCTTAAAAGAAAAAACCGTGAGTACAATATAGCTCTTGAAATTGTCTCCTTCGAAGGTTGCCCTCTTCTGAATTTTTTGGTCGATTTTTGACCCCAGAAATTTTCTGGAGGGCAGGCGCCATTTACAGAACTGCAAGTTGGTGAAAATTTAGTGACCTTTTGCAGTGAGTTCAAAGCTGCTGTTGTGGGAAACGTCCACAAGGAGGTAGCATTTCTCCATTCCCCAATCTGGGTTCTAGGGCAGCAGAGCCTTTCTGGAAGTCTTTGTCCAGGTTGTAAATTAGAATGGAATTTGCCTGGAGAAATCCCCATAAGTTTATGTCTCATTACTTCTTCTTGGTTTTTAAAATTTTTTAAATCTGGGTAAAGTTTAGAATATTGTTTGTCCTAGGTGTACACAATCTAGTTCATTTGGACATTATGTATGTCTATTAATGTACAGATCCTCTTCCCATATAAAATATTACAGTGTTCCGTCGACCTCCCTTGCTATATGTTCGATCTTTTTGATACATGTATATAATATGTATTTGAATATGTATAGTAACACTAATCTTCATTTCTCAATTTCCCCCCTCCTTTCCTTTTAGATGAGCATAGTTTGTTTTCTATGCCTGTGAGTGTCTTTCTCTTTGGAAATATGTTCATCTGTGTCAGTTATTAGATAATGCCATAAGTGATAATAGAAGATATAGGTCTTTTGCTTTCCGACCTACTTCATGTTTTGTGATTATCTCCAGGCTCATCTATGGTGCCTCAAAGAGCAGTGCTTCAATGTTTTCCATGGCTAATATTCCATTGTGTACATGGACCACTTCTTCTTGGTGCATTCCTCTGTTGATGGACATTTTCGTTGCTTCCAAGCGTTGCCTATGGTAAATATTGCTGGAGTGCAGGATTGCCAGCCTGCGATTTTTGATTTTCATTCTCTCAGGTGATAGACCCAGCAGTGGGTATGATTGATTGACTGGTATGGTAGCTCAACGTTTACCTTTTCAAGGCACCTCAATTGTGCTGTCATTAGTGGCTCTTACCACGTCCCCCTTAGAATCGAGGGTACGCATTTCTCCACAATCACGTCAGCATTTCTTGTTTGCAGCATTTTTGTTGATGGCCATTCTGACTGGGGTGAGCTGATAGGTTTTTGTAATTTGGGTTTACATGTCTGTAAAAATTCCTACAATTCATCATTTTTCCACGCCTTTTGCTTTTCTGTTAAAAGAAAAAAGAAAAAGAGTGTGAGTATAATATACCTCTTCAAATTTTCTTTTTGGAAGGTTGCACTCTAGAATTTTTTGGTCGATTTTCGACCTCAGTATTTTTTGGAGGGCAGGTGTCATTTACAGAACTGCAATTGGTGAACATTTAGTGACCTTTTGCAGTGGGTTTAAAGCTGCTGTTGTGGGAAACGGCCACAAGGATGCAGCATTTCTCCATTCCCAAATCGGGGTACTAGGGCAGCAGAGCCGTTCTGGAAGTCGTTTGCCTAGGTGGTCAATTTGAATGGAATGTGCCAGGAGAACCCCCCATAAGTTTATGTCTCATTACTCCTAGTTGGTTGTTTTAATTTTTTCAATTGGGGTAATGGTTAGAATGTTGCTTGTCCAAGGTGTACACACTCTGGTTCATCTACATATTCTATATACCTATTTATGTAGAGATCCTCTTCCCGTGTAAATTATTACAGAGTGTTCCGTAAACCTTCCTTGCTATATGGTCGGTCTTTTTGATATATGTATATAATATGTATTTGTATACATATGGTAACGCTAATCTTCATTTATCCATTCCCCCACCTTTCCTTTTAGATAAGCATAGTTTTTTTTTTTTTAATAAGTCTGTGATGGACTTTCTCTGTGGAAATATGTTCATTTGTGTCAGTTATTAGAGAACGCCTATAAGTGATATCATGGGATATAGGACTTTTGCTTTCCGACTTACCTCATGTTCTGTGATTATCTCCAAGATCATCTATGGTGCCTCAAAGAGCAGTGTTTCATTGTTTTCCATGGCTAGTATTCATTGTGTACATGGGCCGCTTCTTCCTTTTCCTTTCATCTGTTGATGGACATTTTGGTTGCTTCACTGTCTTGTCTATTGTGAATAAGGCTGCAGTGCAGCTTTTGCAGCCCGGGTCTTCTTCATTCTGGTCTTCTCAGGTGAGAGGCCCATTGGTGCGCCTGCTGGATTGAATGGTACCTCAATTTTTCCTTTTCAACGCAGCTCCTTTCTGTTCTCATTATTAGCGTTTAACCCTTTTACATCTCACCAGCAGCTAGAGGGTACACAGTTCTCTAAAACCTCTTCAGCATTGACTGTTTGTAGACTTTTTGCCAATGGTCAGTCGACGGGTGTGAGTTGAGAACTTTTCGTAGATTAGATTGCATGAGTCTAATACTTCCTGAGGTTGAGCTTTTATCCATTTCCCTTTCTTTAAAAAGAGAGTGAGTAAAACTTACCTCTTCATACTAGCTTCGTGAACATTTTGCCTGTTTTGAATTTTTTTTATCCATTCCCTACCTCAGCACAATTTTGAGGGCAGGTGTCCTTTACAGCCCTGCGTCCTTGTGAATGAATGGTAAGTGACCATTAGCTGTGGGTTAAAAGCTGCTCTTGCGGGAATCGGCCACAAGGCGGCAGCATTTCTCCTTTACCAAATCTGGTTACTAGGGCAACAGAGCCTTACTGGAAGTGGTGTTCTAGGTTGCAAATTAGAATGGAATGTGCGAGGCAAAAGCCCTTTAAGTTTATGTCTCATTACTTCTTGTTGGTATTTTTAACTTAATTTTTATTTTTTATCACAGCAAACTTGATTACAATGTTTTGTTTGTTCTAGGTGTGCAAGATGTGGTTCTTTCACACATATACATATATCTATTCTTCTTCGGATCCTTTTCCCATGTAGGTTATGACACAGTGTTGAGTAGTCTTCTCTTGGTATTGCGTAGGTCTTTGGTGATTATGTATTTCACGTGTGTTTGTGTCTCTCTGTTAACCTCAATATGGTAATGTATCCAATCCTCACACCTTTCCATTTGGTGAACCATAAGTTTTTTTAATGAATCTATGATAGTGTTTCTCTGTGGAAATACCTTTGTCTGTATCATTTTTTAGGTAACACCTATATGTGATATGATAGGCTATGTGTCTTTCGCTTTCTCACTTACTCCGAGTTGCGTGATTACTTCTAGACTCATCTATGGTGCTGCAAATGGCATTGTTTCATTTTTTCACTAGCTCATATTCCATCTGTACAGGTAGCAGTTCTTCTTTGTCCACCCATCTGTCGGTGGACTTTTTGGTTACTTCCATATCTTGGCGATTGTTATACTATGCAATGCAGATTTGCGTACCTGTGTCCTTCCAATTCTGTCTTCTTAGGTTATAGGTCCAGGAATAGGTCTGCTGGATCATATGGTAGCTCAATGTTTACCTTTTAAAGGCACCTCTATTCTGTTCGCTTTAGTGGCTCTTTCCAGGTTACGTCCCACTTAAAGCGGAGGGTATGCATTTCTTCCCAGCACCTTCAGCATTTATTCTTTGTAGTTTTTGCTGATGGTTATTCTGAGTGGTGTGAGCTGATACCTCTTTCTGGTTGAATTTGCATGTGTCTCATAATGCGTTGAAATTGAGCTGTAAGACATGTCCTTTTTATTTTTCCAGCTGTGATGAGAGCTTATTTCTTCAAAGTGTTTTCTTAAAGTATGTGTCACCATTTGAAATATTTTGGCCATTATCTCCCTCAAGACATTTTGAGGGCAGGTTTCATTTACAGCCCTGCAGTACTTGTTCATATGAAGTGACCATTAGCTCAGGCTTTAAACCTGCTTTTGCAGGTAACGGCCAGAGAGCGACAGCCTTTCTACGTTCCCCTTGCTGGTACTAGGGAAACAGACCTACCGGCCAGTGTTGTTTTTCGGTTATAAATTAGAGTGCAATGTGCCCGGATAAACCCACAAATGTTGATGTCTCCTTGCTTTTGTTTGTTTTTAAATTTAATTTATATTTATTATTAGAGTAATATTCCATTGTGTACGTGGACCACTTCTTCTTGGTGCATTCCTCGGTTGATGGACATTTTCATTTCTTCCAAGCGCTGCCTATGGTAAATATTGCTGGCATACAGGTTTCCCAGCCTGTGACTTTTTGATTCTCATTTTCTCAGGTGATAGGCCAAGCAGTGGTTGTGATTGATGGACTGGTAGTTCATTGTTTCCCTTTTCAAAGCACCTACATTGTGTTTTCATTAGTGGCTCTTTACATGCCCCCCCTTACAACCGAGGGTACGCATTTCTCCACACTCCCTTCACCGTTTATTTTTTGCAGCATTTTTCCTAATGGCCATTCTGACTGCTGTGAGCTGATAGGGTTTTGTAATGTGGGTATGCATGTCATGAAAATTTTTAAAATTCATCATATTCCTATGCCTTTATCTTTTCTCTTAAAAGAAAAAACCGTGAGTACAATATAGCTCTTGAAATTGTCTCCTTCGAAGGTTGCCCTCTTCTGAATTTTTTGGTCGATTTTTGACCCCAGAAATTTTCTGGAGGGCAGGCGCCATTTACAGAACTGCAAGTTGGTGAAAATTTAGTGACCTTTTGCAGTGAGTTCAAAGCTGCTGTTGTGGGAAACGTCCACAAGGAGGTAGCATTTCTCCATTCCCCAATCTGGGTTCTAGGGCAGCAGAGCCTTTCTGGAAGTCTTTGTCCAGGTTGTAAATTAGAATGGAATTTGCCTGGAGAAATCCCCATAAGTTTATGTCTCATTACTTCTTCTTGGTTTTTAAAATTTTTTAAATCTGGGTAAAGTTTAGAATATTGTTTGTCCTAGGTGTACACAATCTAGTTCATTTGGACATTATGTATGTCTATTAATGTACAGATCCTCTTCCCATATAAAATATTACAGTGTTCCGTCGACCTCCCTTGCTATATGTTCGATCTTTTTGATACATGTATATAATATGTATTTGAATATGTATAGTAACACTAATCTTCATTTCTCAATTTCCCCCCTCCTTTCCTTTTAGATGAGCATAGTTTGTTTTCTATGCCTGTGAGTGTCTTTCTCTTTGGAAATATGTTCATCTGTGTCAGTTATTAGATAATGCCATAAGTGATAATAGAAGATATAGGTCTTTTGCTTTCCGACCTACTTCATGTTTTGTGATTATCTCCAGGCTCATCTATGGTGCCTCAAAGAGCAGTGCTTCAATGTTTTCCATGGCTAATATTCCATTGTGTACATGGACCACTTCTTCTTGGTGCATTCCTCTGTTGATGGACATTTTCGTTGCTTCCAAGCGTTGCCTATGGTAAATATTGCTGGAGTGCAGGATTGCCAGCCTGCGATTTTTGATTTTCATTCTCTCAGGTGATAGACCCAGCAGTGGGTATGATTGATTGACTGGTATGGTAGCTCAACGTTTACCTTTTCAAGGCACCTCAATTGTGCTGTCATTAGTGGCTCTTACCACGTCCCCCTTAGAATCGAGGGTACGCATTTCTCCACAATCACGTCAGCATTTCTTGTTTGCAGCATTTTTGTTGATGGCCATTCTGACTGGGGTGAGCTGATAGGTTTTTGTAATTTGGGTTTACATGTCTGTAAAAATTCCTACAATTCATCATTTTTCCACGCCTTTTGCTTTTCTGTTAAAAGAAAAAAGAAAAAGAGTGTGAGTATAATATACCTCTTCAAATTTTCTTTTTGGAAGGTTGCACTCTAGAATTTTTTGGTCGATTTTCGACCTCAGTATTTTTTGGAGGGCAGGTGTCATTTACAGAACTGCAATTGGTGAACATTTAGTGACCTTTTGCAGTGGGTTTAAAGCTGCTGTTGTGGGAAACGGCCACAAGGATGCAGCATTTCTCCATTCCCAAATCGGGGTACTAGGGCAGCAGAGCCGTTCTGGAAGTCGTTTGCCTAGGTGGTCAATTTGAATGGAATGTGCCAGGAGAACCCCCCATAAGTTTATGTCTCATTACTCCTAGTTGGTTGTTTTAATTTTTTCAATTGGGGTAATGGTTAGAATGTTGCTTGTCCAAGGTGTACACACTCTGGTTCATCTACATATTCTATATACCTATTTATGTAGAGATCCTCTTCCCGTGTAAATTATTACAGAGTGTTCCGTAAACCTTCCTTGCTATATGGTCGGTCTTTTTGATATATGTATATAATATGTATTTGTATACATATGGTAACGCTAATCTTCATTTATCCATTCCCCCACCTTTCCTTTTAGATAAGCATAGTTTTTTTTTTTTTAATAAGTCTGTGATGGACTTTCTCTGTGGAAATATGTTCATTTGTGTCAGTTATTAGAGAACGCCTATAAGTGATATCATGGGATATAGGACTTTTGCTTTCCGACTTACCTCATGTTCTGTGATTATCTCCAAGATCATCTATGGTGCCTCAAAGAGCAGTGTTTCATTGTTTTCCATGGCTAGTATTCATTGTGTACATGGGCCGCTTCTTCCTTTTCCTTTCATCTGTTGATGGACATTTTGGTTGCTTCACTGTCTTGTCTATTGTGAATAAGGCTGCAGTGCAGCTTTTGCAGCCCGGGTCTTCTTCATTCTGGTCTTCTCAGGTGAGAGGCCCATTGGTGCGCCTGCTGGATTGAATGGTACCTCAATTTTTCCTTTTCAACGCAGCTCCTTTCTGTTCTCATTATTAGCGTTTAACCCTTTTACATCTCACCAGCAGCTAGAGGGTACACAGTTCTCTAAAACCTCTTCAGCATTGACTGTTTGTAGACTTTTTGCCAATGGTCAGTCGACGGGTGTGAGTTGAGAACTTTTCGTAGATTAGATTGCATGAGTCTAATACTTCCTGAGGTTGAGCTTTTATCCATTTCCCTTTCTTTAAAAAGAGAGTGAGTAAAACTTACCTCTTCATACTAGCTTCGTGAACATTTTGCCTGTTTTGAATTTTTTTTATCCATTCCCTACCTCAGCACAATTTTGAGGGCAGGTGTCCTTTACAGCCCTGCGTCCTTGTGAATGAATGGTAAGTGACCATTAGCTGTGGGTTAAAAGCTGCTCTTGCGGGAATCGGCCACAAGGCGGCAGCATTTCTCCTTTACCAAATCTGGTTACTAGGGCAACAGAGCCTTACTGGAAGTGGTGTTCTAGGTTGCAAATTAGAATGGAATGTGCGAGGCAAAAGCCCTTTAAGTTTATGTCTCATTACTTCTTGTTGGTATTTTTAACTTAATTTTTATTTTTTATCACAGCAAACTTGATTACAATGTTTTGTTTGTTCTAGGTGTGCAAGATGTGGTTCTTTCACACATATACATATATCTATTCTTCTTCGGATCCTTTTCCCATGTAGGTTATGACACAGTGTTGAGTAGTCTTCTCTTGGTATTGCGTAGGTCTTTGGTGATTATGTATTTCACGTGTGTTTGTGTCTCTCTGTTAACCTCAATATGGTAATGTATCCAATCCTCACACCTTTCCATTTGGTGAACCATAAGTTTTTTTAATGAATCTATGATAGTGTTTCTCTGTGGAAATACCTTTGTCTGTATCATTTTTTAGGTAACACCTATATGTGATATGATAGGCTATGTGTCTTTCGCTTTCTCACTTACTCCGAGTTGCGTGATTACTTCTAGACTCATCTATGGTGCTGCAAATGGCATTGTTTCATTTTTTCACTAGCTCATATTCCATCTGTACAGGTAGCAGTTCTTCTTTGTCCACCCATCTGTCGGTGGACTTTTTGGTTACTTCCATATCTTGGCCATTGTAATACTGTGCAATGCAGATTTGCGTGCCTGTGTCCTTCCAATTCTGTCTTCTTAGGTTACAGGTCCAGGAATAGGTCTGCTGGATCATATGGTAGCTCAATGTTTACCTTTTAAAGGCACCTCTATTCTGATCTCTTTAGTGGCTCTTTCCAGGTTACGTCCCACTTAAAGTGGAGGGTATGTATTTCTTCCCAGCACCTTCAGCATTTATTCTTTGTAGTTTTTGCTGATGGTTATTCTGAGTGGTGTGAGCTGATACCTCTTTGTGGTTGAATTTGCATGTGTCTCATAATGCGTTGAAATTGAGCTTTAAGACTTGTCCTTTTTATTTTTCCAGCTGTGATTGGAGCTTATTTCTTCAAAGTGTTTTCTTAAAGTATGTGTCACCGTTTGAAATATTTTGGCCATGATCTCCCTCAAGACATTTTGAGGGCAGGTTTCATTTACAGCCCTGCAGTACTTGTTCATATGAAGTGACCATTAGCTCAGGCTTTAAACCTGCTTTTGCAGGTAACGGCCAGAGAGCGGCAGCCTTTCTACGTTCCCCTTGCTGCTACTAGGGAAACAGACCTACCGGTCCGTGGTGTTCTTCGGTTATAAATTAGAGTGCAATGTGCCCGGATAAACCCACAAATGTTGATGTCTCCTTGCTTTTCTTTGTTTTTAAATTTAATTTATATTTATTATTAATTAGAGTAATATTCCATTGTGTACGTGGACCACTTCTTCTTGGTGCATTCCTCGGTTGATGGACATTTTCATTGCTTCCAAGTGTTGGCTATGGTAAATATTGCTGGCGTACAGGTTTGCCAGCCTGTGACTTTTTGATTCTCATTTTCTCAGGTGATAGGCCAAGCAGTGGTTGTGATTGATTGACTGGTAGCTCAATGTTTCCCTTTTCAAAGCACCTACATTGTGTTTTCATTAGTGGCTCTTTACATGCCCCCCCTTACCACCGAGGGTACGCATTTCTCCACACTCCCTTCACCGTTTATTTTTTGCAGCACTTTTCCTAATGGCCATTGTGACTGCTGCGAGCTGATAGGTTTTTGTAATATGGGTATGCATGTCATTAAAATTTTTAAAATTCATCATATTCCTACGCCTTTTTCTTTTCTCTTAAAAGAAAAAACCGTGAGTACAATATAGCTCTTGAAATTGTCTTCTTCGAAGGTTGCCCTCTTCTGAATTTTTTGGTCGATTTTTGACCCCAGAAATTTCCTGGAGGGCAGGCGCCATTTACAGAACTGCAAGTTGGTGAAAATTTAGTGACCTTTTGCAGTGGGTTCAAAGCTGCTGTTGTGGGAAACGTCCACAAGGAGGTAGCATTTCTCCATTCCCCAATCTGGGTACTAGGGCAGCAGAGCCTTTCTGGAAGTCATTGTCCTAGGTTGTAAATTAGAATGGAATTTGCCAGGAGAAATCCCCATAAGTTTATGTCTCATTACTTCTTCTTGGTTTTTAAAATTTTTTTAATCTGGGTAAAGTTTAGAAAATTGTTTGTCCTAGGTGTACACAATCTGGTTCATTTGTACATTATGTATGTCTATTAATGTACAGATCCTCTTCCCATGTAAAATATTACAGTGTTCCATCGACCTCCCTTGCTATATGTTCGGTCTTTTTGATACATGTATATAATATGTATTTGTATATGTATAGTCACACTAATCTTCATTTCTCAATTTCCCCCCTCCTTTCCTTTTAGATGAGCATAGTTTGTGTTCTACGCCTGTGAGTGTCTTTCTCTTTGGAAATATGTTCATCTGTGTCAGTTATTAGATAATGCCGTACGTGATAATATGGGATATAGGTCTTTTGCTTTCCGACCTACTTCATGTTTTGTGATTATCTCCAGGCTCATCTATGGTGCCTCAAAGAGCAGTGCTTCAATGTTTTCCATGGCTAATATTCCATTGTGTACATGGACCACTTCTTCTTGGTGCATTCCTCTGTTGATGGACATTTTCGTTGCTTCCAAGCGTTGCCTATGGTAAATATTGCTGGAGTGCAGGATTGCCAGCCTGCGATTTTTGATTTTCATTCTCTCAGGTGATAGACCCAGCAGTGGGTATGATTGATTGACTGGTATGGTAGCTCAACGTTTACCTTTTCAAGGCACCTCAATTGTGCTGTCATTAGTGGCTCTTACCACGTCCCCCTTAGAATCGAGGGTACGCATTTCTCCACAATCACGTCAGCATTTCTTGTTTGCAGCATTTTTGTTGATGGCCATTCTGACTGGGGTGAGCTGATAGGTTTTTGTAATTTGGGTTTACATGTCTGTAAAAATTCCTACAATTCATCATTTTTCCACGCCTTTTGCTTTTCTGTTAAAAGAAAAAAGAAAAAGAGTGTGAGTATAATATACCTCTTCAAATTTTCTTTTTGGAAGGTTGCACTCTAGAATTTTTTGGTCGATTTTCGACCTCAGTATTTTTTGGAGGGCAGGTGTCATTTACAGAACTGCAATTGGTGAACATTTAGTGACCTTTTGCAGTGGGTTTAAAGCTGCTGTTGTGGGAAACGGCCACAAGGATGCAGCATTTCTCCATTCCCAAATCGGGGTACTAGGGCAGCAGAGCCGTTCTGGAAGTCGTTTGCCTAGGTGGTCAATTTGAATGGAATGTGCCAGGAAAACCCCCCATAAGTTTATGTCTCATTACTCCTAGTTCGTTGTTTTAATTTTTTCAATTGGGGTAATGGTTAGAATGTTGCTTGTCCAAGGTGTACACACTCTGGTTCATCTACATATTCTATATACCTATTTATGTAGAGATCCTCTTCCCGTGTAAATTATTACAGAGTGTTCCGTAAACCTTCCTTGCTATATGGTCGGTCTTTTTGATATATGTATATAATATGTATTTGTATACATATGGTAACGCTAATCTTCATTTATCCATTCCCCCACCTTTCCTTTTAGATAAGCATAGTTTTTTTTTTAATAAGTCTGTGATGGACTTTCTCTGTGGAAATATGTTCATTTGTGTCAGTTATTAGAGAACGCCTATAAGTGATATCATGGGATATAGGACTTTTGCTTTCCGACTTACCTCATGTTCTGTGATTATCTCCAAGATCATCTATGGTGCCTCAAAGAGCAGTGTTTCATTGTTTTCCATGGCTAGTATTCATTGTGTACATGGGCCGCTTCTTCCTTTTCCTTTCATCTGTTGATGGACATTTTGGTTGCTTCACTGTCTTGTCTATTGTGAATAAGGCTGCAGTGCAGCTTTTGCAGCCCGGGTCTTCTTCATTCTGGTCTTCTCAGGTGAGAGGCCCATTGGTGCGCCTGCTGGATTGAATGGTACCTCAATTTTTCCTTTTCAACGCAGCTCCTTTCTGTTCTCATTATTAGCGTTTAACCCTTTTACATCTCACCAGCAGCTAGAGGGTACACAGTTCTCTAAAACCTCTTCAGCATTGACTGTTTGTAGACTTTTTGCCAATGGTCAGTCGACGGGTGTGAGTTGAGAACTTTTCGTAGATTAGATTGCATGAGTCTAATACTTCCTGAGGTTGAGCTTTTATCCATTTCCCTTTCTTTAAAAAGAGAGTGAGTAAAACTTACCTCTTCATACTAGCTTCGTGAACATTTTGCCTGTTTTGAATTATTTTTATCCATTCCCTACCTCAGCACAATTTTGAGGGCAGGTGTCCTTTACAGCCCTGCGTCCTTGTGAATGAATGGTAAGTGACCATTAGCTGTGGGTTAAAAGCTGCTCTTGCGGGAATCGGCCACAAGGCGGCAGCATTTCTCCTTTACCAAATCTGGTTACTAGGGCAACAGAGCCTTACTGGAAGTGGTGTTCTAGGTTGCAAATTAGAATGGAATGTGCGAGGCAAAAGCCCTTTAAGTTTATGTCTCATTACTTCTTGTTGGTATTTTTAACTTAATTTTTATTTTTTATCACAGCAAACTTGATTACAATGTTTTGTTTGTTCTAGGTGTGCAAGATGTGGTTCTTTCACACATATACATATATCTATTCTTCTTCGGATCCTTTTCCCATGTATGATACGACACAATGTTGAGTAGTCTTCTCTTGGTATTGCGTAGGTCTTTGGTGATTATATATTTCACATATGTTTGTATCACTCTGTTAACCTCAATACGGTAATGTATCCAATCCTCACACCTTTCCATTTGGTGAACCATAAGTTTTTTTAATGAATCTATGATAGTGTTTCTCTGTGGAAATACCTTTGTTTGTATCATTTTTTAGGTAACACCTATATGTGATATGATAGGATATGTGTCTTTCGCTTTCTCACTTACACCAAGTTGCGTGATTACTTCTAGACTCATCTATGGTGCTGCAAATGGCATTGTTTCATTTTTTCACTAGCTCATATTCCATCTGTACATGTAGCAGTTCTTCATTGTCCACCCATCTGTCGTTGGACTTTTTGGTTACTTCCATATCTTGGCGATTGTTATACTATGCAATGCAGATTTGCGTACCTGTGTCCTTCCAATTCTGTCTTCTTAGGTTATAGGTCCAGGAATAGGTCTGCTGGATCATATGGTAGCTCAATGTTTACCTTTTAAAGGCACCTCTATTCTGTTCGCTTTAGTGGCTCTTTCCAGGTTACGTCCCACTTAAAGCGGAGGGTATGCATTTCTTCCCAGCACCTTCAGCATTTATTCTTTGTAGTTTTTGCTGATGGTTATTCTGAGTGGTGTGAGCTGATACCTCTTTCTGGTTGAATTTGCATGTGTCTCATAATGCGTTGAAATTGAGCTGTAAGACATGTCCTTTTTATTTTTCCAGCTGTGATGAGAGCTTATTTCTTCAAAGTGTTTTCTTAAAGTATGTGTCACCATTTGAAATATTTTGGCCATTATCTCCCTCAAGACATTTTGAGGGCAGGTTTCATTTACAGCCCTGCAGTACTTGTTCATATGAAGTGACCATTAGCTCAGGCTTTAAACCTGCTTTTGCAGGTAACGGCCAGAGAGCGACAGCCTTTCTACGTTCCCCTTGCTGGTACTAGGGAAACAGACCTACCGGCCAGTGTTGTTTTTCGGTTATAAATTAGAGTGCAATGTGCCCGGATAAACCCACAAATGTTGATGTCTCCTTGCTTTTGTTTGTTTTTAAATTTAATTTATATTTATTATTAGAGTAATATTCCATTGTGTACGTGGACCACTTCTTCTTGGTGCATTCCTCGGTTGATGGACATTTTCATTTCTTCCAAGCGCTGCCTATGGTAAATATTGCTGGCATACAGGTTTCCCAGCCTGTGACTTTTTGATTCTCATTTTCTCAGGTGATAGGCCAAGCAGTGGTTGTGATTGATGGACTGGTAGTTCATTGTTTCCCTTTTCAAAGCACCTACATTGTGTTTTCATTAGTGGCTCTTTACATGCCCCCCCTTACAACCGAGGGTACGCATTTCTCCACACTCCCTTCACCGTTTATTTTTTGCAGCATTTTTCCTAATGGCCATTCTGACTGCTGTGAGCTGATAGGGTTTTGTAATGTGGGTATGCATGTCATGAAAATTTTTAAAATTCATCATATTCCTATGCCTTTATCTTTTCTCTTAAAAGAAAAAACCGTGAGTACAATATAGCTCTTGAAATTGTCTCCTTCGAAGGTTGCCCTCTTCTGAATTTTTTGGTCGATTTTTGACCCCAGAAATTTTCTGGAGGGCAGGCGCCATTTACAGAACTGCAAGTTGGTGAAAATTTAGTGACCTTTTGCAGTGAGTTCAAAGCTGCTGTTGTGGGAAACGTCCACAAGGAGGTAGCATTTCTCCATTCCCCAATCTGGGTTCTAGGGCAGCAGAGCCTTTCTGGAAGTCTTTGTCCAGGTTGTAAATTAGAATGGAATTTGCCTGGAGAAATCCCCATAAGTTTATGTCTCATTACTTCTTCTTGGTTTTTAAAATTTTTTAAATCTGGGTAAAGTTTAGAATATTGTTTGTCCTAGGTGTACACAATCTAGTTCATTTGGACATTATGTATGTCTATTAATGTACAGATCCTCTTCCCATATAAAATATTACAGTGTTCCGTCGACCTCCCTTGCTATATGTTCGATCTTTTTGATACATGTATATAATATGTATTTGAATATGTATAGTAACACTAATCTTCATTTCTCAATTTCCCCCCTCCTTTCCTTTTAGATGAGCATAGTTTGTTTTCTATGCCTGTGAGTGTCTTTCTCTTTGGAAATATGTTCATCTGTGTCAGTTATTAGATAATGCCATAAGTGATAATAGAAGATATAGGTCTTTTGCTTTCCGACCTACTTCATGTTTTGTGATTATCTCCAGGCTCATCTATGGTGCCTCAAAGAGCAGTGCTTCAATGTTTTCCATGGCTAATATTCCATTGTGTACATGGACCACTTCTTCTTGGTGCATTCCTCTGTTGATGGACATTTTCGTTGCTTCCAAGCGTTGCCTATGGTAAATATTGCTGGAGTGCAGGATTGCCAGCCTGCGATTTTTGATTTTCATTCTCTCAGGTGATAGACCCAGCAGTGGGTATGATTGATTGACTGGTATGGTAGCTCAACGTTTACCTTTTCAAGGCACCTCAATTGTGCTGTCATTAGTGGCTCTTACCACGTCCCCCTTAGAATCGAGGGTACGCATTTCTCCACAATCACGTCAG
Source organism: Balaenoptera borealis (assembly GCF_965194805.1). Classification (NCBI taxonomy): domain Eukaryota; kingdom Metazoa; phylum Chordata; class Mammalia; order Artiodactyla; family Balaenopteridae; genus Balaenoptera; species Balaenoptera borealis. The sequence continues at coordinate 110,986 of NW_028123432.1, forward strand.
CATTTCTTGTTTGCAGCATTTTTGTTGATGGCCATTCTGACTGGGGTGAGCTGATAGGTTTTTGTAATTTGGGTTTACATGTCTGTAAAAATTCCTACAATTCATCATTTTTCCACGCCTTTTGCTTTTCTGTTAAAAGAAAAAAGAAAAAGAGTGTGAGTATAATATACCTCTTCAAATTTTCTTTTTGGAAGGTTGCACTCTAGAATTTTTTGGTCGATTTTCGACCTCAGTATTTTTTGGAGGGCAGGTGTCATTTACAGAACTGCAATTGGTGAACATTTAGTGACCTTTTGCAGTGGGTTTAAAGCTGCTGTTGTGGGAAACGGCCACAAGGATGCAGCATTTCTCCATTCCCAAATCGGGGTACTAGGGCAGCAGAGCCGTTCTGGAAGTCGTTTGCCTAGGTGGTCAATTTGAATGGAATGTGCCAGGAGAACCCCCCATAAGTTTATGTCTCATTACTCCTAGTTGGTTGTTTTAATTTTTTCAATTGGGGTAATGGTTAGAATGTTGCTTGTCCAAGGTGTACACACTCTGGTTCATCTACATATTCTATATACCTATTTATGTAGAGATCCTCTTCCCGTGTAAATTATTACAGAGTGTTCCGTAAACCTTCCTTGCTATATGGTCGGTCTTTTTGATATATGTATATAATATGTATTTGTATACATATGGTAACGCTAATCTTCATTTATCCATTCCCCCACCTTTCCTTTTAGATAAGCATAGTTTTTTTTTTTTTAATAAGTCTGTGATGGACTTTCTCTGTGGAAATATGTTCATTTGTGTCAGTTATTAGAGAACGCCTATAAGTGATATCATGGGATATAGGACTTTTGCTTTCCGACTTACCTCATGTTCTGTGATTATCTCCAAGATCATCTATGGTGCCTCAAAGAGCAGTGTTTCATTGTTTTCCATGGCTAGTATTCATTGTGTACATGGGCCGCTTCTTCCTTTTCCTTTCATCTGTTGATGGACATTTTGGTTGCTTCACTGTCTTGTCTATTGTGAATAAGGCTGCAGTGCAGCTTTTGCAGCCCGGGTCTTCTTCATTCTGGTCTTCTCAGGTGAGAGGCCCATTGGTGCGCCTGCTGGATTGAATGGTACCTCAATTTTTCCTTTTCAACGCAGCTCCTTTCTGTTCTCATTATTAGCGTTTAACCCTTTTACATCTCACCAGCAGCTAGAGGGTACACAGTTCTCTAAAACCTCTTCAGCATTGACTGTTTGTAGACTTTTTGCCAATGGTCAGTCGACGGGTGTGAGTTGAGAACTTTTCGTAGATTAGATTGCATGAGTCTAATACTTCCTGAGGTTGAGCTTTTATCCATTTCCCTTTCTTTAAAAAGAGAGTGAGTAAAACTTACCTCTTCATACTAGCTTCGTGAACATTTTGCCTGTTTTGAATTTTTTTTATCCATTCCCTACCTCAGCACAATTTTGAGGGCAGGTGTCCTTTACAGCCCTGCGTCCTTGTGAATGAATGGTAAGTGACCATTAGCTGTGGGTTAAAAGCTGCTCTTGCGGGAATCGGCCACAAGGCGGCAGCATTTCTCCTTTACCAAATCTGGTTACTAGGGCAACAGAGCCTTACTGGAAGTGGTGTTCTAGGTTGCAAATTAGAATGGAATGTGCGAGGCAAAAGCCCTTTAAGTTTATGTCTCATTACTTCTTGTTGGTATTTTTAACTTAATTTTTATTTTTTATCACAGCAAACTTGATTACAATGTTTTGTTTGTTCTAGGTGTGCAAGATGTGGTTCTTTCACACATATACATATATCTATTCTTCTTCGGATCCTTTTCCCATGTAGGTTATGACACAGTGTTGAGTAGTCTTCTCTTGGTATTGCGTAGGTCTTTGGTGATTATGTATTTCACGTGTGTTTGTGTCTCTCTGTTAACCTCAATATGGTAATGTATCCAATCCTCACACCTTTCCATTTGGTGAACCATAAGTTTTTTTAATGAATCTATGATAGTGTTTCTCTGTGGAAATACCTTTGTCTGTATCATTTTTTAGGTAACACCTATATGTGATATGATAGGCTATGTGTCTTTCGCTTTCTCACTTACTCCGAGTTGCGTGATTACTTCTAGACTCATCTATGGTGCTGCAAATGGCATTGTTTCATTTTTTCACTAGCTCATATTCCATCTGTACAGGTAGCAGTTCTTCTTTGTCCACCCATCTGTCGTTGGACTTTTTGGTTACTTCCATATCTTGGCGATTGTTATACTATGCAATGCAGATTTGCGTACCTGTGTCCTTCCAATTCTGTCTTCTTAGGTTATAGGTCCAGGAATAGGTCTGCTGGATCATATGGTAGCTCAATGTTTACCTTTTAAAGGCACCTCTATTCTGTTCGCTTTAGTGGCTCTTTCCAGGTTACGTCCCACTTAAAGCGGAGGGTATGCATTTCTTCCCAGCACCTTCAGCATTTATTCTTTGTAGTTTTTGCTGATGGTTATTCTGAGTGGTGTGAGCTGATACCTCTTTCTGGTTGAATTTGCATGTGTCTCATAATGCGTTGAAATTGAGCTGTAAGACATGTCCTTTTTATTTTTCCAGCTGTGATGAGAGCTTATTTCTTCAAAGTGTTTTCTTAAAGTATGTGTCACCATTTGAAATATTTTGGCCATTATCTCCCTCAAGACATTTTGAGGGCAGGTTTCATTTACAGCCCTGCAGTACTTGTTCATATGAAGTGACCATTAGCTCAGGCTTTAAACCTGCTTTTGCAGGTAACGGCCAGAGAGCGACAGCCTTTCTACGTTCCCCTTGCTGGTACTAGGGAAACAGACCTACCGGCCAGTGTTGTTTTTCGGTTATAAATTAGAGTGCAATGTGCCCGGATAAACCCACAAATGTTGATGTCTCCTTGCTTTTGTTTGTTTTTAAATTTAATTTATATTTATTATTAGAGTAATATTCCATTGTGTACGTGGACCACTTCTTCTTGGTGCATTCCTCGGTTGATGGACATTTTCATTTCTTCCAAGCGCTGCCTATGGTAAATATTGCTGGCATACAGGTTTCCCAGCCTGTGACTTTTTGATTCTCATTTTCTCAGGTGATAGGCCAAGCAGTGGTTGTGATTGATGGACTGGTAGTTCATTGTTTCCCTTTTCAAAGCACCTACATTGTGTTTTCATTAGTGGCTCTTTACATGCCCCCCCTTACCACCGAGGGTACGCATTTCTCCACACTCCCTTCACCGTTTATTTTTTGCAGCATTTTTCCTAATGGCCATTCTGACTGCTGTGAGCTGATAGGGTTTTGTAATGTGGGTATGCATGTCATGAAAATTTTTAAAATTCATCATATTCCTATGCCTTTATCTTTTCTCTTAAAAGAAAAAACCGTGAGTACAATATAGCTCTTGAAATTGTCTCCTTCGAAGGTTGCCCTCTTCTGAATTTTTTGGTCGATTTTTGACCCCAGAAATTTTCTGGAGGGCAGGCGCCATTTACAGAACTGCAAGTTGGTGAAAATTTAGTGACCTTTTGCAGTGAGTTCAAAGCTGCTGTTGTGGGAAACGTCCACAAGGAGGTAGCATTTCTCCATTCCCCAATCTGGGTTCTAGGGCAGCAGAGCCTTTCTGGAAGTCTTTGTCCAGGTTGTAAATTAGAATGGAATTTGCCTGGAGAAATCCCCATAAGTTTATGTCTCATTACTTCTTCTTGGTTTTTAAAATTTTTTAAATCTGGGTAAAGTTTAGAATATTGTTTGTCCTAGGTGTACACAATCTAGTTCATTTGGACATTATGTATGTCTATTAATGTACAGATCCTCTTCCCATATAAAATATTACAGTGTTCCGTCGACCTCCCTTGCTATATGTTCGATCTTTTTGATACATGTATATAATATGTATTTGAATATGTATAGTAACACTAATCTTCATTTCTCAATTTCCCCCCTCCTTTCCTTTTAGATGAGCATAGTTTGTTTTCTATGCCTGTGAGTGTCTTTCTCTTTGGAAATATGTTCATCTGTGTCAGTTATTAGATAATGCCATAAGTGATAATAGAAGATATAGGTCTTTTGCTTTCCGACCTACTTCATGTTTTGTGATTATCTCCAGGCTCATCTATGGTGCCTCAAAGAGCAGTGCTTCAATGTTTTCCATGGCTAATATTCCATTGTGTACATGGACCACTTCTTCTTGGTGCATTCCTCTGTTGATGGACATTTTCGTTGCTTCCAAGCGTTGCCTATGGTAAATATTGCTGGAGTGCAGGATTGCCAGCCTGCGATTTTTGATTTTCATTCTCTCAGGTGATAGACCCAGCAGTGGGTATGATTGATTGACTGGTATGGTAGCTCAACGTTTACCTTTTCAAGGCACCTCAATTGTGCTGTCATTAGTGGCTCTTACCACGTCCCCCTTAGAATCGAGGGTACGCATTTCTCCACAATCACGTCAGCATTTCTTGTTTGCAGCATTTTTGTTGATGGCCATTCTGACTGGGGTGAGCTGATAGGTTTTTGTAATTTGGGTTTACATGTCTGTAAAAATTCCTACAATTCATCATTTTTCCACGCCTTTTGCTTTTCTGTTAAAAGAAAAAAGAAAAAGAGTGTGAGTATAATATACCTCTTCAAATTTTCTTTTTGGAAGGTTGCACTCTAGAATTTTTTGGTCGATTTTCGACCTCAGTATTTTTTGGAGGGCAGGTGTCATTTACAGAACTGCAATTGGTGAACATTTAGTGACCTTTTGCAGTGGGTTTAAAGCTGCTGTTGTGGGAAACGGCCACAAGGATGCAGCATTTCTCCATTCCCAAATCGGGGTACTAGGGCAGCAGAGCCGTTCTGGAAGTCGTTTGCCTAGGTGGTCAATTTGAATGGAATGTGCCAGGAGAACCCCCCATAAGTTTATGTCTCATTACTCCTAGTTGGTTGTTTTAATTTTTTCAATTGGGGTAATGGTTAGAATGTTGCTTGTCCAAGGTGTACACACTCTGGTTCATCTACATATTCTATATACCTATTTATGTAGAGATCCTCTTCCCGTGTAAATTATTACAGAGTGTTCCGTAAACCTTCCTTGCTATATGGTCGGTCTTTTTGATATATGTATATAATATGTATTTGTATACATATGGTAACGCTAATCTTCATTTATCCATTCCCCCACCTTTCCTTTTAGATAAGCATAGTTTTTTTTTTTTTAATAAGTCTGTGATGGACTTTCTCTGTGGAAATATGTTCATTTGTGTCAGTTATTAGAGAACGCCTATAAGTGATATCATGGGATATAGGACTTTTGCTTTCCGACTTACCTCATGTTCTGTGATTATCTCCAAGATCATCTATGGTGCCTCAAAGAGCAGTGTTTCATTGTTTTCCATGGCTAGTATTCATTGTGTACATGGGCCGCTTCTTCCTTTTCCTTTCATCTGTTGATGGACATTTTGGTTGCTTCACTGTCTTGTCTATTGTGAATAAGGCTGCAGTGCAGCTTTTGCAGCCCGGGTCTTCTTCATTCTGGTCTTCTCAGGTGAGAGGCCCATTGGTGCGCCTGCTGGATTGAATGGTACCTCAATTTTTCCTTTTCAACGCAGCTCCTTTCTGTTCTCATTATTAGCGTTTAACCCTTTTACATCTCACCAGCAGCTAGAGGGTACACAGTTCTCTAAAACCTCTTCAGCATTGACTGTTTGTAGACTTTTTGCCAATGGTCAGTCGACGGGTGTGAGTTGAGAACTTTTCGTAGATTAGATTGCATGAGTCTAATACTTCCTGAGGTTGAGCTTTTATCCATTTCCCTTTCTTTAAAAAGAGAGTGAGTAAAACTTACCTCTTCATACTAGCTTCGTGAACATTTTGCCTGTTTTGAATTTTTTTTATCCATTCCCTACCTCAGCACAATTTTGAGGGCAGGTGTCCTTTACAGCCCTGCGTCCTTGTGAATGAATGGTAAGTGACCATTAGCTGTGGGTTAAAAGCTGCTCTTGCGGGAATCGGCCACAAGGCGGCAGCATTTCTCCTTTACCAAATCTGGTTACTAGGGCAACAGAGCCTTACTGGAAGTGGTGTTCTAGGTTGCAAATTAGAATGGAATGTGCGAGGCAAAAGCCCTTTAAGTTTATGTCTCATTACTTCTTGTTGGTATTTTTAACTTAATTTTTATTTTTTATCACAGCAAACTTGATTACAATGTTTTGTTTGTTCTAGGTGTGCAAGATGTGGTTCTTTCACACATATACATATATCTATTCTTCTTCGGATCCTTTTCCCATGTAGGTTATGACACAGTGTTGAGTAGTCTTCTCTTGGTATTGCGTAGGTCTTTGGTGATTATGTATTTCACGTGTGTTTGTGTCTCTCTGTTAACCTCAATATGGTAATGTATCCAATCCTCACACCTTTCCATTTGGTGAACCATAAGTTTTTTTAATGAATCTATGATAGTGTTTCTCTGTGGAAATACCTTTGTCTGTATCATTTTTTAGGTAACACCTATATGTGATATGATAGGCTATGTGTCTTTCGCTTTCTCACTTACTCCGAGTTGCGTGATTACTTCTAGACTCATCTATGGTGCTGCAAATGGCATTGTTTCATTTTTTCACTAGCTCATATTCCATCTGTACAGGTAGCAGTTCTTCTTTGTCCACCCATCTGTCGGTGGACTTTTTGGTTACTTCCATATCTTGGCCATTGTAATACTGTGCAATGCAGATTTGCGTGCCTGTGTCCTTCCAATTCTGTCTTCTTAGGTTACAGGTCCAGGAATAGGTCTGCTGGATCATATGGTAGCTCAATGTTTACCTTTTAAAGGCACCTCTATTCTGATCTCTTTAGTGGCTCTTTCCAGGTTACGTCCCACTTAAAGTGGAGGGTATGTATTTCTTCCCAGCACCTTCAGCATTTATTCTTTGTAGTTTTTGCTGATGGTTATTCTGAGTGGTGTGAGCTGATACCTCTTTGTGGTTGAATTTGCATGTGTCTCATAATGCGTTGAAATTGAGCTTTAAGACTTGTCCTTTTTATTTTTCCAGCTGTGATTGGAGCTTATTTCTTCAAAGTGTTTTCTTAAAGTATGTGTCACCGTTTGAAATATTTTGGCCATGATCTCCCTCAAGACATTTTGAGGGCAGGTTTCATTTACAGCCCTGCAGTACTTGTTCATATGAAGTGACCATTAGCTCAGGCTTTAAACCTGCTTTTGCAGGTAACGGCCAGAGAGCGGCAGCCTTTCTACGTTCCCCTTGCTGCTACTAGGGAAACAGACCTACCGGTCCGTGGTGTTCTTCGGTTATAAATTAGAGTGCAATGTGCCCGGATAAACCCACAAATGTTGATGTCTCCTTGCTTTTCTTTGTTTTTAAATTTAATTTATATTTATTATTAATTAGAGTAATATTCCATTGTGTACGTGGACCACTTCTTCTTGGTGCATTCCTCGGTTGATGGACATTTTCATTGCTTCCAAGTGTTGGCTATGGTAAATATTGCTGGCGTACAGGTTTGCCAGCCTGTGACTTTTTGATTCTCATTTTCTCAGGTGATAGGCCAAGCAGTGGTTGTGATTGATTGACTGGTAGCTCAATGTTTCCCTTTTCAAAGCACCTACATTGTGTTTTCATTAGTGGCTCTTTACATGCCCCCCCTTACCACCGAGGGTACGCATTTCTCCACACTCCCTTCACCGTTTATTTTTTGCAGCACTTTTCCTAATGGCCATTGTGACTGCTGCGAGCTGATAGGTTTTTGTAATATGGGTATGCATGTCATTAAAATTTTTAAAATTCATCATATTCCTACGCCTTTTTCTTTTCTCTTAAAAGAAAAAACCGTGAGTACAATATAGCTCTTGAAATTGTCTTCTTCGAAGGTTGCCCTCTTCTGAATTTTTTGGTCGATTTTTGACCCCAGAAATTTCCTGGAGGGCAGGCGCCATTTACAGAACTGCAAGTTGGTGAAAATTTAGTGACCTTTTGCAGTGGGTTCAAAGCTGCTGTTGTGGGAAACGTCCACAAGGAGGTAGCATTTCTCCATTCCCCAATCTGGGTACTAGGGCAGCAGAGCCTTTCTGGAAGTCATTGTCCTAGGTTGTAAATTAGAATGGAATTTGCCAGGAGAAATCCCCATAAGTTTATGTCTCATTACTTCTTCTTGGTTTTTAAAATTTTTTTAATCTGGGTAAAGTTTAGAAAATTGTTTGTCCTAGGTGTACACAATCTGGTTCATTTGTACATTATGTATGTCTATTAATGTACAGATCCTCTTCCCATGTAAAATATTACAGTGTTCCATCGACCTCCCTTGCTATATGTTCGGTCTTTTTGATACATGTATATAATATGTATTTGTATATGTATAGTCACACTAATCTTCATTTCTCAATTTCCCCCCTCCTTTCCTTTTAGATGAGCATAGTTTGTGTTCTACGCCTGTGAGTGTCTTTCTCTTTGGAAATATGTTCATCTGTGTCAGTTATTAGATAATGCCGTACGTGATAATATGGGATATAGGTCTTTTGCTTTCCGACCTACTTCATGTTTTGTGATTATCTCCAGGCTCATCTATGGTGCCTCAAAGAGCAGTGCTTCAATGTTTTCCATGGCTAATATTCCATTGTGTACATGGACCACTTCTTCTTGGTGCATTCCTCTGTTGATGGACATTTTCGTTGCTTCCAAGCGTTGCCTATGGTAAATATTGCTGGAGTGCAGGATTGCCAGCCTGCGATTTTTGATTTTCATTCTCTCAGGTGATAGACCCAGCAGTGGGTATGATTGATTGACTGGTATGGTAGCTCAACGTTTACCTTTTCAAGGCACCTCAATTGTGCTGTCATTAGTGGCTCTTACCACGTCCCCCTTAGAATCGAGGGTACGCATTTCTCCACAATCACGTCAGCATTTCTTGTTTGCAGCATTTTTGTTGATGGCCATTCTGACTGGGGTGAGCTGATAGGTTTTTGTAATTTGGGTTTACATGTCTGTAAAAATTCCTACAATTCATCATTTTTCCACGCCTTTTGCTTTTCTGTTAAAAGAAAAAAGAAAAAGAGTGTGAGTATAATATACCTCTTCAAATTTTCTTTTTGGAAGGTTGCACTCTAGAATTTTTTGGTCGATTTTCGACCTCAGTATTTTTTGGAGGGCAGGTGTCATTTACAGAACTGCAATTGGTGAACATTTAGTGACCTTTTGCAGTGGGTTTAAAGCTGCTGTTGTGGGAAACGGCCACAAGGATGCAGCATTTCTCCATTCCCAAATCGGGGTACTAGGGCAGCAGAGCCGTTCTGGAAGTCGTTTGCCTAGGTGGTCAATTTGAATGGAATGTGCCAGGAAAACCCCCCATAAGTTTATGTCTCATTACTCCTAGTTCGTTGTTTTAATTTTTTCAATTGGGGTAATGGTTAGAATGTTGCTTGTCCAAGGTGTACACACTCTGGTTCATCTACATATTCTATATACCTATTTATGTAGAGATCCTCTTCCCGTGTAAATTATTACAGAGTGTTCCGTAAACCTTCCTTGCTATATGGTCGGTCTTTTTGATATATGTATATAATATGTATTTGTATACATATGGTAACGCTAATCTTCATTTATCCATTCCCCCACCTTTCCTTTTAGATAAGCATAGTTTTTTTTTTAATAAGTCTGTGATGGACTTTCTCTGTGGAAATATGTTCATTTGTGTCAGTTATTAGAGAACGCCTATAAGTGATATCATGGGATATAGGACTTTTGCTTTCCGACTTACCTCATGTTCTGTGATTATCTCCAAGATCATCTATGGTGCCTCAAAGAGCAGTGTTTCATTGTTTTCCATGGCTAGTATTCATTGTGTACATGGGCCGCTTCTTCCTTTTCCTTTCATCTGTTGATGGACATTTTGGTTGCTTCACTGTCTTGTCTATTGTGAATAAGGCTGCAGTGCAGCTTTTGCAGCCCGGGTCTTCTTCATTCTGGTCTTCTCAGGTGAGAGGCCCATTGGTGCGCCTGCTGGATTGAATGGTACCTCAATTTTTCCTTTTCAACGCAGCTCCTTTCTGTTCTCATTATTAGCGTTTAACCCTTTTACATCTCACCAGCAGCTAGAGGGTACACAGTTCTCTAAAACCTCTTCAGCATTGACTGTTTGTAGACTTTTTGCCAATGGTCAGTCGACGGGTGTGAGTTGAGAACTTTTCGTAGATTAGATTGCATGAGTCTAATACTTCCTGAGGTTGAGCTTTTATCCATTTCCCTTTCTTTAAAAAGAGAGTGAGTAAAACTTACCTCTTCATACTAGCTTCGTGAACATTTTGCCTGTTTTGAATTATTTTTATCCATTCCCTACCTCAGCACAATTTTGAGGGCAGGTGTCCTTTACAGCCCTGCGTCCTTGTGAATGAATGGTAAGTGACCATTAGCTGTGGGTTAAAAGCTGCTCTTGCGGGAATCGGCCACAAGGCGGCAGCATTTCTCCTTTACCAAATCTGGTTACTAGGGCAACAGAGCCTTACTGGAAGTGGTGTTCTAGGTTGCAAATTAGAATGGAATGTGCGAGGCAAAAGCCCTTTAAGTTTATGTCTCATTACTTCTTGTTGGTATTTTTAACTTAATTTTTATTTTTTATCACAGCAAACTTGATTACAATGTTTTGTTTGTTCTAGGTGTGCAAGATGTGGTTCTTTCACACATATACATATATCTATTCTTCTTCGGATCCTTTTCCCATGTATGATACGACACAATGTTGAGTAGTCTTCTCTTGGTATTGCGTAGGTCTTTGGTGATTATATATTTCACATATGTTTGTATCACTCTGTTAACCTCAATACGGTAATGTATCCAATCCTCACACCTTTCCATTTGGTGAACCATAAGTTTTTTTAATGAATCTATGATAGTGTTTCTCTGTGGAAATACCTTTGTTTGTATCATTTTTTAGGTAACACCTATATGTGATATGATAGGATATGTGTCTTTCGCTTTCTCACTTACACCAAGTTGCGTGATTACTTCTAGACTCATCTATGGTGCTGCAAATGGCATTGTTTCATTTTTTCACTAGCTCATATTCCATCTGTACATGTAGCAGTTCTTCATTGTCCACCCATCTGTCGTTGGACTTTTTGGTTACTTCCATATCTTGGCGATTGTTATACTATGCAATGCAGATTTGCGTACCTGTGTCCTTCCAATTCTGTCTTCTTAGGTTATAGGTCCAGGAATAGGTCTGCTGGATCATATGGTAGCTCAATGTTTACCTTTTAAAGGCACCTCTATTCTGTTCGCTTTAGTGGCTCTTTCCAGGTTACGTCCCACTTAAAGCGGAGGGTATGCATTTCTTCCCAGCACCTTCAGCATTTATTCTTTGTAGTTTTTGCTGATGGTTATTCTGAGTGGTGTGAGCTGATACCTCTTTCTGGTTGAATTTGCATGTGTCTCATAATGCGTTGAAATTGAGCTGTAAGACATGTCCTTTTTATTTTTCCAGCTGTGATGAGAGCTTATTTCTTCAAAGTGTTTTCTTAAAGTATGTGTCACCATTTGAAATATTTTGGCCATTATCTCCCTCAAGACATTTTGAGGGCAGGTTTCATTTACAGCCCTGCAGTACTTGTTCATATGAAGTGACCATTAGCTCAGGCTTTAAACCTGCTTTTGCAGGTAACGGCCAGAGAGCGACAGCCTTTCTACGTTCCCCTTGCTGGTACTAGGGAAACAGACCTACCGGCCAGTGTTGTTTTTCGGTTATAAATTAGAGTGCAATGTGCCCGGATAAACCCACAAATGTTGATGTCTCCTTGCTTTTGTTTGTTTTTAAATTTAATTTATATTTATTATTAGAGTAATATTCCATTGTGTACGTGGACCACTTCTTCTTGGTGCATTCCTCGGTTGATGGACATTTTCATTTCTTCCAAGCGCTGCCTATGGTAAATATTGCTGGCATACAGGTTTCCCAGCCTGTGACTTTTTGATTCTCATTTTCTCAGGTGATAGGCCAAGCAGTGGTTGTGATTGATGGACTGGTAGTTCATTGTTTCCCTTTTCAAAGCACCTACATTGTGTTTTCATTAGTGGCTCTTTACATGCCCCCCCTTACAACCGAGGGTACGCATTTCTCCACACTCCCTTCACCGTTTATTTTTTGCAGCATTTTTCCTAATGGCCATTCTGACTGCTGTGAGCTGATAGGGTTTTGTAATGTGGGTATGCATGTCATGAAAATTTTTAAAATTCATCATATTCCTATGCCTTTATCTTTTCTCTTAAAAGAAAAAACCGTGAGTACAATATAGCTCTTGAAATTGTCTCCTTCGAAGGTTGCCCTCTTCTGAATTTTTTGGTCGATTTTTGACCCCAGAAATTTTCTGGAGGGCAGGCGCCATTTACAGAACTGCAAGTTGGTGAAAATTTAGTGACCTTTTGCAGTGAGTTCAAAGCTGCTGTTGTGGGAAACGTCCACAAGGAGGTAGCATTTCTCCATTCCCCAATCTGGGTTCTAGGGCAGCAGAGCCTTTCTGGAAGTCTTTGTCCAGGTTGTAAATTAGAATGGAATTTGCCTGGAGAAATCCCCATAAGTTTATGTCTCATTACTTCTTCTTGGTTTTTAAAATTTTTTAAATCTGGGTAAAGTTTAGAATATTGTTTGTCCTAGGTGTACACAATCTAGTTCATTTGGACATTATGTATGTCTATTAATGTACAGATCCTCTTCCCATATAAAATATTACAGTGTTCCGTCGACCTCCCTTGCTATATGTTCGATCTTTTTGATACATGTATATAATATGTATTTGAATATGTATAGTAACACTAATCTTCATTTCTCAATTTCCCCCCTCCTTTCCTTTTAGATGCGCATAGTTTGTTTTCTACGCCTGTGAGTGTCTTTCTCTTTGGAAATATGTTCATCTGTGTCAGTTATTAGATAATGCCATAAGTGATAATAGAAGATATAGGTCTTTTGCTTTCCGACCTACTTCATGTTTTGTGATTATCTCCAGGCTCATCTATGGTGCCTCAAAGAGCAGTGCTTCAATGTTTTCCATGGCTAATATTCCATTGTGTACATGGACCACTTCTTCTTGGTGCATTCCTCTGTTGATGGACACTTTCGTTGCTTCCAAGTGTTGCCTATGGTAAATATTGCTGGAGTGCAGGATTGCCAGCCTGCGATTTTTGATTTTCATTTTCTCAGGTGATAGACCCAGCAGTGGGTATGATTGATTGACTGGTATGGTAGCTCAACGTTTACCTTTTCAAGGCACCTCAATTGTGCTTTCATTAGTGGCTCGTACCACGTCCCCCTTAGAATCGAGGGTACGCATTTCTCCACAATCACGTCAGCGTTTATCGTTTGCCGCATTTTTGTTGATGGCCATTCTGACTGGTGTGAGCTGATAGGTTTTTGTAATTTGGGTTTACATGTCTGTAAAAATTCCTACAATTCATCCTTTTTCCACGCCTTTTCCTTTTCTGTTAAAAGAAAAAAGAAAAAAGGTGTGAGTACAATATACCTCTTCAAATTTTCTTTTTGGAAGGTTGCACTCTAGAGTTTTTTGGTCGATTTTCGACCTCAGTATCTTTTGGAGGGCAGGTGTCATTTACAGACCTGCAATTGGTGAATATTTAGTGACCTTTTGCAGTGGGTTTAAAGCTGCTGTTGTGGGAAACGGCCACAAGGATGCAGCATTTCTCCATTCCCAAATCGGGGTACTAGGGCAGCAGAGCCGTTCTGGAAGTCGTTTGCCTAGGTTGTAAATTTGAATGGAATGTGCCAGGAGAACCCCCCATAAGTTTATGTCTCATTACTCCTAGTTGGTTGTTTTAATTTTTTCAATTGGGGTAATGGTTAGAATGTTGCTTGTCCAAGGTGTACATACTCTGGTTCATCTACATATTCTATATACCTATTTATGTAGAGATCCTCTTCCCGTGTAAATTGTTACACAGTGTTCCGTAAACCTTCCTTGCTATATGGTCGGTCTTTTTGATATATGTATATAATATGTATTTGTATACATATGGTAACGCCAATCATCATGTATCCATTCCCCCCACCTTTCCTTGTAGATAAGCATAGTTTTTTTAAATAAGTCTGTGATTGACTTTCTCAGTGGAAATATGTTCATTTGTGTCAGTTATTAGAGAACGCGTATAAGTGATATCATAGGATATAGGACTTTTGCTTTCCGACTTACCTCATGTTCTGTGATTATCTCCAAGATCATCTATGGTGTCTCAAAGAGCAGTGTTTCATTGTTTTCCATGGCTAGTATTCATTGTGTACATGGGCCGCTTCTGCTTTTTCCTTTCATCTGTTGATGGACATTTTGGTTGCTTCACTGTCTTGTCTATTGTGAATAAGGCTGCAGTGCAGCTTTTGCAGCCCGGGTCTTCTTCATTCTGGTCTTCTCAGGTGAGAGGCCCATTGGTGCGCCTGCTGGATTGAATGGTACCTCAATTTTTCCTTTTCAACGCAGCTCCTTTCTGTTCTCATTATTAGCGTTTAACCCTTTTACATCTCACCAGCAGCTAGAGGGTACACAGTTCTCTAAAACCTCTTCAGCATTGACTGTTTGTAGACTTTTTGCCAATGGTCAGTCGACGGGTGTGAGTTGAAAACTTTTTGTAGATTAGATTGCATGAGTCTAATACTTCCTGAGGTTGAGCTTTTATCCATTTTCCTTTCTTTAAAAAGAGAGTGAGTACAACTTACCTCTTCATACTAGCTTCGTGAACATGTTGCCTGTTTTGAATTTTTTTTATCCATTCCCTACCTCAGCACAATTTTGAGGGCAGGCGTCCTTTACAGCCCTGAGTCCTTGTGAATGGTAAGTGACCATTAGCTGTGGGTTAAAAGCTGCTGTTGCGGGAATCGGCCACAAGGCGGCAGCATTTCTCCTTTACCAAATCTGGTTACTAGGGCAACAGAGCCTTACTGGAAGTGGTGTTCTAGGTTGTAAATTAGAATGGAATGTGCGAGGAAAAAGCCCTTTAAGTTTATGTCTCATTACTTCTTGTTGGTATCTTTAACTTAATTTTTATTTTTTATCACAGCAAACTTGATTACAATGTTTTGTTTGTTCTAGGTGTGCAAGATGTGGTTCTTTCACACATATACATATATCTATTTTTCTTCGGATCCTTTTCCCATGTAGGATACGACACAATGTTGAGTAGTCTTCTCTTGGTATTGCGTAGGTCTTTGGTGATTATATATTTCACATATGTTTGTATCACTCTGTTAACCTCAATACGGTAATGTATCCAATCCTCACACCTTTCCATTTGGTGAACCATAAGTTTTTTTAATGAATCTATGATAGTGTTTCTCTGTGGAAATACCTTTGTTTGTATCATTTTTTAGGTAACACCTATATGTGATATGATAGGATATGTGTCTTTCGCTTTCTCACTTACACCAAGTTGCGTGATTACTTCTAGACTCATCTATGGTGCTGCAAATGGCATTGTTTCATTTTTTCACTAGCTCATATTCCATCTGTACATGGTGCAGTTCTTCATTGTCCACCCATCTGTCGTTGGACTTTTTGGTTACTTCCATATCTTGGCGATTGTTATACTATGCAATGCAGATTTGCGTACCTGTGTCCTTCCAATTCTGTCTTCTTAGGTTATAGGTCCAGGAATAGGTCTGCTGGATCATATGGTAGCTCAATGTTTACCTTTTAAAGGCACCTCTATTCTGTTCGCTTTAGTGGCTCTTTCCAGGTTACGTCCCACTTAAAGCGGAGGGTATGCATTTCTTCCCAGCACCTTCAGCATTTATTCTTTGTAGTTTTTGCTGATGGTTATTCTGAGTGGTGTGAGCTGATACCTCTTTCTGGTTGAATTTGCATGTGTCTCATAATGCGTTGAAATTGAGCTGTAAGACATGTCCTTTTTATTTTTCCAGCTGTGATGAGAGCTTATTTCTTCAAAGTGTTTTCTTAAAGTATGTGTCACCATTTGAAATATTTTGGCCATTATCTCCCTCAAGACATTTTGAGGGCAGGTTTCATTTACAGCCCTGCAGTACTTGTTCATATGAAGTGACCATTAGCTCAGGCTTTAAACCTGCTTTTGCAGGTAACGGCCAGAGAGCGGCAGCCTTTCTACGTTCCCCTTGCTGGTACTAGGGAAACAGACCTACCGGCCAGTGTTGTTTTTCGGTTATAAATTAGAGTGCAATGTGCCCGGATAAACCCACAAATGTTGATGTCTCCTTGCTTTTGTTTGTTTTTAAATTTAATTTATATTTATTATTAGAGTAATATTCCATTGTGTACGTGGACCACTTCTTCTTGGTGCATTCCTCGGTTGATGGACATTTTCATTTCTTCCAAGCGCTGCCTATGGTAAATATTGCTGGCATACAGGTTTCCCAGCCTGTGACTTTTTGATTCTCATTTTCTCAGGTGATAGGCCAAGCAGTGGTTGTGATTGATGGACTGGTAGTTCATTGTTTCCCTTTTCAAAGCACCTACATTGTGTTTTCATTAGTGGCTCTTTACATGCCCCCCCTTACAACCGAGGGTACGCATTTCTCCACACTCCCTTCACCGTTTATTTTTTGCAGCATTTTTCCTAATGGCCATTCTGACTGCTGTGAGCTGATAGGGTTTTGTAATGTGGGTATGCATGTCATGAAAATTTTTAAAATTCATCATATTCCTATGCCTTTATCTTTTCTCTTAAAAGAAAAAACCGTGAGTACAATATAGCTCTTGAAATTGTCTTCTTCGAAGGTTGCCCTCTTCTGAATTTTTTGGTCGATTTTTGACCCCAGAAATTTTCTGGAGGGCAGGCGCCATTTACAGAACTGCAAGTTGGTGAAAATTTAGTGACCTTTTGCAGTGAGTTCAAAGCTGCTGTTGTGGGAAACGTCCACAAGGAGGTAGCATTTCTCCATTCCCCAATCTGGGTTCTAGGGCAGCAGAGCCTTTCTGGAAGTCATTGTCCAGGTTGTAAATTAGAATGGAATTTGCCTGGAGAAATCCCCATAAGTTTATGTCTCATTACTTCTTCTTGGTTTTTAAAATTTTTTAAATCTGGGTAAAGTTTAGAATATTGTTTGTCCTAGGTGTACACAATCTAGTTCATTTGGACATTATGTATGTCTATTAATGTACAGATCCTCTTCCCATATAAAATATTACAGTGTTCCGTCGACCTCCCTTGCTATATGTTCGATCTTTTTGATACATGTATATAATATGTATTTGAATATGTATAGTAACACTAATCTTCATTTCTCAATTTCCCCCCTCCTTTCCTTTTAGATGAGCATAGTTTGTTTTCTATGCCTGTGAGTGTCTTTCTCTTTGGAAATATGTTCATCTGTGTCAGTTATTAGATAATGCCATAAGTGATAATAGAAGATATAGGTCTTTTGCTTTCCGACCTACTTCATGTTTTGTGATTATCTCCAGGCTCATCTATGGTGCCTCAAAGAGCAGTGCTTCAATGTTTTCCATGGCTAATATTCCATTGTGTACATGGACCACTTCTTCTTGGTGCATTCCTCTGTTGATGGACATTTTCGTTGCTTCCAAGCGTTGCCTATGGTAAATATTGCTGGAGTGCAGGATTGCCAGCCTGCGATTTTTGATTTTCATTCTCTCAGGTGATAGACCCAGCAGTGGGTATGATTGATTGACTGGTATGGTAGCTCAACGTTTACCTTTTCAAGGCACCTCAATTGTGCTGTCATTAGTGGCTCTTACCACGTCCCCCTTAGAATCGAGGGTACGCATTTCTCCACAATCACGTCAGCATTTCTTGTTTGCAGCATTTTTGTTGATGGCCATTCTGACTGGGGTGAGCTGATAGGTTTTTGTAATTTGGGTTTACATGTCTGTAAAAATTCCTACAATTCATCATTTTTCCACGCCTTTTGCTTTTCTGTTAAAAGAAAAAAGAAAAAGAGTGTGAGTATAATATACCTCTTCAAATTTTCTTTTTGGAAGGTTGCACTCTAGAATTTTTTGGTCGATTTTCGACCTCAGTATTTTTTGGAGGGCAGGTGTCATTTACAGAACTGCAATTGGTGAACATTTAGTGACCTTTTGCAGTGGGTTTAAAGCTGCTGTTGTGGGAAACGGCCACAAGGATGCAGCATTTCTCCATTCCCAAATCGGGGTACTAGGGCAGCAGAGCCGTTCTGGAAGTCGTTTGCCTAGGTGGTCAATTTGAATGGAATGTGCCAGGAGAACCCCCCATAAGTTTATGTCTCATTACTCCTAGTTGGTTGTTTTAATTTTTTCAATTGGGGTAATGGTTAGAATGTTGCTTGTCCAAGGTGTACACACTCTGGTTCATCTACATATTCTATATACCTATTTATGTAGAGATCCTCTTCCCGTGTAAATTATTACAGAGTGTTCCGTAAACCTTCCTTGCTATATGGTCGGTCTTTTTGATATATGTATATAATATGTATTTGTATACATATGGTAACGCTAATCTTCATTTATCCATTCCCCCACCTTTCCTTTTAGATAAGCATAGTTTTTTTTTTTTAATAAGTCTGTGATGGACTTTCTCTGTGGAAATATGTTCATTTGTGTCAGTTATTAGAGAACGCCTATAAGTGATATCATGGGATATAGGACTTTTGCTTTCCGACTTACCTCATGTTCTGTGATTATCTCCAAGATCATCTATGGTGCCTCAAAGAGCAGTGTTTCATTGTTTTCCATGGCTAGTATTCATTGTGTACATGGGCCGCTTCTTCCTTTTCCTTTCATCTGTTGATGGACATTTTGGTTGCTTCACTGTCTTGTCTATTGTGAATAAGGCTGCAGTGCAGCTTTTGCAGCCCGGGTCTTCTTCATTCTGGTCTTCTCAGGTGAGAGGCCCATTGGTGCGCCTGCTGGATTGAATGGTACCTCAATTTTTCCTTTTCAACGCAGCTCCTTTCTGTTCTCATTATTAGCGTTTAACCCTTTTACATCTCACCAGCAGCTAGAGGGTACACAGTTCTCTAAAACCTCTTCAGCATTGACTGTTTGTAGACTTTTTGCCAATGGTCAGTCGACGGGTGTGAGTTGAGAACTTTTCGTAGATTAGATTGCATGAGTCTAATACTTCCTGAGGTTGAGCTTTTATCCATTTCCCTTTCTTTAAAAAGAGAGTGAGTAAAACTTACCTCTTCATACTAGCTTCGTGAACATTTTGCCTGTTTTGAATTTTTTTTATCCATTCCCTACCTCAGCACAATTTTGAGGGCAGGTGTCCTTTACAGCCCTGCGTCCTTGTGAATGAATGGTAAGTGACCATTAGCTGTGGGTTAAAAGCTGCTCTTGCGGGAATCGGCCACAAGGCGGCAGCATTTCTCCTTTACCAAATCTGGTTACTAGGGCAACAGAGCCTTACTGGAAGTGGTGTTCTAGGTTGCAAATTAGAATGGAATGTGCGAGGCAAAAGCCCTTTAAGTTTATGTCTCATTACTTCTTGTTGGTATTTTTAACTTAATTTTTATTTTTTATCACAGCAAACTTGATTACAATGTTTTGTTTGTTCTAGGTGTGCAAGATGTGGTTCTTTCACACATATACATATATCTATTCTTCTTCGGATCCTTTTCCCATGTAGGTTATGACACAGTGTTGAGTAGTCTTCTCTTGGTATTGCGTAGGTCTTTGGTGATTATGTATTTCACGTGTGTTTGTGTCTCTCTGTTAACCTCAATATGGTAATGTATCCAATCCTCACACCTTTCCATTTGGTGAACCATAAGTTTTTTTAATGAATCTATGATAGTGTTTCTCTGTGGAAATACCTTTGTCTGTATCATTTTTTAGGTAACACCTATATGTGATATGATAGGCTATGTGTCTTTCGCTTTCTCACTTACTCCGAGTTGCGTGATTACTTCTAGACTCATCTATGGTGCTGCAAATGGCATTGTTTCATTTTTTCACTAGCTCATATTCCATCTGTACAGGTAGCAGTTCTTCTTTGTCCACCCATCTGTCGGTGGACTTTTTGGTTACTTCCATATCTTGGCCATTGTAATACTGTGCAATGCAGATTTGCGTGCCTGTGTCCTTCCAATTCTGTCTTCTTAGGTTACAGGTCCAGGAATAGGTCTGCTGGATCATATGGTAGCTCAATGTTTACCTTTTAAAGGCACCTCTATTCTGATCTCTTTAGTGGCTCTTTCCAGGTTACGTCCCACTTAAAGTGGAGGGTATGTATTTCTTCCCAGCACCTTCAGCATTTATTCTTTGTAGTTTTTGCTGATGGTTATTCTGAGTGGTGTGAGCTGATACCTCTTTGTGGTTGAATTTGCATGTGTCTCATAATGCGTTGAAATTGAGCTTTAAGACTTGTCCTTTTTATTTTTCCAGCTGTGATTGGAGCTTATTTCTTCAAAGTGTTTTCTTAAAGTATGTGTCACCGTTTGAAATATTTTGGCCATGATCTCCCTCAAGACATTTTGAGGGCAGGTTTCATTTACAGCCCTGCAGTACTTGTTCATATGAAGTGACCATTAGCTCAGGCTTTAAACCTGCTTTTGCAGGTAACGGCCAGAGAGCGGCAGCCTTTCTACGTTCCCCTTGCTGCTACTAGGGAAACAGACCTACCGGTCCGTGGTGTTCTTCGGTTATAAATTAGAGTGCAATGTGCCCGGATAAACCCACAAATGTTGATGTCTCCTTGCTTTTCTTTGTTTTTAAATTTAATTTATATTTATTATTAATTAGAGTAATATTCCATTGTGTACGTGGACCACTTCTTCTTGGTGCATTCCTCGGTTGATGGACATTTTCATTGCTTCCAAGTGTTGGCTATGGTAAATATTGCTGGCGTACAGGTTTGCCAGCCTGTGACTTTTTGATTCTCATTTTCTCAGGTGATAGGCCAAGCAGTGGTTGTGATTGATTGACTGGTAGCTCAATGTTTCCCTTTTCAAAGCACCTACATTGTGTTTTCATTAGTGGCTCTTTACATGCCCCCCCTTACCACCGAGGGTACGCATTTCTCCACACTCCCTTCACCGTTTATTTTTTGCAGCACTTTTCCTAATGGCCATTGTGACTGCTGCGAGCTGATAGGTTTTTGTAATATGGGTATGCATGTCATTAAAATTTTTAAAATTCATCATATTCCTACGCCTTTTTCTTTTCTCTTAAAAGAAAAAACCGTGAGTACAATATAGCTCTTGAAATTGTCTTCTTCGAAGGTTGCCCTCTTCTGAATTTTTTGGTCGATTTTTGACCCCAGAAATTTCCTGGAGGGCAGGCGCCATTTACAGAACTGCAAGTTGGTGAAAATTTAGTGACCTTTTGCAGTGGGTTCAAAGCTGCTGTTGTGGGAAACGTCCACAAGGAGGTAGCATTTCTCCATTCCCCAATCTGGGTACTAGGGCAGCAGAGCCTTTCTGGAAGTCATTGTCCTAGGTTGTAAATTAGAATGGAATTTGCCAGGAGAAATCCCCATAAGTTTATGTCTCATTACTTCTTCTTGGTTTTTAAAATTTTTTTAATCTGGGTAAAGTTTAGAAAATTGTTTGTCCTAGGTGTACACAATCTGGTTCATTTGTACATTATGTATGTCTATTAATGTACAGATCCTCTTCCCATGTAAAATATTACAGTGTTCCGTCGACCTCCCTTGCTATATGTTCGGTCTTTTTGATACATGTATATAATATGTATTTGTATATGTATAGTCACACTAATCTTCATTTCTCAATTTCCCCCCTCCTTTCCTTTTAGATGAGCATAGTTTGTGTTCTACGCCTGTGAGTGTCTTTCTCTTTGGAAATATGTTCATCTGTGTCAGTTATTAGATAATGCCGTACGTGATAATATGGGATATAGGTCTTTTGCTTTCCGACCTACTTCATGTTTTGTGATTATCTCCAGGCTCATCTATGGTGCCTCAAAGAGCAGTGCTTCAATGTTTTCCATGGCTAATATTCCATTGTGTACATGGACCACTTCTTCTTGGTGCATTCCTCTGTTGATGGACATTTTCGTTGCTTCCAAGCGTTGCCTATGGTAAATATTGCTGGAGTGCAGGATTGCCAGCCTGCGATTTTTGATTTTCATTCTCTCAGGTGATAGACCCAGCAGTGGGTATGATTGATTGACTGGTATGGTAGCTCAACGTTTACCTTTTCAAGGCACCTCAATTGTGCTGTCATTAGTGGCTCTTACCACGTCCCCCTTAGAATCGAGGGTACGCATTTCTCCACAATCACGTCAGCATTTCTTGTTTGCAGCATTTTTGTTGATGGCCATTCTGACTGGGGTGAGCTGATAGGTTTTTGTAATTTGGGTTTACATGTCTGTAAAAATTCCTACAATTCATCATTTTTCCACGCCTTTTGCTTTTCTGTTAAAAGAAAAAAGAAAAAGAGTGTGAGTATAATATACCTCTTCAAATTTTCTTTTTGGAAGGTTGCACTCTAGAATTTTTTGGTCGATTTTCGACCTCAGTATTTTTTGGAGGGCAGGTGTCATTTACAGAACTGCAATTGGTGAACATTTAGTGACCTTTTGCAGTGGGTTTAAAGCTGCTGTTGTGGGAAACGGCCACAAGGATGCAGCATTTCTCCATTCCCAAATCGGGGTACTAGGGCAGCAGAGCCGTTCTGGAAGTCGTTTGCCTAGGTGGTCAATTTGAATGGAATGTGCCAGGAAAACCCCCCATAAGTTTATGTCTCATTACTCCTAGTTCGTTGTTTTAATTTTTTCAATTGGGGTAATGGTTAGAATGTTGCTTGTCCAAGGTGTACACACTCTGGTTCATCTACATATTCTATATACCTATTTATGTAGAGATCCTCTTCCCGTGTAAATTATTACAGAGTGTTCCGTAAACCTTCCTTGCTATATGGTCGGTCTTTTTGATATATGTATATAATATGTATTTGTATACATATGGTAACGCTAATCTTCATTTATCCATTCCCCCACCTTTCCTTTTAGATAAGCATAGTTTTTTTTTTTAATAAGTCTGTGATGGACTTTCTCTGTGGAAATATGTTCATTTGTGTCAGTTATTAGAGAACGCCTATAAGTGATATCATGGGATATAGGACTTTTGCTTTCCGACTTACCTCATGTTCTGTGATTATCTCCAAGATCATCTATGGTGCCTCAAAGAGCAGTGTTTCATTGTTTTCCATGGCTAGTATTCATTGTGTACATGGGCCGCTTCTTCCTTTTCCTTTCATCTGTTGATGGACATTTTGGTTGCTTCACTGTCTTGTCTATTGTGAATAAGGCTGCAGTGCAGCTTTTGCAGCCCGGGTCTTCTTCATTCTGGTCTTCTCAGGTGAGAGGCCCATTGGTGCGCCTGCTGGATTGAATGGTACCTCAATTTTTCCTTTTCAACGCAGCTCCTTTCTGTTCTCATTATTAGCGTTTAACCCTTTTACATCTCACCAGCAGCTAGAGGGTACACAGTTCTCTAAAACCTCTTCAGCATTGACTGTTTGTAGACTTTTTGCCAATGGTCAGTCGACGGGTGTGAGTTGAGAACTTTTCGTAGATTAGATTGCATGAGTCTAATACTTCCTGAGGTTGAGCTTTTATCCATTTCCCTTTCTTTAAAAAGAGAGTGAGTAAAACTTACCTCTTCATACTAGCTTCGTGAACATTTTGCCTGTTTTGAATTATTTTTATCCATTCCCTACCTCAGCACAATTTTGAGGGCAGGTGTCCTTTACAGCCCTGCGTCCTTGTGAATGAATGGTAAGTGACCATTAGCTGTGGGTTAAAAGCTGCTCTTGCGGGAATCGGCCACAAGGCGGCAGCATTTCTCCTTTACC
The DNA here is from genome assembly GCF_965194805.1 of Balaenoptera borealis. Taxonomy (NCBI): domain Eukaryota; kingdom Metazoa; phylum Chordata; class Mammalia; order Artiodactyla; family Balaenopteridae; genus Balaenoptera; species Balaenoptera borealis. The sequence goes on from NW_028123432.1 coordinate 134,749, forward strand.
AAATCTGGTTACTAGGGCAACAGAGCCTTACTGGAAGTGGTGTTCTAGGTTGCAAATTAGAATGGAATGTGCGAGGCAAAAGCCCTTTAAGTTTATGTCTCATTACTTCTTGTTGGTATTTTTAACTTAATTTTTATTTTTTATCACAGCAAACTTGATTACAATGTTTTGTTTGTTCTAGGTGTGCAAGATGTGGTTCTTTCACACATATACATATATCTATTCTTCTTCGGATCCTTTTCCCATGTAGGATACGACACAATGTTGAGTAGTCTTCTCTTGGTATTGCGTAGGTCTTTGGTGATTATATATTTCACATATGTTTGTATCACTCTGTTAACCTCAATACGGTAATGTATCCAATCCTCACACCTTTCCATTTGGTGAACCATAAGTTTTTTTAATGAATCTATGATAGTGTTTCTCTGTGGAAATACCTTTGTTTGTATCATTTTTTAGGTAACACCTATATGTGATATGATAGGATATGTGTCTTTCGCTTTCTCACTTACACCAAGTTGCGTGATTACTTCTAGACTCATCTATGGTGCTGCAAATGGCATTGTTTCATTTTTTCACTAGCTCATATTCCATCTGTACATGGTGCAGTTCTTCATTGTCCACCCATCTGTCGTTGGACTTTTTGGTTACTTCCATATCTTGGCGATTGTTATACTATGCAATGCAGATTTGCGTACCTGTGTCCTTCCAATTCTGTCTTCTTAGGTTATAGGTCCAGGAATAGGTCTGCTGGATCATATGGTAGCTCAATGTTTACCTTTTAAAGGCACCTCTATTCTGTTCGCTTTAGTGGCTCTTTCCAGGTTACGTCCCACTTAAAGCGGAGGGTATGCATTTCTTCCCAGCACCTTCAGCATTTATTCTTTGTAGTTTTTGCTGATGGTTATTCTGAGTGGTGTGAGCTGATACCTCTTTCTGGTTGAATTTGCATGTGTCTCATAATGCGTTGAAATTGAGCTGTAAGACATGTCCTTTTTATTTTTCCAGCTGTGATGAGAGCTTATTTCTTCAAAGTGTTTTCTTAAAGTATGTGTCACCATTTGAAATATTTTGGCCATTATCTCCCTCAAGACATTTTGAGGGCAGGTTTCATTTACAGCCCTGCAGTACTTGTTCATATGAAGTGACCATTAGCTCAGGCTTTAAACCTGCTTTTGCAGGTAACGGCCAGAGAGCGACAGCCTTTCTACGTTCCCCTTGCTGGTACTAGGGAAACAGACCTACCGGCCAGTGTTGTTTTTCGGTTATAAATTAGAGTGCAATGTGCCCGGATAAACCCACAAATGTTGATGTCTCCTTGCTTTTGTTTGTTTTTAAATTTAATTTATATTTATTATTAGAGTAATATTCCATTGTGTACGTGGACCACTTCTTCTTGGTGCATTCCTCGGTTGATGGACATTTTCATTTCTTCCAAGCGCTGCCTATGGTAAATATTGCTGGCATACAGGTTTCCCAGCCTGTGACTTTTTGATTCTCATTTTCTCAGGTGATAGGCCAAGCAGTGGTTGTGATTGATGGACTGGTAGTTCATTGTTTCCCTTTTCAAAGCACCTACATTGTGTTTTCATTAGTGGCTCTTTACATGCCCCCCCTTACAACCGAGGGTACGCATTTCTCCACACTCCCTTCACCGTTTATTTTTTGCAGCATTTTTCCTAATGGCCATTCTGACTGCTGTGAGCTGATAGGGTTTTGTAATGTGGGTATGCATGTCATGAAAATTTTTAAAATTCATCATATTCCTATGCCTTTATCTTTTCTCTTAAAAGAAAAAACCGTGAGTACAATATAGCTCTTGAAATTGTCTCCTTCGAAGGTTGCCCTCTTCTGAATTTTTTGGTCGATTTTTGACCCCAGAAATTTTCTGGAGGGCAGGCGCCATTTACAGAACTGCAAGTTGGTGAAAATTTAGTGACCTTTTGCAGTGAGTTCAAAGCTGCTGTTGTGGGAAACGTCCACAAGGAGGTAGCATTTCTCCATTCCCCAATCTGGGTTCTAGGGCAGCAGAGCCTTTCTGGAAGTCATTGTCCAGGTTGTAAATTAGAATGGAATTTGCCTGGAGAAATCCCCATAAGTTTATGTCTCATTACTTCTTCTTGGTTTTTAAAATTTTTTAAATCTGGGTAAAGTTTAGAATATTGTTTGTCCTAGGTGTACACAATCTAGTTCATTTGGACATTATGTATGTCTATTAATGTACAGATCCTCTTCCCATATAAAATATTACAGTGTTCCGTCGACCTCCCTTGCTATATGTTCGATCTTTTTGATACATGTATATAATATGTATTTGAATATGTATAGTAACACTAATCTTCATTTCTCAATTTCCCCCCTCCTTTCCTTTTAGATGCGCATAGTTTGTTTTCTACGCCTGTGAGTGTCTTTCTCTTTGGAAATATGTTCATCTGTGTCAGTTATTAGATAATGCCATAAGTGATAATAGAAGATATAGGTCTTTTGCTTTCCGACCTACTTCATGTTTTGTGATTATCTCCAGGCTCATCTATGGTGCCTCAAAGAGCAGTGCTTCAATGTTTTCCATGGCTAATATTCCATTGTGTACATGGACCACTTCTTCTTGGTGCATTCCTCTGTTGATGGACACTTTCGTTGCTTCCAAGTGTTGCCTATGGTAAATATTGCTGGAGTGCAGGATTGCCAGCCTGCGATTTTTGATTTTCATTTTCTCAGGTGATAGACCCAGCAGTGGGTATGATTGATTGACTGGTATGGTAGCTCAACGTTTACCTTTTCAAGGCACCTCAATTGTGCTTTCATTAGTGGCTCGTACCACGTCCCCCTTAGAATCGAGGGTACGCATTTCTCCACAATCACGTCAGCGTTTATCGTTTGCCGCATTTTTGTTGATGGCCATTCTGACTGGTGTGAGCTGATAGGTTTTTGTAATTTGGGTTTACATGTCTGTAAAAATTCCTACAATTCATCCTTTTTCCACGCCTTTTCCTTTTCTGTTAAAAGAAAAAAGAAAAAAGGTGTGAGTACAATATACCTCTTCAAATTTTCTTTTTGGAAGGTTGCACTCTAGAGTTTTTTGGTCGATTTTCGACCTCAGTATCTTTTGGAGGGCAGGTGTCATTTACAGACCTGCAATTGGTGAATATTTAGTGACCTTTTGCAGTGGGTTTAAAGCTGCTGTTGTGGGAAACGGCCACAAGGATGCAGCATTTCTCCATTCCCAAATCGGGGTACTAGGGCAGCAGAGCCGTTCTGGAAGTCGTTTGCCTAGGTTGTAAATTTGAATGGAATGTGCCAGGAGAACCCCCCATAAGTTTATGTCTCATTACTCCTAGTTGGTTGTTTTAATTTTTTCAATTGGGGTAATGGTTAGAATGTTGCTTGTCCAAGGTGTACATACTCTGGTTCATCTACATATTCTATATACCTATTTATGTAGAGATCCTCTTCCCGTGTAAATTGTTACACAGTGTTCCGTAAACCTTCCTTGCTATATGGTCGGTCTTTTTGATATATGTATATAATATGTATTTGTATACATATGGTAACGCCAATCATCATGTATCCATTCCCCCCACCTTTCCTTGTAGATAAGCATAGTTTTTTTAAATAAGTCTGTGATTGACTTTCTCAGTGGAAATATGTTCATTTGTGTCAGTTATTAGAGAACGCGTATAAGTGATATCATAGGATATAGGACTTTTGCTTTCCGACTTACCTCATGTTCTGTGATTATCTCCAAGATCATCTATGGTGTCTCAAAGAGCAGTGTTTCATTGTTTTCCATGGCTAGTATTCATTGTGTACATGGGCCGCTTCTGCTTTTTCCTTTCATCTGTTGATGGACATTTTGGTTGCTTCACTGTCTTGTCTATTGTGAATAAGGCTGCAGTGCAGCTTTTGCAGCCCGGGTCTTCTTCATTCTGGTCTTCTCAGGTGAGAGGCCCATTGGTGCGCCTGCTGGATTGAATGGTACCTCAATTTTTCCTTTTCAACGCAGCTCCTTTCTGTTCTCATTATTAGCGTTTAACCCTTTTACATCTCACCAGCAGCTAGAGGGTACACAGTTCTCTAAAACCTCTTCAGCATTGATTGTTTGTAGACTTTTTGCCAATGGTCAGTCGACGGGTGTGAGTTGAAAACTTTTTGTAGATTAGATTGCATGAGTCTAATACTTCCTGAGGTTGAGCTTTTATCCATTTTCCTTTCTTTAAAAAGAGAGTGAGTACAACTTACCTCTTCATACTAGCTTCGTGAACATGTTGCCTGTTTTGAATTTTTTTTATCCATTCCCTACCTCAGCACAATTTTGAGGGCAGGCGTCCTTTACAGCCCTGAGTCCTTGTGAATGGTAAGTGACCATTAGCTGTGGGTTAAAAGCTGCTGTTGCGGGAATCGGCCACAAGGCGGCAGCATTTCTCCTTTACCAAATCTGGTTACTAGGGCAACAGAGCCTTACTGGAAGTGGTGTTCTAGGTTGTAAATTAGAATGGAATGTGCGAGGAAAAAGCCCTTTAAGTTTATGTCTCATTACTTCTTGTTGGTATCTTTAACTTAATTTTTATTTTTTATCACAGCAAACTTGATTACAATGTTTTGTTTGTTCTAGGTGTGCAAGATGTGGTTCTTTCACACATATACATATATCTATTTTTCTTCGGATCCTTTTCCCATGTAGGATACGACACAATGTTGAGTAGTCTTCTCTTGGTATTGCATAGGTCTTTGGTGATTATATATTTCACATATGTTTGTATCACTCTGTTAACCTCAATACGGTAATGTATCCAATCCTCACACCTTTCCATTTGGTGAACCATAAGTTTTTTTAATGAATCTATGATAGTGTTTCTCTGTGGAAATACCTTTGTTTGTATCATTTTGTAGGTAACACCTATATGTGATATGATAGGATATGTGTCTTTCGCTTTCTCACTTACACCAAGTTGCGTGATTACTTCTAGACTCATCTATGGTGCTGCAAATGGCATTGTTTCATTTTTTCACTAGCTCATATTCCATCTGTACATGGTGCAGTTCTTCATTGTCCACCCATCTGTCGTTGGACTTTTTGGTTACTTCCATATCTTGGCGATTGTTATACTATGCAATGCAGATTTGCGTACCTGTGTCCTTCCAATTCTGTCTTCTTAGGTTATAGGTCCAGGAATAGGTCTGCTGGATCATATGGTAGCTCAATGTTTACCTTTTAAAGGCACCTCTATTCTGTTCGCTTTAGTGGCTCTTTCCAGGTTACGTCCCACTTAAAGCGGAGGGTATGCATTTCTTCCCAGCACCTTCAGCATTTATTCTTTGTAGTTTTTGCTGATGGTTATTCTGAGTGGTGTGAGCTGATACCTCTTTCTGGTTGAATTTGCATGTGTCTCATAATGCGTTGAAATTGAGCTGTAAGACATGTCCTTTTTATTTTTCCAGCTGTGATGAGAGCTTATTTCTTCAAAGTGTTTTCTTAAAGTATGTGTCACCATTTGAAATATTTTGGCCATTATCTCCCTCAAGACATTTTGAGGGCAGGTTTCATTTACAGCCCTGCAGTACTTGTTCATATGAAGTGACCATTAGCTCAGGCTTTAAACCTGCTTTTGCAGGTAACGGCCAGAGAGCGGCAGCCTTTCTACGTTCCCCTTGCTGGTACTAGGGAAACAGACCTACCGGCCAGTGTTGTTTTTCGGTTATAAATTAGAGTGCAATGTGCCCGGATAAACCCACAAATGTTGATGTCTCCTTGCTTTTGTTTGTTTTTAAATTTAATTTATATTTATTATTAGAGTAATATTCCATTGTGTACGTGGACCACTTCTTCTTGGTGCATTCCTCGGTTGATGGACATTTTCATTTCTTCCAAGCGCTGCCTATGGTAAATATTGCTGGCATACAGGTTTCCCAGCCTGTGACTTTTTGATTCTCATTTTCTCAGGTGATAGGCCAAGCAGTGGTTGTGATTGATGGACTGGTAGTTCATTGTTTCCCTTTTCAAAGCACCTACATTGTGTTTTCATTAGTGGCTCTTTACATGCCCCCCCTTACAACCGAGGGTACGCATTTCTCCACACTCCCTTCACCGTTTATTTTTTGCAGCATTTTTCCTAATGGCCATTCTGACTGCTGTGAGCTGATAGGGTTTTGTAATGTGGGTATGCATGTCATGAAAATTTTTAAAATTCATCATATTCCTATGCCTTTATCTTTTCTCTTAAAAGAAAAAACCGTGAGTACAATATAGCTCTTGAAATTGTCTTCTTCGAAGGTTGCCCTCTTCTGAATTTTTTGGTCGATTTTTGACCCCAGAAATTTTCTGGAGGGCAGGCGCCATTTACAGAACTGCAAGTTGGTGAAAATTTAGTGACCTTTTGCAGTGAGTTCAAAGCTGCTGTTGTGGGAAACGTCCACAAGGAGGTAGCATTTCTCCATTCCCCAATCTGGGTTCTAGGGCAGCAGAGCCTTTCTGGAAGTCATTGTCCAGGTTGTAAATTAGAATGGAATTTGCCTGGAGAAATCCCCATAAGTTTATGTCTCATTACTTCTTCTTGGTTTTTAAAATTTTTTAAATCTGGGTAAAGTTTAGAATATTGTTTGTCCTAGGTGTACACAATCTAGTTCATTTGGACATTATGTATGTCTATTAATGTACAGATCCTCTTCCCATATAAAATATTACAGTGTTCCGTCGACCTCCCTTGCTATATGTTCGATCTTTTTGATACATGTATATAATATGTATTTGAATATGTATAGTAACACTAATCTTCATTTCTCAATTTCCCCCCTCCTTTCCTTTTAGATGAGCATAGTTTGTTTTCTACGCCTGTGAGTGTCTTTCTCTTTGGAAATATGTTCATCTGTGTCAGTTATTAGATAATGCCATAAGTGATAATATAAGATATAGGTCTTTTGCTTTCCGACCTACTTCATGTTTTGTGATTATCTCCAGGCTCATCTATGGTGCCTCAAAGAGCAGTGCTTCAATGTTTTCCATGGCTAATATTCCATTGTGTACATGGACCACTTCTTCTTGGTGCATTCCTCTGTTGATGGACACTTTCGTTGCTTCCAAGTGTTGCCTATGGTAAATATTGCTGGAGTGCAGGATTGCCAGCCTGCGATTTTTGATTTTCATTTTCTCAGGTGATAGACCCAGCAGTGGGTATGATTGATTGACTGGTATGGTAGCTCAACGTTTACCTTTTCAAGGCACCTCAATTGTGCTTTCATTAGTGGCTCGTACCACGTCCCCCTTAGAATCGAGGGTACGCATTTCTCCACAATCACGTCAGCGTTTATCGTTTGCCGCATTTTTGTTGATGGCCATTCTGACTGGTGTGAGCTGATAGGTTTTTGTAATTTGGGTTTACATGTCTGTAAAAATTCCTACAATTCATCCTTTTTCCACGCCTTTTCCTTTTCTGTTAAAAGAAAAAAGAAAAAAGGTGTGAGTACAATATACCTCTTCAAATTTTCTTTTTGGAAGGTTGCACTCTAGAGTTTTTTGGTCGATTTTCGACCTCAGTATCTTTTGGAGGGCAGGTGTCATTTACAGACCTGCAATTGGTGAATATTTAGTGACCTTTTGCAGTGGGTTTAAAGCTGCTGTTGTGGGAAACGGCCACAAGGATGCAGCATTTCTCCATTCCCAAATCTGGGTACTAGGGCAGGAGAGCCGTTCTGGAAGTCGTTTGCCTAGGTTGTAAATTTGAATGGAATGTGCCAGGAGAACCCCCCATAAGTTTATGTCTCATTACTCCTAGTTGGTTGTTTTAATTTTTTCAATTGGGGTAATGGTTAGAATGTTGCTTGTCCAAGGTGTACATACTCTGGTTCATCTACATATTCTATATACCTATTTATGTAGAGATCCTCTTCCCGTGTAAATTGTTACACAGTAAACCTTCCTTGCTATATGGTCGGTCTTTTTGATATATGTATATAATATGTATTTGTATACATATGGTAACGCCAATCTTCATGTATCCATTCCCCCCACCTTTCCTTGTAGATAAGCATAGTTTTTTTTAATAAGTCTGTGATTGACTTTCTCAGGGGAAATATGTTCATTTGTGTCAGTTATTAGAGAACGCGTATAAGTGATATCATAGGATATAGGACTTTTGCTTTCCGACTTACCTCATGTTCTGTGATTATCTCCAAGATCATCTATGGTGTCTCAAAGAGCAGTGTTTCATTGTTTTCCATGGCTAGTATTCATTGTGTACATGGGCCGCTTCTGCTTTTTCCTTTCATCTGTTGATGGACATTTTGGTTGCTTCACTGTCTTGTCTATTGTGAATAAGGCTGCAGTGCAGCTTTTGCAGCCCGGGTCTTCTTCATTCTGGTCTTCTCAGGTGAGAGGCCCATTGGTGCGCCTGCTGGATTGAATGGTACCTCAATTTTTCCTTTTCAACGCAGCTCCTTTCTGTTCTCATTATTAGCGTTTAACCCTTTTACATCTCACCAGCAGCTAGAGGGTACACAGTTCTCTAAAACCTCTTCAGCATTGATTGTTTGTAGACTTTTTGCCAATGGTCAGTCGACGGGTGTGAGTTGAAAACTTTTTGTAGATTAGATTGCATGAGTCTAATACTTCCTGAGGTTGAGCTTTTATCCATTTTCCTTTCTTTAAAAAGAGAGTGAGTACAACTTACCTCTTCATACTAGCTTCGTGAACATGTTGCCTGTTTTGAATTTTATTTATCCATTCCCTACCTCAGCACAATTTTGAGGGCAGGCGTCCTTTACAGCCCTGAGTCCTTGTGAATGGTAAGTGACCATTAGCTGTGGGTTAAAAGCTGCTGTTGCGGGAATCGGCCACAAGGCGGCAGCATTTCTCCTTTACCAAATCTGGTTACTAGGGCAACAGAGCCTTACTGGAAGTGGTGTTCTAGGTTGTAAATTAGAATGGAATGTGCGAGGAAAAAGCCCTTTAAGTTTATGTCTCATTACTTCTTGTTGGTATCTTTAACTTAATTTTTATTTTTTATCACAGCAAACTTGATTACAATGTTTTGTTTGTTCTAGGTGTGCAAGATGTGGTTCTTTCACACATATACATATATCTATTTTTCTTCGGATCCTTTTCCCATGTAGGATACGACACAATGTTGAGTAGTCTTCTCTTGGTATTGCGTAGGTCTTTGGTGATTATATATTTCACATATGTTTGTATCACTCTGTTAACCTCAATACGGTAATGTATCCAATCCTCACACCTTTCCATTTGGTGAACCATAAGTTTTTTTAATGAATCTATGATAGTGTTTCTCTGTGGAAATACCTTTGTTTGTATCATTTTTTAGGTAACACCTATATGTGATATGATAGGATATGTGTCTTTCGCTTTCTCACTTACACCAAGTTGCGTGATTACTTCTAGACTCATCTATGGTGCTGCAAATGGCATTGTTTCATTTTTTCACTAGCTCATATTCCATCTGTACATGGTGCAGTTCTTCATTGTCCACCCATCTGTCGTTGGACTTTTTGGTTACTTCCATATCTTGGCGATTGTTATACTATGCAATGCAGATTTGCGTACCTGTGTCCTTCCAATTCTGTCTTCTTAGGTTATAGGTCCAGGAATAGGTCTGCTGGATCATATGGTAGCTCAATGTTTACCTTTTAAAGGCACCTCTATTCTGTTCGCTTTAGTGGCTCTTTCCAGGTTACGTCCCACTTAAAGCGGAGGGTATGCATTTCTTCCCAGCACCTTCAGCATTTATTCTTTGTAGTTTTTGCTGATGGTTATTCTGAGTGGTGTGAGCTGATACCTCTTTCTGGTTGAATTTGCATGTGTCTCATAATGCGTTGAAATTGAGCTGTAAGACATGTCCTTTTTATTTTTCCAGCTGTGATGAGAGCTTATTTCTTCAAAGTGTTTTCTTAAAGTATGTGTCACCATTTGAAATATTTTGGCCATTATCTCCCTCAAGACATTTTGAGGGCAGGTTTCATTTACAGCCCTGCAGTACTTGTTCATATGAAGTGACCATTAGCTCAGGCTTTAAACCTGCTTTTGCAGGTAACGGCCAGAGAGCGACAGCCTTTCTACGTTCCCCTTGCTGGTACTAGGGAAACAGACCTACCGGCCAGTGTTGTTTTTCGGTTATAAATTAGAGTGCAATGTGCCCGGATAAACCCACAAATGTTGATGTCTCCTTGCTTTTGTTTGTTTTTAAATTTAATTTATATTTATTATTAGAGTAATATTCCATTGTGTACGTGGACCACTTCTTCTTGGTGCATTCCTCGGTTGATGGACATTTTCATTTCTTCCAAGCGCTGCCTATGGTAAATATTGCTGGCATACAGGTTTCCCAGCCTGTGACTTTTTGATTCTCATTTTCTCAGGTGATAGGCCAAGCAGTGGTTGTGATTGATGGACTGGTAGTTCATTGTTTCCCTTTTCAAAGCACCTACATTGTGTTTTCATTAGTGGCTCTTTACATGCCCCCCCTTACAACCGAGGGTACGCATTTCTCCACACTCCCTTCACCGTTTATTTTTTGCAGCATTTTTCCTAATGGCCATTCTGACTGCTGTGAGCTGATAGGGTTTTGTAATGTGGGTATGCATGTCATGAAAATTTTTAAAATTCATCATATTCCTATGCCTTTATCTTTTCTCTTAAAAGAAAAAACCGTGAGTACAATATAGCTCTTGAAATTGTCTTCTTCGAAGGTTGCCCTCTTCCGAATTTTTTGGTCGATTTTTGACCCCAGAAATTTTCTGGAGGGCAGGCGCAATTTACAGAACTGCAAGTTGGTGAAAATTTAGTGACCTTTTGCAGTGAGTTCAAAGCTGCTGTTGTGGGAAACGTCCACAAGGAGGTAGCATTTCTCCATTCCCCAATCTGGGTTCTAGGGCAGCAGAGCCTTTCTGGAAGTCATTGTCCAGGTTGTAAATTAGAATGGAATTTGCCTGGAGAAATCCCCATAAGTTTATGTCTCATTACTTCTTCTTGGTTTTTAAAATTTTTTAAATCTGGGTAAAGTTTAGAATATTGTTTGTCCTAGGTGTACACAATCTAGTTCATTTGGACATTATGTATGTCTATTAATGTACAGATCCTCTTCCCATATAAAATATTACAGTGTTCCGTCGACCTCCCTTGCTATATGTTCGATCTTTTTGATACATGTATATAATATGTATTTGAATATGTATAGTAACACTAATCTTCATTTCTCAATTTCCCCCCTCCTTTCCTTTTAGATGAGCATAGTTTGTTTTCTACGCCTGTGAGTGTCTTTCTCTTTGGAAATATGTTCATCTGTGTCAGTTATTAGATAATGCCATAAGTGATAATAGAAGATATAGGTCTTTTGCTTTCCGACCTACTTCATGTTTTGTGATTATCTCCAGGCTCATCTATGGTGCCTCAAAGAGCAGTGCTTCAATGTTTTCCATGGCTAATATTCCATTGTGTACATGGACCACTTCTTCTTGGTGCATTCCTCTGTTGATGGACACTTTCGTTGCTTCCAAGTGTTGCCTATGGTAAATATTGCTGGAGTGCAGGATTGCCAGCCTGCGATTTTTGATTTTCATTTTCTCAGGTGATAGACCCAGCAGTGGGTATGATTGATTGACTGGTATGGTAGCTCAACGTTTACCTTTTCAAGGCACCTCAATTGTGCTTTCATTAGTGGCTCGTACCACGTCCCCCTTAGAATCGAGGGTACGCATTTCTCCACAATCACGTCAGCATTTCTTGTTTGCAGCATTTTTGTTGATGGCCATTCTGACTGGTGTGAGCTGATAGGTTTTTGTAATTTTGGTTTACATGTCTGGAAAAATTCCTACAATTCATCATTTTTCCACGCCTTTTCCTTTTCTGTTAAAAGAAAAAAGAAAAAAAAAGTGTGAGTATAATATACCTCTTCAAATTTTCTTTTTGGAAGGTTGCACTCTAGAATATTTTGGTCGATTTTCGACCTCAGTATTTTTTGGAGGGCAGGTGTCATTTACAGACCTGCAATTGGTGAATATTTAGTGACCTTTTGCAGTGGGTTTAAAGCTGCTGTTGTGGGAAACGGCCACAAGGATGCAGCATTTCTCCATTCCCAAATCTGGGTACTAGGGCAGCAGAGCCGTTCTGGAAGTCGTTTGCCTAGGTTGTAAATTTGAATGGAATGTGCCAGGAGAACCCCCCATAAGTTTATGTCTCATTACTCCTAGTTGGTTGTTTTAATTTTTTCAATTGTGGTAATGGTTAGAATGTTGCTTGTCCAAGGTGTACATACTCTGGTTCATCTACATATTCTATATACCTATTTATGTAGAGATCCTCTTCCCGTGTAAATTGTTACACAGTGTTCCGTAAACCTTCCTTGCTATATGGTCGGTCTTTTTGATATATGTATATAATATGTATTTGTATACATATGGTAACGCCAATCATCATGTATCCATTCCCCCCACCTTTCCTTGTAGATAAGCATAGTTTTTTTTAATAAGTCTGTGATTGACTTTCTCAGTGGAAATATGTTCATTTGTGTCAGTTATTAGAGAACGCGTATAAGTGATATCATAGGATATAGGACTTTTGCTTTCCGACTTACCTCATGTTCTGTGATTATCTCCAAGATCATCTATGGTGTCTCAAAGAGCAGTGTTTCATTGTTTTCCATGGCTAGTATTCATTGTGTACATGGGCCGCTTCTGCTTTTTCCTTTCATCTGTTGATGGACATTTTGGTTGCTTCACTGTCTTGTCTATTGTGAATAAGGCTGCAGTGCAGCTTTTGCAGCCCGGGTCTTCTTCATTCTGGTCTTCTCAGGTGAGAGGCCCATTGGTGCGCCTGCTGGATTGAATGGTACCTCAATTTTTCCTTTTCAACGCAGCTCCTTTCTGTTCTCATTATTAGCGTTTAACCCTTTTACATCTCACCAGCAGCTAGAGGGTACACAGTTCTCTAAAACCTCTTCAGCATTGATTGTTTGTAGACTTTTTGCCAATGGTCAGTCGACGGGTGTGAGTTGAAAACTTTTTGTAGATTAGATTGCATGAGTCTAATACTTCCTGAGGTTGAGCTTTTATCCATTTTCCTTTCTTTAAGAAGAGAGTGAGTACAACTTACCTCTTCATACGAGCTTCGTGAACATTTTGCCTGTTTTGAATTTTTTTTATCCATTCCCTACCTCAGCACAATTTTGAGGGCAGGCGTCCTTTACAGCCCTGAGTCCTTGTGAATGGTAAGTGACCATTAGCTGTGGGTTAAAAGCTGCTGTTGCGGGAATCGGCCACAAGGCGGCAGCATTTCTCCTTTACCAAATCTGGTTACTAGGGCAACAGAGCCTTACTGGAAGTGGTGTTCTAGGTTGTAAATTAGAATGGAATGTGCGAGGAAAAAGCCCTTTAAGTTTATGTCTCATTACTTCTTGTTGGTATCTTTAACTTAATTTTTATTTTTTATCACAGCAAACTTGATTACAATGTTTTGTTTGTTCTAGGTGTGCAAGATGTGGTTCTTTCACACATATACATATATCTATTTTTCTTCGGATCCTTTTCCCATGTAGGATACGACACAATGTTGAGTAGTCTTCTCTTGGTATTGCGTAGGTCTTTGGTGATTATATATTTCACATATGTTTGTATCACTCTGTTAACCTCAATACGGTAATGTATCCAATCCTCACACCTTTCCATTTGGTGAACCATAAGTTTTTTTAATGAATCTATGATAGTGTTTCTCTGTGGAAATACCTTTGTTTGTATCATTTTTTAGGTAACACCTATATGTGATATGATAGGATATGTGTCTTTCGCTTTCTCACTTACACCAAGTTGCGTGATTACTTCTAGACTCATCTATGGTGCTGCAAATGGCATTGTTTCATTTTTTCACTAGCTCATATTCCATCTGTACATGGTGCAGTTCTTCATTGTCCACCCATCTGTCGTTGGACTTTTTGGTTACTTCCATATCTTGGCGATTGTTATACTATGCAATGCAGATTTGCGTACCTGTGTCCTTCCAATTCTGTCTTCTTAGGTTATAGGTCCAGGAATAGGTCTGCTGGATCATATGGTAGCTCAATGTTTACCTTTTAAAGGCACCTCTATTCTGTTCGCTTTAGTGGCTCTTTCCAGGTTACGTCCCACTTAAAGCGGAGGGTATGCATTTCTTCCCAGCACCTTCAGCATTTATTCTTTGTAGTTTTTGCTGATGGTTATTCTGAGTGGTGTGAGCTGATACCTCTTTCTGGTTGAATTTGCATGTGTCTCATAATGCGTTGAAATTGAGCTGTAAGACATGTCCTTTTTATTTTTCCAGCTGTGATGAGAGCTTATTTCTTCAAAGTGTTTTCTTAAAGTATGTGTCACCATTTGAAATATTTTGGCCATTATCTCCCTCAAGACATTTTGAGGGCAGGTTTCATTTACAGCCCTGCAGTACTTGTTCATATGAAGTGACCATTAGCTCAGGCTTTAAACCTGCTTTTGCAGGTAACGGCCAGAGAGCGACAGCCTTTCTACGTTCCCCTTGCTGGTACTAGGGAAACAGACCTACCGGCCAGTGTTGTTTTTCGGTTATAAATTAGAGTGCAATGTGCCCGGATAAACCCACAAATGTTGATGTCTCCTTGCTTTTGTTTGTTTTTAAATTTAATTTATATTTATTATTAGAGTAATATTCCATTGTGTACGTGGACCACTTCTTCTTGGTGCATTCCTCGGTTGATGGACATTTTCATTTCTTCCAAGCGCTGCCTATGGTAAATATTGCTGGCATACAGGTTTCCCAGCCTGTGACTTTTTGATTCTCATTTTCTCAGGTGATAGGCCAAGCAGTGGTTGTGATTGATGGACTGGTAGTTCATTGTTTCCCTTTTCAAAGCACCTACATTGTGTTTTCATTAGTGGCTCTTTACATGCCCCCCCTTACAACCGAGGGTACGCATTTCTCCACACTCCCTTCACCGTTTATTTTTTGCAGCATTTTTCCTAATGGCCATTCTGACTGCTGTGAGCTGATAGGGTTTTGTAATGTGGGTATGCATGTCATGAAAATTTTTAAAATTCATCATATTCCTATGCCTTTATCTTTTCTCTTAAAAGAAAAAACCGTGAGTACAATATAGCTCTTGAAATTGTCTTCTTCGAAGGTTGCCCTCTTCCGAATTTTTTGGTCGATTTTTGACCCCAGAAATTTTCTGGAGGGCAGGCGCAATTTACAGAACTGCAAGTTGGTGAAAATTTAGTGACCTTTTGCAGTGAGTTCAAAGCTGCTGTTGTGGGAAACGTCCACAAGGAGGTAGCATTTCTCCATTCCCCAATCTGGGTTCTAGGGCAGCAGAGCCTTTCTGGAAGTCATTGTCCAGGTTGTAAATTAGAATGGAATTTGCCTGGAGAAATCCCCATAAGTTTATGTCTCATTACTTCTTCTTGGTTTTTAAAATTTTTTAAATCTGGGTAAAGTTTAGAATATTGTTTGTCCTAGGTGTACACAATCTAGTTCATTTGGACATTATGTATGTCTATTAATGTACAGATCCTCTTCCCATATAAAATATTACAGTGTTCCGTCGACCTCCCTTGCTATATGTTCGATCTTTTTGATACATGTATATAATATGTATTTGAATATGTATAGTAACACTAATCTTCATTTCTCAATTTCCCCCCTCCTTTCCTTTTAGATGAGCATAGTTTGTTTTCTACGCCTGTGAGTGTCTTTCTCTTTGGAAATATGTTCATCTGTGTCAGTTATTAGATAATGCCATAAGTGATAATAGAAGATATAGGTCTTTTGCTTTCCGACCTACTTCATGTTTTGTGATTATCTCCAGGCTCATCTATGGTGCCTCAAAGAGCAGTGCTTCAATGTTTTCCATGGCTAATATTCCATTGTGTACATGGACCACTTCTTCTTGGTGCATTCCTCTGTTGATGGACACTTTCGTTGCTTCCAAGTGTTGCCTATGGTAAATATTGCTGGAGTGCAGGATTGCCAGCCTGCGATTTTTGATTTTCATTTTCTCAGGTGATAGACCCAGCAGTGGGTATGATTGATTGACTGGTATGGTAGCTCAACGTTTACCTTTTCAAGGCACCTCAATTGTGCTTTCATTAGTGGCTCGTACCACGTCCCCCTTAGAATCGAGGGTACGCATTTCTCCACAATCACGTCAGCATTTCTTGTTTGCAGCATTTTTGTTGATGGCCATTCTGACTGGTGTGAGCTGATAGGTTTTTGTAATTTTGGTTTACATGTCTGGAAAAATTCCTACAATTCATCATTTTTCCACGCCTTTTCCTTTTCTGTTAAAAGAAAAAAGAAAAAAAAAGTGTGAGTATAATATACCTCTTCAAATTTTCTTTTTGGAAGGTTGCACTCTAGAATATTTTGGTCGATTTTCGACCTCAGTATTTTTTGGAGGGCAGGTGTCATTTACAGACCTGCAATTGGTGAATATTTAGTGACCTTTTGCAGTGGGTTTAAAGCTGCTGTTGTGGGAAACGGCCACAAGGATGCAGCATTTCTCCATTCCCAAATCTGGGTACTAGGGCAGCAGAGCCGTTCTGGAAGTCGTTTGCCTAGGTTGTAAATTTGAATGGAATGTGCCAGGAGAACCCCCCATAAGTTTATGTCTCATTACTCCTAGTTGGTTGTTTTAATTTTTTCAATTGTGGTAATGGTTAGAATGTTGCTTGTCCAAGGTGTACATACTCTGGTTCATCTACATATTCTATATACCTATTTATGTAGAGATCCTCTTCCCGTGTAAATTGTTACACAGTGTTCCGTAAACCTTCCTTGCTATATGGTCGGTCTTTTTGATATATGTATATAATATGTATTTGTATACATATGGTAACGCCAATCATCATGTATCCATTCCCCCCACCTTTCCTTGTAGATAAGCATAGTTTTTTTTAATAAGTCTGTGATTGACTTTCTCAGTGGAAATATGTTCATTTGTGTCAGTTATTAGAGAACGCGTATAAGTGATATCATAGGATATAGGACTTTTGCTTTCCGACTTACCTCATGTTCTGTGATTATCTCCAAGATCATCTATGGTGTCTCAAAGAGCAGTGTTTCATTGTTTTCCATGGCTAGTATTCATTGTGTACATGGGCCGCTTCTGCTTTTTCCTTTCATCTGTTGATGGACATTTTGGTTGCTTCACTGTCTTGTCTATTGTGAATAAGGCTGCAGTGCAGCTTTTGCAGCCCGGGTCTTCTTCATTCTGGTCTTCTCAGGTGAGAGGCCCATTGGTGCGCCTGCTGGATTGAATGGTACCTCAATTTTTCCTTTTCAACGCAGCTCCTTTCTGTTCTCATTATTAGCGTTTAACCCTTTTACATCTCACCAGCAGCTAGAGGGTACACAGTTCTCTAAAACCTCTTCAGCATTGATTGTTTGTAGACTTTTTGCCAATGGTCAGTCGACGGGTGTGAGTTGAAAACTTTTTGTAGATTAGATTGCATGAGTCTAATACTTCCTGAGGTTGAGCTTTTATCCATTTTCCTTTCTTTAAGAAGAGAGTGAGTACAACTTACCTCTTCATACGAGCTTCGTGAACATTTTGCCTGTTTTGAATTTTTTTTATCCATTCCCTACCTCAGCACAATTTTGAGGGCAGGCGTCCTTTACAGCCCTGAGTCCTTGTGAATGGTAAGTGACCATTAGCTGTGGGTTAAAAGCTGCTGTTGCGGGAATCGGCCACAAGGCGGCAGCATTTCTCCTTTACCAAATCTGGTTACTAGGGCAACAGAGCCTTACTGGAAGTGGTGTTCTAGGTTGTAAATTAGAATGGAATGTGCGAGGAAAAAGCCCTTTAAGTTTATGTCTCATTACTTCTTGTTGGTATCTTTAACTTAATTTTTATTTTTTATCACAGCAAACTTGATTACAATGTTTTGTTTGTTCTAGGTGTGCAAGATGTGGTTCTTTCACACATATACATATATCTATTTTTCTTCGGATCCTTTTCCCATGTAGGATACGACACAATGTTGAGTAGTCTTCTCTTGGTATTGCGTAGGTCTTTGGTGATTATATATTTCACATATGTTTGTATCACTCTGTTAACCTCAATACGGTAATGTATCCAATCCTCACACCTTTCCATTTGGTGAACCATAAGTTTTTTTAATGAATCTATGATAGTGTTTCTCTGTGGAAATACCTTTGTTTGTATCATTTTTTAGGTAACACCTATATGTGATATGATAGGATATGTGTCTTTCGCTTTCTCACTTACACCAAGTTGCGTGATTACTTCTAGACTCATCTATGGTGCTGCAAATGGCATTGTTTCATTTTTTCACTAGCTCATATTCCATCTGTACATGTAGCAGTTCTTCATTGTCCACCCATCTGTCGTTGGACTTTTTGGTTACTTCCATATCTTGGCGATTGTTATACTATGCAATGCAGATTTGCGTACCTGTGACCTTCCAATTCTGTCTTCTTAGGTTATAGGTCCAGGAATAGGTCTGCTGGATCATATGGTAGCTCAATGTTTACCTTTTAAAGGCACCTCTATTCTGTTCGCTTTAGTGGCTCTTTCCAGGTTACGTCCCACTTAAAGCGGAGGGTATGCATTTCTTCCCAGCACCTTCAGCATTTATTCTTTGTAGTTTTTGCTGATGGTTATTCTGAGTGGTGTGAGCTGATACCTCTTTCTGGTTGAATTTGCATGTGTCTCATAATGCGTTGAAATTGAGCTGTAAGACATGTCCTTTTTATTTTTCCAGCTGTGATGAGAGCTTATTTCTTCAAAGTGTTTTCTTAAAGTATGTGTCACCATTTGAAATATTTTGGCCATTATCTCCCTCAAGACATTTTGAGGGCAGGTTTCATTTACAGCCCTGCAGTACTTGTTCATATGAAGTGACCATTAGCTCAGGCTTTAAACCTGCTTTTGCAGGTAACGGCCAGAGAGCGACAGCCTTTCTACGTTCCCCTTGCTGGTACTAGGGAAACAGACCTACCGGCCAGTGTTGTTTTTCGGTTATAAATTAGAGTGCAATGTGCCCGGATAAACCCACAAATGTTGATGTCTCCTTGCTTTTGTTTGTTTTTAAATTTAATTTATATTTATTATTAGAGTAATATTCCATTGTGTACGTGGACCACTTCTTCTTGGTGCATTCCTCGGTTGATGGACATTTTCATTTCTTCCAAGCGCTGCCTATGGTAAATATTGCTGGCATACAGGTTTCCCAGCCTGTGACTTTTTGATTCTCATTTTCTCAGGTGATAGGCCAAGCAGTGGTTGTGATTGATGGACTGGTAGTTCATTGTTTCCCTTTTCAAAGCACCTACATTGTGTTTTCATTAGTGGCTCTTTACATGCCCCCCCTTACAACCGAGGGTACGCATTTCTCCACACTCCCTTCACCGTTTATTTTTTGCAGCATTTTTCCTAATGGCCATTCTGACTGCTGTGAGCTGATAGGGTTTTGTAATGTGGGTATGCATGTCATGAAAATTTTTAAAATTCATCATATTCCTATGCCTTTTTCTTTTCTCTTAAAAGAAAAAACCGTGAGTACAATATAGCTCTTGAAATTGTCTTCTTCGAAGGTTGCCCTCTTCCGAATTTTTTGGTCGATTTTTGACCCCAGAAATTTTCTGGAGGGCAGGCGCAATTTACAGAACTGCAAGTTGGTGAAAATTTAGTGACCTTTTGCAGTGAGTTCAAAGCTGCTGTTGTGGGAAACGTCCACAAGGAGGTAGCATTTCTCCATTCCCCAATCTGGGTTCTAGGGCAGCAGAGCCTTTCTGGAAGTCATTGTCCAGGTTGTAAATTAGAATGGAATTTGCCTGGAGAAATCCCCATAAGTTTATGTCTCATTACTTCTTCTTGGTTTTTAAAATTTTTTAAATCTGGGTAAAGTTTAGAATATTGTTTGTCCTAGGTGTACACAATCTAGTTCATTTGGACATTATGTATGTCTATTAATGTACAGATCCTCTTCCCATATAAAATATTACAGTGTTCCGTCGACCTCCCTTGCTATATGTTCGATCTTTTTGATACATGTATATAATATGTATTTGAATATGTATAGTAACACTAATCTTCATTTCTCAATTTCCCCCCTCCTTTCCTTTTAGATGAGCATAGTTTGTTTTCTACGCCTGTGAGTGTCTTTCTCTTTGGAAATATGTTCATCTGTGTCAGTTATTAGATAATGCCATAAGTGATAATAGAAGATATAGGTCTTTTGCTTTCCGACCTACTTCATGTTTTGTGATTATCTCCAGGCTCATCTATGGTGCCTCAAAGAGCAGTGCTTCAATGTTTTCCATGGCTAATATTCCATTGTGTACATGGACCACTTCTTCTTGGTGCATTCCTCTGTTGATGGACACTTTCGTTGCTTCCAAGTGTTGCCTATGGTAAATATTGCTGGAGTGCAGGATTGCCAGCCTGCGATTTTTGATTTTCATTTTCTCAGGTGATAGACCCAGCAGTGGGTATGATTGATTGACTGGTATGGTAGCTCAACGTTTACCTTTTCAAGGCACCTCAATTGTGCTTTCATTAGTGGCTCTTACCACGTCCCCCTTAGAATCGAGGGTACGCATTTCTCCACAATCACGTCAGCGTTTATCGTTTGCCGCATTTTTGTTGATGGCCATTCTGACTGGTGTGAGCTGATAGGTTTTTGTAATTTGGGTTTACATGTCTGTAAAAATTCCTACAATTCATCATTTTTCCACGCCTTTTCCTTTTCTGTTAAAATAAAAAAAAAAAAGTGTGAGTACAATATACCTCTTCAAATTTTCTTTTTGGAAGGTTGCACTCTAGAATATTTTGGTCGATTTTCGACCTCAGTATCTTTTGGAGGGCAGGTGTCATTTACAGACCTGCAATTGGTGAATATTTAGTGACCTTTTGCAGTGGGTTTAAAGCTGCTGTTGTGGGAAACGGCCACAAGGATGCAGCATTTCTCCATTCACAAATCTGGGTACTAGGGCAGCAGAGCCGTTCTGGAAGTCGTTTGCCTAGGTTGTAAATTTGAATGGAATGTGCCAGGAGAACCCCCCATAAGTTTATGTCTCATTACTCCTAGTTCATTGTTTTAATTTTTTCAATTGGGGTAATGGATAGAATGTTGCTTGTCCAAGGTGTACATACTCTGGTTCATCTACATATTCTATATACCTATTTATGTAGAGATCCTCTTCCCGTGTAAATTGTTACACAGTGTTCCGTAAACCTTCCTTGCTATATGGTCGGTCTTTTTGATATATGTATATAATATGTATTTGTATACATATGGTAACGCCAATCATCATGTATCCATTCCCCCCACCTTTCCTTGTAGATAAGCATAGTTTTTTTTTTTTAATAAGTCTGTGATGGACTTTCTCAGTGGAAATATGTTCATTTGTGTCAGTTATTAGAGAACGCGTATAAGTGATATCATGGGATATAGGACTTTTGCTTTCCGACTTACCTCATGTTCTGTGATTATCTCCAAGATCATCTATGGTGTCTCAAAGAGCAGTGTTTCATTGTTTTCCATGGCTAGTATTCATTGTGTACATGGACCGCTTCTTCTTTTTCCTTTCATCTGTTGATGGACATTTTGGTTGCTTCACTGTCTTGTCTATTGTGAATAAGGCTGCAGTGCAGCTTTTGCAGCCCGGGTCTTCTTCATTCTGGTCTTCTCAGGTGAGAGGCCCATTGGTGCGCCTGCTGGATTGAATGGTACCTCAATTTTTCCTTTTCAACGCAGCTCCTTCCTGTTCTCATTATTAGCGTTTAACCCTTTTACATCTCACCAGCAGCTAGAGGGTACACAGTTCTCTAAAACCTCTTCAGCATTGATTGTTTGTAGACTTTTTGCAGATGGTCAGTCGACTGGTGTAAGTTGAAACTTTTTGTACATTAGATTGCATGGGTCTAACACTCCCTGAGGTTGAGCTTTTCTCCATTTTCCTTGTTTTTTGAACGAGCGTGAGTAAAACTTAACTCTTCATACTCTCTTCTTGAAACATTTGCCTGTTTGGAATTTTTTTGTCCATTCCCTACTTCAGCACAATTTTTTAGGGCAGGTGTCCTTTACAGCCCTGAGTCCTTGTGAATGTTAAGGGACCATTAGCTGTGAGTTTAAAGCTGCTCTTGCAGGAAACGGCCACAAGGTGGCAGCATTTCTCCTTTACCAAATTTGGTAACTGGGGAAACAGAGCCTTAGTGGAAGGGGTGTTCTAGGTTGTAAATTCGAATGGAATGTGCCAGGAAAAAAGCCCTTTCAGTTTACGTCTCATTACTTCTTGTTCATATTTGTAATTTACTTTTTAGTTTTGATCCCAGCAAATTTGATTACAATGTTCTAGGTGTGCAAGATGTGGTTCTTTCACACATATACGTGTATCTATTCTTCCTCGCATCCTTTTCCCATGTAGGTTATGACACAATGTTGAGTAGTCTTCTCCTGGTCTTCCGTACGTCTTTGGTAGTTATATATTTCACATGGTTTGTATATCTCTGTTCACCCCAATATGGTAATGTATCCAACCCTCATCCCTTTCTATTTGGTGAACCGTAAGTTTTTTTAATGAATCTGTGATTGCCTTTCTCTGTGGAAATATCTTCATTGGTATCAATTTTTAAGTAACTCCTAAAAGTGATATGATAGGATATGTGTCTTTTGCTTTCTCACTTACTACAGGTTGCGTGGTTATGTCTAGACTCATCTATGGTGCTGCAAATGGCATTGTTTCATTTTTTTCACTAGCGAATATTCCATCTGTACATGGAGGAGTTCTTCTTTGTCCACCCATCTGTTGGTGGAGTTTTTGGTTACTTCCATATCTTGGCTATTGAAATAGTGTGCAATGCAGATTTGCCTGCCTGTGTCTTTCCAATTCTCTCTTCTTAGATTATAGGTCGGGGAGTGGGCCTGCTGGATCATATGGTAGCTCAATGTTTACCTTTTTAAGGCACCTCCATTCTGCTCTCATTCGTGGCCCTTTGCAAGTTACGTCCCACTTGGAGTTGAGGGTATGCATTTCCCCACAACACCTTCAGCATTTATTGTTTGTAGTTTTCTTGCTGATGGTTATTCTGACAAGTGTGAGCTGATACCTCTTTGTGGTTGAATTCGCATGTGCCTCATAATCCGTTGAAATTGACCTTGAAGGCATGTCCTTTTTATTTTTCAAGCTGTGATTACCCCTTAGTTCTTCAAAGTGTTCTCTTAAAGTATGTGTCCCATTTTGAAATGTTTTGGCCATTACCTCCCTCAAGACATTTTGAGGGCAGGTTTCATTTACAGTTCTGCAGTACTTGTTCCTATGAAATGACCATTAGCACAGGCTTTAAAGCTGCTTTTGCAGGTAACTGCCAGAGGGCGGCAGCCTTTCTATGTTCCCCAAGCTGGTAACTAGGGAAAAGCCCTTGCGGCCTGTGGAGTTTCTCGGTTATAAATTAGAGTGGAGTGTGCCCGGACAAACCCACACAAGCTGATGTCTCCTTACTTTGGTTGGATTTTTAAATTTACTTTTTATTTTTTATTGGAGTAATTTTCCACTGAGTACGTGGACCACTTCTACTTTGTGCATTCCTCGGTTGATGGACATTTTCATTGCTTCCAAGTGTTGCCTATGGTAAATATCGTTGGAGTGCAGGATTGCCAGCCTGTGACTTTTGGATTCTCATTTTCTCAGGTGATAGGCCCAGCAGTGGGTGTGATTGATTGACTGGTAGCACCGTGTTTCCCTTTTCAAAGCACCTTCTTTGTGTTTTCATTAGTGGCTCTTACCACGTCCCCCTTAGAATCGAGGGTACGCATTTCTCCACAATCGATTTAGCATTTATTGTTTGCAGCCTTTATGCTAATGGCCCTACTGGCTGCTGTGAGCTGATAGGGTTTTGTAATTTGGGTTTGCATGTCTTTGAAAATTCGTAAAACTCATCATTTTTCTCCGCCGTTTTCTTTTCTGTTAAAAAAAGGAAACAATTGGGAGTACAGTATAACTCTTGAAATGGTCTTCTTGGAAGGTTGCCCTCTTTTGAATTTTTTGGTCGATTTTCCACGCCAGAGTTGTTTTAGAGAGCAGGTGTCATTTCCCGAACTGCAAGTTGGGTGAATATTTAGGGACCTTTAGCAATGGGTTTAAAGCTGCTGTTGTGGGAAGTGGCCTCAAGGAGGCAGCATTTCTCCATTCCCAAATCTGGGTACTAGGGCAGCAGAGCCTTTCTGGAAGTCGTGTTCCTAGGTTGTAAATTACATTGGACTGTGCATGGAGAAACCCCCATAAGTTTATGTCTCATTATTTCTTCTTGGTTTTTAAAAGTGTTTTAATTGGGGTAAAGCTTAGAATATTGTTATTCCTAGGTGTACGCCATCTGGTTCATTTGTACATTATATATGTCTATTCAAGTACAGATCCTCTTCCCACGTAAAATGTTACAGAGGGTTCCGCAGACCTCCCTTGCTATATGGTCGGTCTTTTTGAGATATGGATATAATATGTGTTTGTATACATATAGTAACACTAATCTTAATTTATCCATTCCCCCCACCTTTCCTTTGAGATGAGCATAGTTTGTTTTCTAAGTCTGTGAGTGTCTTTCTCTGTGGAAATACGTTCATTTGTGTCAGTTATTAGATAACGCCTATAAGTGATATCATAGAATATAGGTCTTTTACTTTCCGACTTACCTCCTGTTTCGTGATTACCTCCAGACTCATTTGTGGTGCCTCAGAGAGCAATGGTTCGTTGTTTTCCATGGCTAATATTCCATTGCGTACATGGACCACTGCTTCTTTATCCATTCACCTCTTGTTGGATATTTTGATTGCTTCACTGTCTTGGCTATTGTGAATAAGGCTGCACTGCAGCTTTTGCGGCCTGTGTCTTCTCGATTCTTGTCTTCTCAGGTGAGAGGTCCATTGGTGCGCCTGCTGGATTGAATGGTACCTCCGTTTTTACTTTTAAACACAGCTCCTTTCTGTTCTCATTATTGGCTGTTACCCCTTTACGTCTCACCAGCAGGTAGAGGGGACACAGTTCTTTAAAACCCCTTCAGCATTTATTGTTTGTAGACTTTTTGCTGATGGTCAGTCGACTGGTGTAAGTTGAAACTTTTTGTACATTAGATTGCATGGGTCTAACACTCCCTGAGGTTGAGCTTTTCTCCATTTTCCTTGTTTTTTGAACGAGCGTGAGTAAAACTTAACTCTTCATACTCTCTTCTTGAAACATTTGCCTGTTTGGAATTTTTTTGTCCATTCCCTACTTCAGCACAATTTTTTAGGGCAGGTGTCCTTTACAGCTCTGAGTCCTTGTGAATGTTAAGGGACCATTAGCTGTGAGTTTAAAGCTGCTCTTGCAGGAAACGGCCACAAGGTGGCAGCATTTCTCCTTTACCAAATTTGGTAACTGGGGAAACAGAGCCTTAGTGGAAGGGGTGTTCTAGGTTGTAAATTCGAATGGAATGTGCCAGGAAAAACACCCTGAAGTTTATGTGTCATTACTTCTTGTTCATTATTTTAATTTTTAGAATATTGTTTTTCCTAGTTGCACACATTCTGTTTCAATTGTACATTACATATATTTCTTCATGTACAGATCACCTTCTCATGTAAATTATTAAGAGTGTTCCATAGACCTCCATTTCTATATGGTCGGTCTTTTTGATATATGTATTTAATATGTATTTCTATACGTATGCTCACTGTTATCTTAAACATAAGCATAGTTTGTATTCTAACTCTGTGAGTGTCTTTCTCGTTGGAAATATGTTCATTTGTGTCAGTTGTTAGATAATGCCTATAAGTAATATCATAGTATATTTGTCTTTTGCTTTCCGAATTACCTCATGTTCTGTGATTATATCTAGGTTCATCTACGGTGCTGCAAAGAGCAGTTTCATTGTTTTCCATGGCAAATATTCCATTGTGTACCCCGACCACTTCTTCTTTCTCTATTCATGTTGATGGGCATTTTGGTTGCTTCCTTGTCTTGCCTATCGTGAATACTGCTTCAGTGCAGCTTTTGCAGCCTGTGTCTTCTCGATTCTGCTCTTCTCTGGTGATAGGCCCAGCTCTGGTCCTGCTGGATCAAATGGTGGCTCAATTTTTACTTTTAAACGCAGCTCCTTTCTCTTCTCATTATTGGCTCTTACCACTTTACATCTCACCAGCCGCTACAGGGCACAGAGTTGGCTAAAACACCTTCAGCATTTATTGTTTGTAGACGTTTTGCTAATGGTTATTTGACTGGTGCGAGTTGAAACTTTTTGTAGATTGGATTTGCATTAGTCTAATAATTCTTTATGTTTAGTTTATATCCATTTTCCTTTTTAAAAAAAAGTGAGTAAAACTTACCCCTTAAAAAAAAGTGAGTAAAACTTACCAATGATCTTCTTGAAAAATTTGCTGTGTGTTGAGTTTTGTGCCCATTCCCTGCCTCAGGACATTTTTTGAGGGCAGGTGTCCTTTACAGCCCTGATTCCTTGTGAATATTAACTGACCATTAGCTGTGGGGTTAAAGCTGGTCTTGCGTTAAATGGCCACAAGGAGGCAGCATTTCTACATTTCCAACTCTCGGCACTTGGGCAACAGAGCCTTCCTGGAAATCGTGTTAGTAGGCTGAAAATTAGAGTGGAATGTGCCAAGACAACACCCAACAGCTTATATCTCCTTACTTTCTGTTTGATTTTTAAATTTATTTTTTATTAGAGCAAATTTGATTAAAATGTTGTGCTTCTTCTAGGTGTACAGAATCTGGTTCATTATATATATGTATCTATAGATCTTTGGATCCTATCCCACGTAGGTTATTACAGAGTGTTGAGTAGACCTCTGTAGGTATAGCCTAGGTTTTGGTGATTTATATTTTTCATATGTATTAGTATAGGTCTGTCATCCAGCATATCCTAATTTATACATGCCTCACACCTTTCCATTTGGTTAAATATAATTTTGTTTTCTTCATCCATTAGGGCCCTTGTCTTGGAAATAAGTTCATGTATATCAATTTTTAGGTAAAACCTAAAAGTGATATAATAGGATATCTGTCTTTCAGTTTCTTCATTACTTCAAGTTGTGTGATTATCTCTAGGTCTTTCTATGGTGTTGCAAACGTCACTGTTTCATTCTTTTCCATGGCTAATATTCGACTGTGTACAATGAAAACTTCTTCTTTGTGCATTCATCTGTTGAAGGACATTTTGGTTGTTTCGAACTTTTGGCTATGGTAAATATTGCTGCAGTGCAGGATTGCCAGCCTGTGTCTTTTTGATTCTGGTCTTCTAAGGTGATAGTCCCAGCAGTGGGCTTTCCAGATCATATACTAGCTCAATGTTTACCTATAAACTCACCTCCATTATGTTCTCACTACTGATGGTTACCAGTTTACATCCAATCAGATGCTAGAGGGTACACAGTTCTCTAATAACCATTCAGCATTTATCGTTTGTAGATTTTTTGGTGATGATCATTCTGACTGTTGTGAGGTAAATGTTTTTGTAGATTGGATTAGCATGTCTTTATTAATTCAAGATGTTGAGCATTTTTCCATGCCCACTGCTGGGGCTATCACCTGAGAAGATGAGGATCAAAAAGACAGGAGTTGGCAATCCTGCACTCCAGCAACATTTACCATAGCCAATATTTGGAAGCAATGAATATGTGCATCACCAGAGGAATGCACAAAGAAGATGTGCTCCATGTACACAATGGAATATTACACCAATAAAAATAAAAATTAAATTTAAAAAACAAACAAAAGTAAGGAGACATCAGCTTTTGTGGGTTTATTGGGGCACATTCCATGCTAATTTACAACCCAGGACCACCACTGGCTGGAAGGACTCTTTCCCTAGTTACCAGAGTGGGGAACGTAGAAAGGCTGCCGCTCTCTGGCCGTTATCTGCAAAAACAGGTTTAAAGCCTGAGCTAATGGTCACTTCATATGAACAAGTACTGCAGGGCTGTAAATGAAACCTGCCCTCAAAATGTCTTGAGGGAGATAATGCCCAAAATATTTTAAACGGAGACACATACTTTAAGAAAACACTTTGAAGAAATAAGCTCTAATCACAGCTGGAAAAATAAAAAGGACAAGTCTTAAAGCTCAATTTCAACGCATTATGAGACACATGCAAATTCAACCACAAAGAAGTATCAGCTCACACCACTCAGAATAACCATCAGCAAAAACTACAAAGAATAAATGCTGAAGGTGCTGGAAGAAATACATACCCTCCACTTTAAGAGGGACGTAACCTGGAAAGAGCCACTAAGGAGATCAGAATAGAGGTGACTTTAAAAGGTAAACATTGAGCTACCATATGATCCAGCAGACCTATTCCTGGACCTATAAACTAAGAAGACAAAATTGGAAGGACACAGGCACGCAAATCTGCATTGCATACTATTACAATGGCCAAGATATGGAAGTAACCAAAAAGTCCACTGACAGATGGGTGGACAAAGAAGAACTGCTACCTGTACAGATGGAATATGAGCTAGTGAAAAATGAAACAATGCCATTTGCAGCACCAAAGATGAGTCTAGAAGTAATCACGCAATTTGGAGTAAGTGAGAAAGTGAAAGACACATATCCTATCATATCACATATAGGTGTTACTGAAAAAATGATACAAACAAAGGTATTTCCACAGAGAAACACTATCATAGATTCATTAAAAAAACCTATGGTTCACCAAATGGAAAGGTGTGAGGATTGGATACATTACCATATTGAGGTTAACAGAGAGATACAAACACGTGTGAAATACATAATCAACAAAGACCTACGCTATACCAAGAGAAGACTACTCAACATTGTGTCGTAACCTACATGGGAAAAGGATCCGAAGAAAAATAGATATATGTATATATGTGAAAGAACCACATCTTGCACACCTAGAACAAACAAAACATTGTAATCAAGTTTGCTGTGATAAAAAATAAAAATTAAGTTAAAAATACCAACAAGAAGTAATGAGACATAAACTTAAAGGGCTTTTTCCTCGCACATTCCATTCTAATTTACAACCTAGAACACCACTTCCACTAAGGCTCTGTTGCCCTAGTAACCAGATTTGGTAAAGGAGAAATGCTGCCGCCTTGTGGCCGATTCCCGCAACAGCAGCTTTTAACCCACAGCTAATGGTCACTTACCATTCACAAGGACTCAGGGCTGTAAAGGACACCTGCCCTCAAATTGTGCTGAAGTAGGGAATGGATAAAAAAAATTCAAAACAGGCAAAATGTTCACGAAGCTCGTATGAAGAGGTAAGTTTTACTCACTCTCTTTTTAAAGAAAGGAAAATGGATAAAAGCTCAACCTCAGGAAGTATTAGACTCATGCAATCTAATCTACAAAAAGTTTTCAACTCACACCCGTCGACTGACCGTTGGCAAAAAGTCTACAAACAATCAATGCTGAAGAGGTTTTAGAGAACTGTGTACCCTCTAGCTGCTGGTGAGATGTAAAAGGGTTAAACGCTAATAATGAGAACAGAAAGGAGCTGCGTTGAAAAGGAAAAATTGAGGTACCATTCAATCCAGCAGGCGCACCAATGGGCCTCTCACCTGAGAAGACCAGAATGAAGAAGACCCGGGCTGCAAAAGCTGCACTGCAGCCTTATTCACAATAGACAAGACAGTGAAGCAACCAAAATGTCCATCAACAGATGAAAGGAAAAAGAAGAAGCGGCCCATGTACACAATGAATACTAGCCATGGAAAACAATGAAACACTGCTCTTTGAGACACCATAGATGATCTTGGAGATAATCACAGAACATGAGGTAAGTCGGAAAGCAAAAGTCCTATATCCTATGATATCACTTATACGCGTTCTCTAGTAACTGACACAAATGAACATATTTCCACAGAGAAAGTCAATCACAGACTTATTAAAAAAAACTATGCTTATCTACAAGGAAAGGTGGGGGGGAATGGATAAATGAAGATTAGCGTTACCATATGTATACAAATACATATTATATACATATATCAAAAAGACCGACCATATAGCAAGGAAGGTTTACGGAACACTGTGTAATAATTTACACGGGAAGAGGATCTCTACATAAATAGGTATATAGAATATGTAGATGAACCAGAGTATGTACACCTTGGACAAGCAACATTCTAACCATTACCCCAATTGAAAAAATTAAAACAACCAACTAGGAGTAATGAGACATAAACTTATGGGGGGTTCTCCTGGCACATTCCATTCAAATTTACAACCTAGGCAAACGACTTCCAGAACGGCTCTGCTGCCCTAGTACCCAGATTTGGGAATGGAGAAATGCTGCATCCTTGTGGCCGTTTCCCACAACAGCAGCTTTAAACCCACTGCAAAAGGTCACTAAATATTCACCAATTGCAGGTCTGTAAATGACACCTGCCCTCCAAAAGATACTGAGGTCGAAAATCGACCAAAAAACTCTAGAGTGCAACCTTCCAAAAAGAAAATTTGAAGAGGTATATTGTACTCACACCTTTTTTCTTTTTTCTTTTAACAGAAAAGGAAAAGGCGTGGAAAAAGGATGAATTGTAGGAATTTTTACAGACATGTAAACCCAAATTACAAAAACCTATCAGCTCACACCAGTCAGAATGGCCATCAACAAAAATGCGGCAAACGATAAACGCTGACGTGATTGTGGAGAAATGCGTACCCTCGATTCTAAGGGGGACGTGGTAAGAGCCACTAATGAAAGCACAATTGAGGTGCCTTGAAAAGGTAAACGTTGAGCTACCATACCAATCAATCAATCATACCCACTGCTGGGTCTATCACCTGAGAAAATGAAAATCAAAAATCGCAGGCTGGCAATCCTGCACTCCAGCAATATTTACCATAGGCAACACTTGGAAGCAACGAAAATGTCCATCAACAGAGGAATGCACCAAGAAGAAGTGGTCCATGTACACAATGGAATATTAGCCATGGAAAACATTGAAGCACTGCTCTTTGAGGCACCATAGATGAGCCTGGAGATAATCACAAAACATGAAGTAGGTCGGAAAGCAAAAGACCTATATCTTATATTATCACTTATGGCATTATCTAATAACTGACACAGATGAACATATTTCTAAAGAGAAAGACACTCACAGGCGTAGAACACAAACTATGCTCATCTAAAAGGAAAGGAGGGGGGAAATTGAGAAATGAAGATTAGTGTTACTATACATATTCAAATACATATTATATACATGTATCAAAAAGACCGAACATATAACAAGGGAGGTCGACGGAACAGTGTAATATTTTACATGGGAAGAGGATCTGTACATTAATAGACATACATAATGTCCAAATGAACCAGATTGTGTACACCTAGGACAAACAGTATTCTAAACTTTACCCAGATTAAAAAAATTTTAAAAACCAAGAAGAAGTAATGAGACATAAACTTATGGGGATTTCTCCTGGCAAATTCCATTCTAATTTACAACCTAGGACAATGACTTCCAGAAAGGCTCTGCTGCCCTAGAACCAGGACTGGGGAATGGAGAAATGCTACCTCCTTGTGGACGTTTCCCACAACAGCAGCTTTGAACCCACTGCAAAAGGTCACTAAATTTTCACCAACTTGCAGTTCTGTAAATTGCGCCTGGCCTCCAGAAAATTTCTGGGGTCAAAAATCGACCAAAAAATTCAGAAGAGGGCAACCTTCGAAGAAGACAATTTCAAGAGCTATATTGTACTCACGGTTTTTTTCTTTTAAGAGAAAAGAAAAAGGCGTAGGAATATGATGAATTTTAAAAATTTTCATGACATGCATACCCATATTACAAAACCCTATCAGCACACAGCAGTCAGAATGGCCATTAGGAAAAATGCTGCAAAAAATAAACGGTGAAGGGAGTGTGGAGAAATGCGTACCCTCGGCTGTAAGGGGGGGCATGTAAAGAGCCACTAACGAAAACACAACGTAGGTGCTTTGAAAAGGGAAACATTGAGCTACCAGTCCATCAATCACAACCACTGCTTGGCCTATCACCTGAGAAAATGAGAATCAAAAAGTCACAGGCTGGCAAACCAGTATGCCAGCAATATTTACCATAGCCAGCACTTGGAAGCAATGAAAATGTCCATCAACCGAGGAATGCACCAAGAAGAAGTGGTCCACGTACACAATGGGATATTACTCTAATAATAAATATAAATTAAATTTAAAAACAAAGAAAAGCAAGGAGACATCAACATTTGTGGGTTTATCCGGGCACATTGCACTCTAATTTATAACCGAAGAACACCACTGGCCGGTAGGTCTGTTTCCCTAGTACCAGCAAGGGGAACGTAGAAAGATTGCCGCTCTCTGGCCGTTACCTGCAAAAGCAGGTTTAAAGCCTGAGCTAATGGTCACTTCATATGAACAAGTACTGCAGGGCTGTAAATGAAACCTGCCCTCAAAATGTCTTGAGGGAGATCATGGCCAAAATATTTCAAATGGTGACACATACTTTAAGAAAACACTTTGAAGAAATAAGCTCTCATCACAGCTGGAAAAATAAAAAGGACATGTCTTACAGCTCAATTTCAACGCATTATGAGACACATACAAATTCAACCACAAAGAGGTATCAGCTCACACCACTCAGAATAACCATCAGCAAAAACTACAAAGAATAAATGCTGAAGGTGCTGGGAAGAAATGCATACCCTCCGCTTTAAGTGGGACGTAACCTGGAAAGAGCCACTAAAGAGAACGGAATAGAGGTGCCTTTAAAAGGTAAACATTGAGCTACCATATGACCCAGCAGACCTATTCCTGGACCTATAACCTAAGAAGACAGAATTGGAAGGACACAGGTACGCAAATCTGCATTGCATAGTATAACAATCGCCAAGATATGGAAGTAACCAAAAAGTCCAACGACAGATGGGTGGACAAAGAAGAACTGCTCCATGTACAGATGGAATATGAGCTAGTGAAAAAATGAAACAATGCCATTTGCAGCACCATAGATGAGTCTAGAAGTAATCACGCAGCTTGGAGTAAGTGAGAAAGCGAAAGACACATATCCTATCCTATCACATATAGGTGTTACCGAAAAAATGATACAAACAAAGGTATTTCCACAGAGAAACACTATCATAGATTCATTTAAAAAACTTATGGTTCACCAAATGGAAAGGTGTGAGGATTGGATACATTACCGTATTGAGGTTAACAGAGAGATACAAACACACGTGAAATATATAATCACCAAAGACCTACGCTATACCAAGAGAAGACTACTCAACATTGTGTCGTAACAGACATGGGAAAAGGATCCGAAGAAAAATAGATATATGTATATGTGTGAAAGAACCACATCTTGCACACCTAGAACAAACAAAACATTGTAATCAAGTTTGCTGTGATAAAAAATAAAAATTAAGTTAAAAATACCAACAAGAAGTAATGAGACATAAACTTAAAGGGCTTTTTCCTCGCACATTCCATTCTAATTTACAACCTAGAACACCACTTCCACTAAGGCTCTGTTGCCCTAGTAACCAGATTTGGTAAAGGAGAAATGCTGCCGCCTTGTGGCCGATTCCCGCAACAGCAGCTTTTAACCCACAGCTAATGGTCACTTACCATTCACAAGGACTCAGGGCTGTAAAGGACACCTGCCCTCAAATTGTGCTGAAGTAGGGAATGGATAAAAAAAATTCAAAACAGGCAAAATGTTCACGAAGCTCGTATGAAGAGGTAAGTTTTACTCACTCTCTTTTTAAAGAAAGGAAAATGGATAAAAGCTCAACCTCAGGAAGTATTAGACTCATGCAATCTAATCTACAAAAAGTTTTCAACTCACACCCGTCGACTGACCGTTGGCAAAAAGTCTACAAACAATCAATGCTGAAGAGGTTTTAGAGAACTGTGTACCCTCTAGCTGCTGGTGAGATGTAAAAGGGTTAAACGCTAATAATGAGAACAGAAAGGAGCTGCGTTGAAAAGGAAAAATTGAGGTACCATTCAATCCAGCAGGCGCACCAATGGGCCTCTCACCTGAGAAGACCAGAATGAAGAAGACCCGGGCTGCAAAAGCTGCACTGCAGCCTTATTCACAATAGACAAGACAGTGAAGCAACCAAAATGTCCATCAACAGATGAAAGGAAAAAGAAGAAGCGGCCCATGTACACAATGAATACTAGCCATGGAAAACAATGAAACACTGCTCTTTGAGACACCATAGATGATCTTGGAGATAATCACAGAACATGAGGTAAGTCGGAAAGCAAAAGTCCTATATCCTATGATATCACTTATACGCGTTCTCTAGTAACTGACACAAATGAACATATTTCCACAGAGAAAGTCAATCACAGACTTATTAAAAAAAACTATGCTTATCTACAAGGAAAGGTGGGGGGGAATGGATAAATGAAGATTAGCGTTACCATATGTATACAAATACATATTATATACATATATCAAAAAGACCGACCATATAGCAAGGAAGGTTTACGGAACACTGTGTAATAATTTACACGGGAAGAGGATCTCTACATAAATAGGTATATAGAATATGTAGATGAACCAGAGTATGTACACCTTGGACAAGCAACATTCTAACCATTACCCCAATTGAAAAAATTAAAACAACCAACTAGGAGTAATGAGACATAAACTTATGGGGGGTTCTCCTGGCACATTCCATTCAAATTTACAACCTAGGCAAACGACTTCCAGAACGGCTCTGCTGCCCTAGTACCCAGATTTGGGAATGGAGAAATGCTGCATCCTTGTGGCCGTTTCCCACAACAGCAGCTTTAAACCCACTGCAAAAGGTCACTAAATATTCACCAATTGCAGGTCTGTAAATGACACCTGCCCTCCAAAAGATACTGAGGTCGAAAATCGACCAAAAAACTCTAGAGTGCAACCTTCCAAAAAGAAAATTTGAAGAGGTATATTGTACTCACACCTTTTTTCTTTTTTCTTTTAACAGAAAAGGAAAAGGCGTGGAAAAAGGATGAATTGTAGGAATTTTTACAGACATGTAAACCCAAATTACAAAAACCTATCAGCTCACACCAGTCAGAATGGCCATCAACAAAAATGCGGCAAACGATAAACGCTGACGTGATTGTGGAGAAATGCGTACCCTCGATTCTAAGGGGGACGTGGTAAGAGCCACTAATGAAAGCACAATTGAGGTGCCTTGAAAAGGTAAACGTTGAGCTACCATACCAATCAATCAATCATACCCACTGCTGGGTCTATCACCTGAGAAAATGAAAATCAAAAATCGCAGGCTGGCAATCCTGCACTCCAGCAATATTTACCATAGGCAACACTTGGAAGCAACGAAAATGTCCATCAACAGAGGAATGCACCAAGAAGAAGTGGTCCATGTACACAATGGAATATTAGCCATGGAAAACATTGAAGCACTGCTCTTTGAGGCACCATAGATGAGCCTGGAGATAATCACAAAACATGAAGTAGGTCGGAAAGCAAAAGACCTATATCTTATATTATCACTTATGGCATTATCTAATAACTGACACAGATGAACATATTTCTAAAGAGAAAGACACTCACAGGCGTAGAACACAAACTATGCTCATCTAAAAGGAAAGGAGGGGGGAAATTGAGAAATGAAGATTAGTGTTACTATACATATTCAAATACATATTATATACATGTATCAAAAAGACCGAACATATAACAAGGGAGGTCGACGGAACAGTGTAATATTTTACATGGGAAGAGGATCTGTACATTAATAGACATACATAATGTCCAAATGAACCAGATTGTGTACACCTAGGACAAACAGTATTCTAAACTTTACCCAGATTAAGAAAATTTTAAAAACCAAGAAGAAGTAATGAGACATAAACTTATGGGGATTTCTCCTGGCAAATTCCATTCTAATTTACAACCTAGGACAATGACTTCCAGAAAGGCTCTGCTGCCCTAGAACCAGGACTGGGGAATGGAGAAATGCTACCTCCTTGTGGACGTTTCCCACAACAGCAGCTTTGAACCCACTGCAAAAGGTCACTAAATTTTCACCAACTTGCAGTTCTGTAAATTGCGCCTGGCCTCCAGAAAATTTCTGGGGTCAAAAATCGACCAAAAAATTCAGAAGAGGGCAACCTTCGAAGAAGACAATTTCAAGAGCTATATTGTACTCACGGTTTTTTTCTTTTAAGAGAAAAGAAAAAGGCGTAGGAATATGATGAATTTTAAAAATTTTCATGACATGCATACCCATATTACAAAACCCTATCAGCACACAGCAGTCAGAATGGCCATTAGGAAAAATGCTGCAAAAAATAAACGGTGAAGGGAGTGTGGAGAAATGCGTACCCTCGGCTGTAAGGGGGGGCATGTAAAGAGCCACTAACGAAAACACAACGTAGGTGCTTTGAAAAGGGAAACATTGAGCTACCAGTCCATCAATCACAACCACTGCTTGGCCTATCACCTGAGAAAATGAGAATCAAAAAGTCACAGGCTGGCAAACCAGTATGCCAGCAATATTTACCATAGCCAGCACTTGGAAGCAATGAAAATGTCCATCAACCGAGGAATGCACCAAGAAGAAGTGGTCCACGTACACAATGGGATATTACTCTAATAATAAATATAAATTAAATTTAAAAACAAAGAAAAGCAAGGAGACATCAACATTTGTGGGTTTATCCGGGCACATTGCACTCTAATTTATAACCGAAGAACACCACTGGCCGGTAGGTCTGTTTCCCTAGTACCAGCAAGGGGAACGTAGAAAGATTGCCGCTCTCTGGCCGTTACCTGCAAAAGCAGGTTTAAAGCCTGAGCTAATGGTCACTTCATATGAACAAGTACTGCAGGGCTGTAAATGAAACCTGCCCTCAAAATGTCTTGAGGGAGATCATGGCCAAAATATTTCAAATGGTGACACATACTTTAAGAAAACACTTTGAAGAAATAAGCTCTCATCACAGCTGGAAAAATAAAAAGGACATGTCTTACAGCTCAATTTCAACGCATTATGAGACACATGCAAATTCAACCACAAAGAGGTATCAGCTCACACCACTCAGAATAACCATCAGCAAAAACTACAAAGAATAAATGCTGAAGGTGCTGGGAAGAAATGCATACCCTCCGCTTTAAGTGGGACGTAACCTGGAAAGAGCCACTAAAGAGAACGGAATAGAGGTGCCTTTAAAAGGTAAACATTGAGCTACCATATGACCCAGCAGACCTATTCCTGGACCTATAACCTAAGAAGACAGAATTGGAAGGACACAGGTACGCAAATCTGCATTGCATAGTATAACAATCGCCAAGATATGGAAGTAACCAAAAAGTCCAACGACAGATGGGTGGACAAAGAAGAACTGCTCCATGTACAGATGGAATATGAGCTAGTGAAAAAATGAAACAATGCCATTTGCAGCACCATAGATGAGTCTAGAAGTAATCACGCAGCTTGGAGTAAGTGAGAAAGCGAAAGACACATATCCTATCCTATCACATATAGGTGTTACCGAAAAAATGATACAAACAAAGGTATTTCCACAGAGAAACACTATCATAGATTCATTTAAAAAACTTATGGTTCACCAAATGGAAAGGTGTGAGGATTGGATACATTACCGTATTGAGGTTAACAGAGAGATACAAACACATGTGAAATATATAATCACCAAAGACCTACGCTATACCAAGAGAAGACTACTCAACATTGTGTCGTAACAGACATGGGAAAAGGATCCGAAGAAAAATAGATATATGTATATGTGTGAAAGAACCACATCTTGCACACCTAGAACAAACAAAACATTGTAATCAAGTTTGCTGTGATAAAAAATAAAAATTAAGTTAAAAATACCAACAAGAAGTAATGAGACATAAACTTAAAGGGCTTTTTCCTCGCACATTCCATTCTAATTTACAACCTAGAACACCACTTCCACTAAGGCTCTGTTGCCCTAGTAACCAGATTTGGTAAAGGAGAAATGCTGCCGCCTTGTGGCCGATTCCCGCAACAGCAGCTTTTAACCCACAGCTAATGGTCACTTACCATTCACAAGGACTCAGGGCTGTAAAGGACACCTGCCCTCAAATTGTGCTGAAGTAGGGAATGGATAAAAAAAATTCAAAACAGGCAAAATGTTCACGAAGCTCGTATGAAGAGGTAAGTTTTACTCACTCTCTTTTCAAAGAAAGGAAAATGGATAAAAGCTCAACCTCAGGAAGTATTAGACTCATGCAATCTAATCTACAAAAAGTTTTCAACTCACACCCGTCGACTGACCGTTGGCAAAAAGTCTACAAACAATCAATGCTGAAGAGGTTTTAGAGAACTGTGTACCCTCTAGCTGCTGGTGAGATGTAAAAGGGTTAAACGCTAATAATGAGAACAGAAAGGAGCTGCGTTGAAAAGGAAAAATTGAGGTACCATTCAATCCAGCAGGCGCACCAATGGGCCTCTCACCTGAGAAGACCAGAATGAAGAAGACCCGGGCTGCAAAAGCTGCACTGCAGCCTTATTCACAATAGACAAGACAGTGAAGCAACCAAAATGTCCATCAACAGATGAAAGGAAAAAGAAGAAGCGGCCCATGTACACAATGAATACTAGCCATGGAAAACAATGAAACACTGCTCTTTGAGACACCATAGATGATCTTGGAGATAATCACAGAACATGAGGTAAGTCGGAAAGCAAAAGTCCTATATCCTATGATATCACTTATACGCGTTCTCTAGTAACTGACACAAATGAACATATTTCCACAGAGAAAGTCAATCACAGACTTATTAAAAAAAACTATGCTTATCTACAAGGAAAGGTGGGGGGGAATGGATAAATGAAGATTAGCGTTACCATATGTATACAAATACATATTATATACATATATCAAAAAGACCGACCATATAGCAAGGAAGGTTTACGGAACACTGTGTAATAATTTACACGGGAAGAGGATCTCTACATAAATAGGTATATAGAATATGTAGATGAACCAGAGTATGTACACCTTGGACAAGCAACATTCTAACCATTACCCCAATTGAAAAAATTAAAACAACCAACTAGGAGTAATGAGACATAAACTTATGGGGGGTTCTCCTGGCACATTCCATTCAAATTTACAACCTAGGCAAACGACTTCCAGAACGGCTCTGCTGCCCTAGTACCCAGATTTGGGAATGGAGAAATGCTGCATCCTTGTGGCCGTTTCCCACAACAGCAGCTTTAAACCCACTGCAAAAGGTCACTAAATATTCACCAATTGCAGGTCTGTAAATGACACCTGCCCTCCAAAAGATACTGAGGTCGAAAATCGACCAAAAAACTCTAGAGTGCAACCTTCCAAAAAGAAAATTTGAAGAGGTATATTGTACTCACACCTTTTTTCTTTTTTCTTTTAACAGAAAAGGAAAAGGCGTGGAAAAAGGATGAATTGTAGGAATTTTTACAGACATGTAAACCCAAATTACAAAAACCTATCAGCTCACACCAGTCAGAATGGCCATCAACAAAAATGCGGCAAACGATAAACGCTGACGTGATTGTGGAGAAATGCGTACCCTCGATTCTAAGGGGGACGTGGTAAGAGCCACTAATGAAAGCACAATTGAGGTGCCTTGAAAAGGTAAACGTTGAGCTACCATACCAATCAATCAATCATACCCACTGCTGGGTCTATCACCTGAGAAAATGAAAATCAAAAATCGCAGGCTGGCAATCCTGCACTCCAGCAATATTTACCATAGGCAACACTTGGAAGCAACGAAAATGTCCATCAACAGAGGAATGCACCAAGAAGAAGTGGTCCATGTACACAATGGAATATTAGCCATGGAAAACATTGAAGCACTGCTCTTTGAGGCACCATAGATGAGCCTGGAGATAATCACAAAACATGAAGTAGGTCGGAAAGCAAAAGACCTATATCTTATATTATCACTTATGGCATTATCTAATAACTGACACAGATGAACATATTTCTAAAGAGAAAGACACTCACAGGCGTAGAACACAAACTATGCTCATCTAAAAGGAAAGGAGGGGGGAAATTGAGAAATGAAGATTAGTGTTACTA
Organism: Balaenoptera borealis; assembly: GCF_965194805.1. NCBI lineage: Eukaryota > Metazoa > Chordata > Mammalia > Artiodactyla > Balaenopteridae > Balaenoptera > Balaenoptera borealis. The sequence goes on from NW_028123432.1 coordinate 174,771, forward strand.
TACATATTCAAATACATATTATATACATGTATCAAAAAGACCGAACATATAACAAGGGAGGTCGACGGAACAGTGTAATATTTTACATGGGAAGAGGATCTGTACATTAATAGACATACATAATGTCCAAATGAACCAGATTGTGTACACCTAGGACAAACAGTATTCTAAACTTTACCCAGATTAAGAAAATTTTAAAAACCAAGAAGAAGTAATGAGACATAAACTTATGGGGATTTCTCCTGGCAAATTCCATTCTAATTTACAACCTAGGACAATGACTTCCAGAAAGGCTCTGCTGCCCTAGAACCAGGACTGGGGAATGGAGAAATGCTACCTCCTTGTGGACGTTTCCCACAACAGCAGCTTTGAACCCACTGCAAAAGGTCACTAAATTTTCACCAACTTGCAGTTCTGTAAATTGCGCCTGGCCTCCAGAAAATTTCTGGGGTCAAAAATCGACCAAAAAATTCAGAAGAGGGCAACCTTCGAAGAAGACAATTTCAAGAGCTATATTGTACTCACGGTTTTTTTCTTTTAAGAGAAAAGAAAAAGGCGTAGGAATATGATGAATTTTAAAAATTTTCATGACATGCATACCCATATTACAAAACCCTATCAGCTCACAGCAGTCAGAATGGCCATTAGGAAAAATGCTGCAAAAAATAAACGGTGAAGGGAGTGTGGAGAAATGCGTACCCTCGGCTGTAAGGGGGGGCATGTAAAGAGCCACTAACGAAAACACAACGTAGGTGCTTTGAAAAGGGAAACATTGAGCTACCAGTCCATCAATCACAACCACTGCTTGGCCTATCACCTGAGAAAATGAGAATCAAAAAGTCACAGGCTGGCAAACCAGTATGCCAGCAATATTTACCATAGCCAGCACTTGGAAGCAATGAAAATGTCCATCAACCGAGGAATGCACCAAGAAGAAGTGGTCCACGTACACAATGGGATATTACTCTAATAATAAATATAAATTAAATTTAAAAACAAAGAAAAGCAAGGAGACATCAACATTTGTGGGTTTATCCGGGCACATTGCACTCTAATTTATAACCGAAGAACACCACTGGCCGGTAGGTCTGTTTCCCTAGTACCAGCAAGGGGAACGTAGAAAGATTGCCGCTCTCTGGCCGTTACCTGCAAAAGCAGGTTTAAAGCCTGAGCTAATGGTCACTTCATATGAACAAGTACTGCAGGGCTGTAAATGAAACCTGCCCTCAAAATGTCTTGAGGGAGATCATGGCCAAAATATTTCAAATGGTGACACATACTTTAAGAAAACACTTTGAAGAAATAAGCTCTCATCACAGCTGGAAAAATAAAAAGGACATGTCTTACAGCTCAATTTCAACGCATTATGAGACACATGCAAATTCAACCACAAAGAGGTATCAGCTCACACCACTCAGAATAACCATCAGCAAAAACTACAAAGAATAAATGCTGAAGGTGCTGGGAAGAAATGCATACCCTCCGCTTTAAGTGGGACGTAACCTGGAAAGAGCCACTAAAGAGAACGGAATAGAGGTGCCTTTAAAAGGTAAACATTGAGCTACCATATGACCCAGCAGACCTATTCCTGGACCTATAACCTAAGAAGACAGAATTGGAAGGACACAGGTACGCAAATCTGCATTGCATAGTATAACAATCGCCAAGATATGGAAGTAACCAAAAAGTCCAACGACAGATGGGTGGACAAAGAAGAACTGCTCCATGTACAGATGGAATATGAGCTAGTGAAAAAATGAAACAATGCCATTTGCAGCACCATAGATGAGTCTAGAAGTAATCACGCAGCTTGGAGTAAGTGAGAAAGCGAAAGACACATATCCTATCCTATCACATATAGGTGTTACCGAAAAAATGATACAAACAAAGGTATTTCCACAGAGAAACACTATCATAGATTCATTTAAAAAACTTATGGTTCACCAAATGGAAAGGTGTGAGGATTGGATACATTACCGTATTGAGGTTAACAGAGAGATACAAACACATGTGAAATATATAATCACCAAAGACCTACGCTATACCAAGAGAAGACTACTCAACATTGTGTCGTAACAGACATGGGAAAAGGATCCGAAGAAAAATAGATATATGTATATGTGTGAAAGAACCACATCTTGCACACCTAGAACAAACAAAACATTGTAATCAAGTTTGCTGTGATAAAAAATAAAAATTAAGTTAAAAATACCAACAAGAAGTAATGAGACATAAACTTAAAGGGCTTTTTCCTCGCACATTCCATTCTAATTTACAACCTAGAACACCACTTCCACTAAGGCTCTGTTGCCCTAGTAACCAGATTTGGTAAAGGAGAAATGCTGCCGCCTTGTGGCCGATTCCCGCAACAGCAGCTTTTAACCCACAGCTAATGGTCACTTACCATTCACAAGGACTCAGGGCTGTAAAGGACACCTGCCCTCAAATTGTGCTGAAGTAGGGAATGGATAAAAAAAATTCAAAACAGGCAAAATGTTCACGAAGCTCGTATGAAGAGGTAAGTTTTACTCACTCTCTTTTCAAAGAAAGGAAAATGGATAAAAGCTCAACCTCAGGAAGTATTAGACTCATGCAATCTAATCTACAAAAAGTTTTCAACTCACACCCGTCGACTGACCGTTGGCAAAAAGTCTACAAACAATCAATGCTGAAGAGGTTTTAGAGAACTGTGTACCCTCTAGCTGCTGGTGAGATGTAAAAGGGTTAAACGCTAATAATGAGAACAGAAAGGAGCTGCGTTGAAAAGGAAAAATTGAGGTACCATTCAATCCAGCAGGCGCACCAATGGGCCTCTCACCTGAGAAGACCAGAATGAAGAAGACCCGGGCTGCAAAAGCTGCACTGCAGCCTTATTCACAATAGACAAGACAGTGAAGCAACCAAAATGTCCATCAACAGATGAAAGGAAAAAGAAGAAGCGGCCCATGTACACAATGAATACTAGCCATGGAAAACAATGAAACACTGCTCTTTGAGACACCATAGATGATCTTGGAGATAATCACAGAACATGAGGTAAGTCGGAAAGCAAAAGTCCTATATCCTATGATATCACTTATACGCGTTCTCTAGTAACTGACACAAATGAACATATTTCCACAGAGAAAGTCAATCACAGACTTATTAAAAAAAACTATGCTTATCTACAAGGAAAGGTGGGGGGGAATGGATAAATGAAGATTAGCGTTACCATATGTATACAAATACATATTATATACATATATCAAAAAGACCGACCATATAGCAAGGAAGGTTTACGGAACACTGTGTAATAATTTACACGGGAAGAGGATCTCTACATAAATAGGTATATAGAATATGTAGATGAACCAGAGTATGTACACCTTGGACAAGCAACATTCTAACCATTACCCCAATTGAAAAAATTAAAACAACCAACTAGGAGTAATGAGACATAAACTTATGGGGGGTTCTCCTGGCACATTCCATTCAAATTTACAACCTAGGCAAACGACTTCCAGAACGGCTCTGCTGCCCTAGTACCCAGATTTGGGAATGGAGAAATGCTGCATCCTTGTGGCCGTTTCCCACAACAGCAGCTTTAAACCCACTGCAAAAGGTCACTAAATATTCACCAATTGCAGGTCTGTAAATGACACCTGCCCTCCAAAAGATACTGAGGTCGAAAATCGACCAAAAAACTCTAGAGTGCAACCTTCCAAAAAGAAAATTTGAAGAGGTATATTGTACTCACACCTTTTTTCTTTTTTCTTTTAACAGAAAAGGAAAAGGCGTGGAAAAAGGATGAATTGTAGGAATTTTTACAGACATGTAAACCCAAATTACAAAAACCTATCAGCTCACACCAGTCAGAATGGCCATCAACAAAAATGCGGCAAACGATAAACGCTGACATGATTGTGGAGAAATGCGTACCCTCGATTCTAAGGGGGACGTGGTAAGAGCCACTAATGAAAGCACAATTGAGGTGCCTTGAAAAGGTAAACGTTGAGCTACCATACCAATCAATCAATCATACCCACTGCTGGGTCTATCACCTGAGAAAATGAAAATCAAAAATCGCAGGCTGGCAATCCTGCACTCCAGCAATATTTACCATAGGCAACACTTGGAAGCAACGAAAATGTCCATCAACAGAGGAATGCACCAAGAAGAAGTGGTCCATGTACACAATGGAATATTAGCCATGGAAAACATTGAAGCACTGCTCTTTGAGGCACCATAGATGAGCCTGGAGATAATCACAAAACATGAAGTAGGTCGGAAAGCAAAAGACCTATATCTTATATTATCACTTATGGCATTATCTAATAACTGACACAGATGAACATATTTCTAAAGAGAAAGACACTCACAGGCGTAGAACACAAACTATGCTCATCTAAAAGGAAAGGAGGGGGGAAATTGAGAAATGAAGATTAGTGTTACTATACATATTCAAATACATATTATATACATGTATCAAAAAGACCGAACATATAACAAGGGAGGTCGACGGAACAGTGTAATATTTTACATGGGAAGAGGATCTGTACATTAATAGACATACATAATGTCCAAATGAACCAGATTGTGTACACCTAGGACAAACAGTATTCTAAACTTTACCCAGATTAAGAAAATTTTAAAAACCAAGAAGAAGTAATGAGACATAAACTTATGGGGATTTCTCCTGGCAAATTCCATTCTAATTTACAACCTAGGACAATGACTTCCAGAAAGGCTCTGCTGCCCTAGAACCAGGACTGGGGAATGGAGAAATGCTACCTCCTTGTGGACGTTTCCCACAACAGCAGCTTTGAACCCACTGCAAAAGGTCACTAAATTTTCACCAACTTGCAGTTCTGTAAATTGCGCCTGGCCTCCAGAAAATTTCTGGGGTCAAAAATCGACCAAAAAATTCAGAAGAGGGCAACCTTCGAAGAAGACAATTTCAAGAGCTATATTGTACTCACGGTTTTTTTCTTTTAAGAGAAAAGAAAAAGGCGTAGGAATATGATGAATTTTAAAAATTTTCATGACATGCATACCCATATTACAAAACCCTATCAGCACACAGCAGTCAGAATGGCCATTAGGAAAAATGCTGCAAAAAATAAACGGTGAAGGGAGTGTGGAGAAATGCGTACCCTCGGCTGTAAGGGGGGGCATGTAAAGAGCCACTAACGAAAACACAACGTAGGTGCTTTGAAAAGGGAAACATTGAGCTACCAGTCCATCAATCACAACCACTGCTTGGCCTATCACCTGAGAAAATGAGAATCAAAAAGTCACAGGCTGGCAAACCAGTATGCCAGCAATATTTACCATAGCCAGCACTTGGAAGCAATGAAAATGTCCATCAACCGAGGAATGCACCAAGAAGAAGTGGTCCACGTACACAATGGGATATTACTCTAATAATAAATATAAATTAAATTTAAAAACAAAGAAAAGCAAGGAGACATCAACATTTGTGGGTTTATCCGGGCACATTGCACTCTAATTTATAACCGAAGAACACCACTGGCCGGTAGGTCTGTTTCCCTAGTACCAGCAAGGGGAACGTAGAAAGATTGCCGCTCTCTGGCCGTTACCTGCAAAAGCAGGTTTAAAGCCTGAGCTAATGGTCACTTCATATGAACAAGTACTGCAGGGCTGTAAATGAAACCTGCCCTCAAAATGTCTTGAGGGAGATCATGGCCAAAATATTTCAAATGGTGACACATACTTTAAGAAAACACTTTGAAGAAATAAGCTCTCATCACAGCTGGAAAAATAAAAAGGACATGTCTTACAGCTCAATTTCAACGCATTATGAGACACATGCAAATTCAAGCACAAAGAGGTATCAGCTCACACCACTCAGAATAACCATCAGCAAAAACTACAAAGAATAAATGCTGAAGGTGCTGGGAAGAAATGCATACCCTCCGCTTTAAGTGGGACGTAACCTGGAAAGAGCCACTAAAGAGAACGGAATAGAGGTGCCTTTAAAAGGTAAACATTGAGCTACCATATGACCCAGCAGACCTATTCCTGGACCTATAACCTAAGAAGACAGAATTGGAAGGACACAGGTACGCAAATCTGCATTGCATAGTATAACAATCGCCAAGATATGGAAGTAACCAAAAAGTCCAACGACAGATGGGTGGACAAAGAAGAACTGCTCCATGTACAGATGGAATATGAGCTAGTGAAAAAATGAAACAATGCCATTTGCAGCACCATAGATGAGTCTAGAAGTAATCACGCAGCTTGGAGTAAGTGAGAAAGCGAAAGACACATATCCTATCCTATCACATATAGGTGTTACCGAAAAAATGATACAAACAAAGGTATTTCCACAGAGAAACACTATCATAGATTCATTTAAAAAACTTATGGTTCACCAAATGGAAAGGTGTGAGGATTGGATACATTACCGTATTGAGGTTAACAGAGAGATACAAACACATGTGAAATATATAATCACCAAAGACCTACGCTATACCAAGAGAAGACTACTCAACATTGTGTCGTAACAGACATGGGAAAAGGATCCGAAGAAAAATAGATATATGTATATGTGTGAAAGAACCACATCTTGCACACCTAGAACAAACAAAACATTGTAATCAAGTTTGCTGTGATAAAAAATAAAAATTAAGTTAAAAATACCAACAAGAAGTAATGAGACATAAACTTAAAGGGCTTTTTCCTCGCACATTCCATTCTAATTTACAACCTAGAACACCACTTCCACTAAGGCTCTGTTGCCCTAGTAACCAGATTTGGTAAAGGAGAAATGCTGCCGCCTTGTGGCCGATTCCCGCAACAGCAGCTTTTAACCCACAGCTAATGGTCACTTACCATTCACAAGGACTCAGGGCTGTAAAGGACACCTGCCCTCAAATTGTGCTGAAGTAGGGAATGGATAAAAAAAATTCAAAACAGGCAAAATGTTCACGAAGCTCGTATGAAGAGGTAAGTTTTACTCACTCTCTTTTCAAAGAAAGGAAAATGGATAAAAGCTCAACCTCAGGAAGTATTAGACTCATGCAATCTAATCTACAAAAAGTTTTCAACTCACACCCGTCGACTGACCGTTGGCAAAAAGTCTACAAACAATCAATGCTGAAGAGGTTTTAGAGAACTGTGTACCCTCTAGCTGCTGGTGAGATGTAAAAGGGTTAAACGCTAATAATGAGAACAGAAAGGAGCTGCGTTGAAAAGGAAAAATTGAGGTACCATTCAATCCAGCAGGCGCACCAATGGGCCTCTCACCTGAGAAGACCAGAATGAAGAAGACCCGGGCTGCAAAAGCTGCACTGCAGCCTTATTCACAATAGACAAGACAGTGAAGCAACCAAAATGTCCATCAACAGATGAAAGGAAAAAGAAGAAGCGGCCCATGTACACAATGAATACTAGCCATGGAAAACAATGAAACACTGCTCTTTGAGACACCATAGATGATCTTGGAGATAATCACAGAACATGAGGTAAGTCGGAAAGCAAAAGTCCTATATCCTATGATATCACTTATACGCGTTCTCTAGTAACTGACACAAATGAACATATTTCCACAGAGAAAGTCAATCACAGACTTATTAAAAAAAACTATGCTTATCTACAAGGAAAGGTGGGGGGGAATGGATAAATGAAGATTAGCGTTACCATATGTATACAAATACATATTATATACATATATCAAAAAGACCGACCATATAGCAAGGAAGGTTTACGGAACACTGTGTAATAATTTACACGGGAAGAGGATCTCTACATAAATAGGTATATAGAATATGTAGATGAACCAGAGTATGTACACCTTGGACAAGCAACATTCTAACCATTACCCCAATTGAAAAAATTAAAACAACCAACTAGGAGTAATGAGACATAAACTTATGGGGGGTTCTCCTGGCACATTCCATTCAAATTTACAACCTAGGCAAACGACTTCCAGAACGGCTCTGCTGCCCTAGTACCCAGATTTGGGAATGGAGAAATGCTGCATCCTTGTGGCCGTTTCCCACAGCAGCAGCTTTAAACCCACTGCAAAAGGTCACTAAATATTCACCAATTGCAGGTCTGTAAATGACACCTGCCCTCCAAAAGATACTGAGGTCGAAAATCGACCAAAAAACTCTAGAGTGCAACCTTCCAAAAAGAAAATTTGAAGAGGTATATTGTACTCACACCTTTTTTCTTTTTTCTTTTAACAGAAAAGGAAAAGGCGTGGAAAAAGGATGAATTGTAGGAATTTTTACAGACATGTAAACCCAAATTACAAAAACCTATCAGCTCACACCAGTCAGAATGGCCATCAACAAAAATGCGGCAAACGATAAACGCTGACGTGATTGTGGAGAAATGCGTACCCTCGATTCTAAGGGGGACGTGGTAAGAGCCACTAATGAAAGCACAATTGAGGTGCCTTGAAAAGGTAAACGTTGAGCTACCATACCAATCAATCAATCATACCCACTGCTGGGTCTATCACCTGAGAAAATGAAAATCAAAAATCGCAGGCTGGCAATCCTGCACTCCAGCAATATTTACCATAGGCAACACTTGGAAGCAACGAAAATGTCCATCAACAGAGGAATGCACCAAGAAGAAGTGGTCCATGTACACAATGGAATATTAGCCATGGAAAACATTGAAGCACTGCTCTTTGAGGCACCATAGATGAGCCTGGAGATAATCACAAAACATGAAGTAGGTCGGAAAGCAAAAGACCTATATCTTATATTATCACTTATGGCATTATCTAATAACTGACACAGATGAACATATTTCTAAAGAGAAAGACACTCACAGGCGTAGAACACAAACTATGCTCATCTAAAAGGAAAGGAGGGGGGAAATTGAGAAATGAAGATTAGTGTTACTATACATATTCAAATACATATTATATACATGTATCAAAAAGACCGAACATATAACAAGGGAGGTCGACGGAACAGTGTAATATTTTACATGGGAAGAGGATCTGTACATTAATAGACATACATAATGTCCAAATGAACCAGATTGTGTACACCTAGGACAAACAGTATTCTAAACTTTACCCAGATTAAAAAAATTTTAAAAACCAAGAAGAAGTAATGAGACATAAACTTATGGGGATTTCTCCTGGCAAATTCCATTCTAATTTACAACCTAGGACAATGACTTCCAGAAAGGCTCTGCTGCCCTAGAACCAGGACTGGGGAATGGAGAAATGCTACCTCCTTGTGGACGTTTCCCACAACAGCAGCTTTGAACCCACTGCAAAAGGTCACTAAATTTTCACCAACTTGCAGTTCTGTAAATTGCGCCTGGCCTCCAGAAAATTTCTGGGGTCAAAAATCGACCAAAAAATTCAGAAGAGGGCAACCTTCGAAGAAGACAATTTCAAGAGCTATATTGTACTCACGGTTTTTTTCTTTTAAGAGAAAAGAAAAAGGCGTAGGAATATGATGAATTTTAAAAATTTTCATGACATGCATACCCATATTACAAAACCCTATCAGCTCACAGCAGTCAGAATGGCCATTAGGAAAAATGCTGCAAAAAATAAACGGTGAAGGGAGTGTGGAGAAATGCGTACCCTCGGCTGTAAGGGGGGGCATGTAAAGAGCCACTAACGAAAACACAACGTAGGTGCTTTGAAAAGGGAAACATTGAGCTACCAGTCCATCAATCACAACCACTGCTTGGCCTATCACCTGAGAAAATGAGAATCAAAAAGTCACAGGCTGGCAAACCAGTATGCCAGCAATATTTACCATAGCCAGCACTTGGAAGCAATGAAAATGTCCATCAACCGAGGAATGCACCAAGAAGAAGTGGTCCACGTACACAATGGAATATTACTCTAATAATAAATATAAATTAAATTTAAAAACAAAGAAAAGCAAGGAGACATCAACATTTGTGGGTTTATCCAGGCACATTGCACTCTAATTTATAACCGAAGAACACCACTGGCCGGTAGGTCTGTTTCCCTAGTACCAGCAAGGGGAACGTAGAAAGATTGCCGCTCTCTGGCCGTTACCTGCAAAAGCAGGTTTAAAGCCTGAGCTAATGGTCACTTCATATGAACAAGTACTGCAGGGCTGTAAATGAAACCTGCCCTCAAAATGTCTTGAGGGAGATCATGGCCAAAATATTTCAAATGGTGACACATACTTTAAGAAAACACTTTGAAGAAATAAGCTCTCATCACAGCTGGAAAAATAAAAAGGACATGTCTTACAGCTCAATTTCAACGCATTATGAGACACATGCAAATTCAACCACAAAGAGGTATCAGCTCACACCACTCAGAATAACCATCAGCAAAAACTACAAAGAATAAATGCTGAAGGTGCTGGGAAGAAATGCATACCCTCCGCTTTAAGTGGGACGTAACCTGGAAAGAGCCACTAAAGAGAACGGAATAGAGGTGCCTTTAAAAGGTAAACATTGAGCTACCATATGACCCAGCAGACCTATTCCTGGACCTATAACCTAAGAAGACAGAATTGGAAGGACACAGGTACGCAAATCTGCATTGCATAGTATAACAATCGCCAAGATATGGAAGTAACCAAAAAGTCCAACGACAGATGGGTGGACAAAGAAGAACTGCTCCATGTACAGATGGAATATGAGCTAGTGAAAAAATGAAACAATGCCATTTGCAGCACCATAGATGAGTCTAGAAGTAATCACGCAGCTTGGAGTAAGTGAGAAAGCGAAAGACACATATCCTATCCTATCACATATAGGTGTTACCGAAAAAATGATACAAACAAAGGTATTTCCACAGAGAAACACTATCATAGATTCATTTAAAAAACTTATGGTTCACCAAATGGAAAGGTGTGAGGATTGGATACATTACCGTATTGAGGTTAACAGAGAGATACAAACACATGTGAAATATATAATCACCAAAGACCTACGCTATACCAAGAGAAGACTACTCAACATTGTGTCGTAACAGACATGGGAAAAGGATCCGAAGAAAAATAGATATATGTATATGTGTGAAAGAACCACATCTTGCACACCTAGAACAAACAAAACATTGTAATCAAGTTTGCTGTGATAAAAAATAAAAATTAAGTTAAAAATACCAACAAGAAGTAATGAGACATAAACTTAAAGGGCTTTTTCCTCGCACATTCCATTCTAATTTACAACCTAGAACACCACTTCCACTAAGGCTCTGTTGCCCTAGTAACCAGATTTGGTAAAGGAGAAATGCTGCCGCCTTGTGGCCGATTCCCGCAACAGCAGCTTTTAACCCACAGCTAATGGTCACTTACCATTCACAAGGACTCAGGGCTGTAAAGGACACCTGCCCTCAAATTGTGCTGAAGTAGGGAATGGATAAAAAAAATTCAAAACAGGCAAAATGTTCACGAAGCTCGTATGAAGAGGTAAGTTTTACTCACTCTCTTTTTAAAGAAAGGAAAATGGATAAAAGCTCAACCTCAGGAAGTATTAGACTCATGCAATCTAATCTACAAAAAGTTTTCAACTCACACCCGTCGACTGACCGTTGGCAAAAAGTCTACAAACAATCAATGCTGAAGAGGTTTTAGAGAACTGTGTACCCTCTAGCTGCTGGTGAGATGTAAAAGGGTTAAACGCTAATAATGAGAACAGAAAGGAGCTGCGTTGAAAAGGAAAAATTGAGGTACCATTCAATCCAGCAGGCGCACCAATGGGCCTCTCACCTGAGAAGACCAGAATGAAGAAGACCCGGGCTGCAAAAGCTGCACTGCAGCCTTATTCACAATAGACAAGACAGTGAAGCAACCAAAATGTCCATCAACAGATGAAAGGAAAAAGAAGAAGCGGCCCATGTACACAATGAATACTAGCCATGGAAAACAATGAAACACTGCTCTTTGAGACACCATAGATGATCTTGGAGATAATCACAGAACATGAGGTAAGTCGGAAAGCAAAAGTCCTATATCCTATGATATCACTTATACGCGTTCTCTAGTAACTGACACAAATGAACATATTTCCACAGAGAAAGTCAATCACAGACTTATTAAAAAAAACTATGCTTATCTACAAGGAAAGGTGGGGGGGAATGGATAAATGAAGATTAGCGTTACCATATGTATACAAATACATATTATATACATATATCAAAAAGACCGACCATATAGCAAGGAAGGTTTACGGAACACTGTGTAATAATTTACACGGGAAGAGGATCTCTACATAAATAGGTATATAGAATATGTAGATGAACCAGAGTATGTACACCTTGGACAAGCAACATTCTAACCATTACCCCAATTGAAAAAATTAAAACAACCAACTAGGAGTAATGAGACATAAACTTATGGGGGGTTCTCCTGGCACATTCCATTCAAATTTACAACCTAGGCAAACGACTTCCAGAACGGCTCTGCTGCCCTAGTACCCAGATTTGGGAATGGAGAAATGCTGCATCCTTGTGGCCGTTTCCCACAGCAGCAGCTTTAAACCCACTGCAAAAGGTCACTAAATATTCACCAATTGCAGGTCTGTAAATGACACCTGCCCTCCAAAAGATACTGAGGTCGAAAATCGACCAAAAAACTCTAGAGTGCAACCTTCCAAAAAGAAAATTTGAAGAGGTATATTGTACTCACACCTTTTTTCTTTTTTCTTTTAACAGAAAAGGAAAAGGCGTGGAAAAAGGATGAATTGTAGGAATTTTTACAGACATGTAAACCCAAATTACAAAAACCTATCAGCTCACACCAGTCAGAATGGCCATCAACAAAAATGCGGCAAACGATAAACGCTGACGTGATTGTGGAGAAATGCGTACCCTCGATTCTAAGGGGGACGTGGTAAGAGCCACTAATGAAAGCACAATTGAGGTGCCTTGAAAAGGTAAACGTTGAGCTACCATACCAATCAATCAATCATACCCACTGCTGGGTCTATCACCTGAGAAAATGAAAATCAAAAATCGCAGGCTGGCAATCCTGCACTCCAGCAATATTTACCATAGGCAACACTTGGAAGCAACGAAAATGTCCATCAACAGAGGAATGCACCAAGAAGAAGTGGTCCATGTACACAATGGAATATTAGCCATGGAAAACATTGAAGCACTGCTCTTTGAGGCACCATAGATGAGCCTGGAGATAATCACAAAACATGAAGTAGGTCGGAAAGCAAAAGACCTATATCTTATATTATCACTTATGGCATTATCTAATAACTGACACAGATGAACATATTTCTAAAGAGAAAGACACTCACAGGCGTAGAACACAAACTATGCTCATCTAAAAGGAAAGGAGGGGGGAAATTGAGAAATGAAGATTAGTGTTACTATACATATTCAAATACATATTATATACATGTATCAAAAAGACCGAACATATAACAAGGGAGGTCGACGGAACAGTGTAATATTTTACATGGGAAGAGGATCTGTACATTAATAGACATACATAATGTCCAAATGAACCAGATTGTGTACACCTAGGACAAACAGTATTCTAAACTTTACCCAGATTAAAAAAATTTTAAAAACCAAGAAGAAGTAATGAGACATAAACTTATGGGGATTTCTCCTGGCAAATTCCATTCTAATTTACAACCTAGGACAATGACTTCCAGAAAGGCTCTGCTGCCCTAGAACCAGGACTGGGGAATGGAGAAATGCTACCTCCTTGTGGACGTTTCCCACAACAGCAGCTTTGAACCCACTGCAAAAGGTCACTAAATTTTCACCAACTTGCAGTTCTGTAAATTGCGCCTGGCCTCCAGAAAATTTCTGGGGTCAAAAATCGACCAAAAAATTCAGAAGAGGGCAACCTTCGAAGAAGACAATTTCAAGAGCTATATTGTACTCACGGTTTTTTTCTTTTAAGAGAAAAGAAAAAGGCGTAGGAATATGATGAATTTTAAAAATTTTCATGACATGCATACCCATATTACAAAACCCTATCAGCTCACAGCAGTCAGAATGGCCATTAGGAAAAATGCTGCAAAAAATAAACGGTGAAGGGAGTGTGGAGAAATGCGTACCCTCGGCTGTAAGGGGGGGCATGTAAAGAGCCACTAACGAAAACACAACGTAGGTGCTTTGAAAAGGGAAACATTGAGCTACCAGTCCATCAATCACAACCACTGCTTGGCCTATCACCTGAGAAAATGAGAATCAAAAAGTCACAGGCTGGCAAACCAGTATGCCAGCAATATTTACCATAGCCAGCACTTGGAAGCAATGAAAATGTCCATCAACCGAGGAATGCACCAAGAAGAAGTGGTCCACGTACACAATGGAATATTACTCTAATAATAAATATAAATTAAATTTAAAAACAAAGAAAAGCAAGGAGACATCAACATTTGTGGGTTTATCCGGGCACATTGCACTCTAATTTATAACCGAAGAACACCACTGGCCGGTAGGTCTGTTTCCCTAGTACCAGCAAGGGGAACGTAGAAAGATTGCCGCTCTCTGGCCGTTACCTGCAAAAGCAGGTTTAAAGCCTGAGCTAATGGTCACTTCATATGAACAAGTACTGCAGGGCTGTAAATGAAACCTGCCCTCAAAATGTCTTGAGGGAGATCATGGCCAAAATATTTCAAATGGTGACACATACTTTAAGAAAACACTTTGAAGAAATAAGCTCTCATCACAGCTGGAAAAATAAAAAGGACATGTCTTACAGCTCAATTTCAACGCATTATGAGACACATGCAAATTCAACCACAAAGAGGTATCAGCTCACACCACTCAGAATAACCATCAGCAAAAACTACAAAGAATAAATGCTGAAGGTGCTGGGAAGAAATGCATACCCTCCGCTTTAAGTGGGACGTAACCTGGAAAGAGCCACTAAAGAGAACGGAATAGAGGTGCCTTTAAAAGGTAAACATTGAGCTACCATATGACCCAGCAGACCTATTCCTGGACCTATAACCTAAGAAGACAGAATTGGAAGGACACAGGTACGCAAATCTGCATTGCATAGTATAACAATCGCCAAGATATGGAAGTAACCAAAAAGTCCAACGACAGATGGGTGGACAAAGAAGAACTGCTCCATGTACAGATGGAATATGAGCTAGTGAAAAAATGAAACAATGCCATTTGCAGCACCATAGATGAGTCTAGAAGTAATCACGCAGCTTGGAGTAAGTGAGAAAGCGAAAGACACATATCCTATCCTATCACATATAGGTGTTACCGAAAAAATGATACAAACAAAGGTATTTCCACAGAGAAACACTATCATAGATTCATTTAAAAAACTTATGGTTCACCAAATGGAAAGGTGTGAGGATTGGATACATTACCGTATTGAGGTTAACAGAGAGATACAAACACATGTGAAATATATAATCACCAAAGACCTACGCTATACCAAGAGAAGACTACTCAACATTGTGTCGTAACAGACATGGGAAAAGGATCCGAAGAAAAATAGATATATGTATATGTGTGAAAGAACCACATCTTGCACACCTAGAACAAACAAAACATTGTAATCAAGTTTGCTGTGATAAAAAATAAAAATTAAGTTAAAAATACCAACAAGAAGTAATGAGACATAAACTTAAAGGGCTTTTTCCTCGCACATTCCATTCTAATTTACAACCTAGAACACCACTTCCACTAAGGCTCTGTTGCCCTAGTAACCAGATTTGGTAAAGGAGAAATGCTGCCGCCTTGTGGCCGATTCCCGCAACAGCAGCTTTTAACCCACAGCTAATGGTCACTTACCATTCACAAGGACTCAGGGCTGTAAAGGACACCTGCCCTCAAATTGTGCTGAAGTAGGGAATGGATAAAAAAAATTCAAAACAGGCAAAATGTTCACGAAGCTCGTATGAAGAGGTAAGTTTTACTCACTCTCTTTTTAAAGAAAGGAAAATGGATAAAAGCTCAACCTCAGGAAGTATTAGACTCATGCAATCTAATCTACAAAAAGTTTTCAACTCACACCCGTCGACTGACCGTTGGCAAAAAGTCTACAAACAATCAATGCTGAAGAGGTTTTAGAGAACTGTGTACCCTCTAGCTGCTGGTGAGATGTAAAAGGGTTAAACGCTAATAATGAGAACAGAAAGGAGCTGCGTTGAAAAGGAAAAATTGAGGTACCATTCAATCCAGCAGGCGCACCAATGGGCCTCTCACCTGAGAAGACCAGAATGAAGAAGACCCGGGCTGCAAAAGCTGCACTGCAGCCTTATTCACAATAGACAAGACAGTGAAGCAACCAAAATGTCCATCAACAGATGAAAGGAAAAAGAAGAAGCGGCCCATGTACACAATGAATACTAGCCATGGAAAACAATGAAACACTGCTCTTTGAGACACCATAGATGATCTTGGAGATAATCACAGAACATGAGGTAAGTCGGAAAGCAAAAGTCCTATATCCTATGATATCACTTATACGCGTTCTCTAATAACTGACACAAATGAACATATTTCCACAGAGAAAGTCAATCACAGACTTATTAAAAAAAACTATGCTTATCTACAAGGAAAGGTGGGGGGGAATGGATAAATGAAGATTAGCGTTACCATATGTATACAAATACATATTATATACATATATCAAAAAGACCGACCATATAGCAAGGAAGGTTTACGGAACACTGTGTAATAATTTACACGGGAAGAGGATCTCTACATAAATAGGTATATAGAATATGTAGATGAACCAGAGTATGTACACCTTGGACAAGCAACATTCTAACCATTACCCCAATTGAAAAAATTAAAACAACCAACTAGGAGTAATGAGACATAAACTTATGGGGGGTTCTCCTGGCACATTCCATTCAAATTTACAACCTAGGCAAACGACTTCCAGAACGGCTCTGCTGCCCTAGTACCCAGATTTGGGAATGGAGAAATGCTGCATCCTTGTGGCCGTTTCCCACAACAGCAGCTTTAAACCCACTGCAAAAGGTCACTAAATATTCACCAATTGCAGGTCTGTAAATGACACCTGCCCTCCAAAAGATACTGAGGTCGAAAATCGACCAAAAAACTCTAGAGTGCAACCTTCCAAAAAGAAAATTTGAAGAGGTATATTGTACTCACACCTTTTTTCTTTTTTCTTTTAACAGAAAAGGAAAAGGCGTGGAAAAAGGATGAATTGTAGGAATTTTTACAGACATGTAAACCCAAATTACAAAAACCTATCAGCTCACACCAGTCAGAATGGCCATCAACAAAAATGCGGCAAACGATAAACGCTGACGTGATTGTGGAGAAATGCGTACCCTCGATTCTAAGGGGGACGTGGTAAGAGCCACTAATGAAAGCACAATTGAGGTGCCTTGAAAAGGTAAACGTTGAGCTACCATACCAATCAATCAATCATACCCACTGCTGGGTCTATCACCTGAGAAAATGAAAATCAAAAATCGCAGGCTGGCAATCCTGCACTCCAGCAATATTTACCATAGGCAACACTTGGAAGCAACGAAAATGTCCATCAACAGAGGAATGCACCAAGAAGAAGTGGTCCATGTACACAATGGAATATTAGCCATGGAAAACATTGAAGCACTGCTCTTTGAGGCACCATAGATGAGCCTGGAGATAATCACAAAACATGAAGTAGGTCGGAAAGCAAAAGACCTATATCTTATATTATCACTTATGGCATTATCTAATAACTGACACAGATGAACATATTTCTAAAGAGAAAGACACTCACAGGCGTAGAACACAAACTATGCTCATCTAAAAGGAAAGGAGGGGGGAAATTGAGAAATGAAGATTAGTGTTACTATACATATTCAAATACATATTATATACATGTATCAAAAAGACCGAACATATAACAAGGGAGGTCGACGGAACAGTGTAATATTTTACATGGGAAGAGGATCTGTACATTAATAGACATACATAATGTCCAAATGAACCAGATTGTGTACACCTAGGACAAACAGTATTCTAAACTTTACCCAGATTAAAAAAATTTTAAAAACCAAGAAGAAGTAATGAGACATAAACTTATGGGGATTTCTCCTGGCAAATTCCATTCTAATTTACAACCTAGGACAATGACTTCCAGAAAGGCTCTGCTGCCCTAGAACCAGGACTGGGGAATGGAGAAATGCTACCTCCTTGTGGACGTTTCCCACAACAGCAGCTTTGAACCCACTGCAAAAGGTCACTAAATTTTCACCAACTTGCAGTTCTGTAAATTGCGCCTGGCCTCCAGAAAATTTCTGGGGTCAAAAATCGACCAAAAAATTCAGAAGAGGGCAACCTTCGAAGAAGACAATTTCAAGAGCTATATTGTACTCACGGTTTTTTTCTTTTAAGAGAAAAGAAAAAGGCGTAGGAATATGATGAATTTTAAAAATTTTCATGACATGCATACCCATATTACAAAACCCTATCAGCTCACAGCAGTCAGAATGGCCATTAGGAAAAATGCTGCAAAAAATAAACGGTGAAGGGAGTGTGGAGAAATGCGTACCCTCGGCTGTAAGGGGGGGCATGTAAAGAGCCACTAACGAAAACACAACGTAGGTGCTTTGAAAAGGGAAACATTGAGCTACCAGTCCATCAATCACAACCACTGCTTGGCCTATCACCTGAGAAAATGAGAATCAAAAAGTCACAGGCTGGCAAACCAGTATGCCAGCAATATTTACCATAGCCAGCACTTGGAAGCAATGAAAATGTCCATCAACCGAGGAATGCACCAAGAAGAAGTGGTCCACGTACACAATGGGATATTACTCTAATAATAAATATAAATTAAATTTAAAAACAAAGAAAAGCAAGGAGACATCAACATTTGTGGGTTTATCCGGGCACATTGCACTCTAATTTATAACCGAAGAACACCACTGGCCGGTAGGTCTGTTTCCCTAGTACCAGCAAGGGGAACGTAGAAAGATTGCCGCTCTCTGGCCGTTACCTGCAAAAGCAGGTTTAAAGCCTGAGCTAATGGTCACTTCATATGAACAAGTACTGCAGGGCTGTAAATGAAACCTGCCCTCAAAATGTCTTGAGGGAGATCATGGCCAAAATATTTCAAATGGTGACACATACTTTAAGAAAACACTTTGAAGAAATAAGCTCTCATCACAGCTGGAAAAATAAAAAGGACATGTCTTACAGCTCAATTTCAACGCATTATGAGACACATGCAAATTCAACCACAAAGAGGTATCAGCTCACACCACTCAGAATAACCATCAGCAAAAACTACAAAGAATAAATGCTGAAGGTGCTGGGAAGAAATGCATACCCTCCGCTTTAAGTGGGACGTAACCTGGAAAGAGCCACTAAAGAGAACGGAATAGAGGTGCCTTTAAAAGGTAAACATTGAGCTACCATATGACCCAGCAGACCTATTCCTGGACCTATAACCTAAGAAGACAGAATTGGAAGGACACAGGTACGCAAATCTGCATTGCATAGTATAACAATCGCCAAGATATGGAAGTAACCAAAAAGTCCAACGACAGATGGGTGGACAAAGAAGAACTGCTCCATGTACAGATGGAATATGAGCTAGTGAAAAAATGAAACAATGCCATTTGCAGCACCATAGATGAGTCTAGAAGTAATCACGCAGCTTGGAGTAAGTGAGAAAGCGAAAGACACATATCCTATCCTATCACATATAGGTGTTACCGAAAAAATGATACAAACAAAGGTATTTCCACAGAGAAACACTATCATAGATTCATTTAAAAAACTTATGGTTCACCAAATGGAAAGGTGTGAGGATTGGATACATTACCGTATTGAGGTTAACAGAGAGATACAAACACATGTGAAATATATAATCACCAAAGACCTACGCTATACCAAGAGAAGACTACTCAACATTGTGTCGTAACAGACATGGGAAAAGGATCCGAAGAAGAATAGATATATGTATATGTGTGAAAGAACCACATCTTGCACACCTAGAACAAACAAAACATTGTAATCAAGTTTGCTGTGATAAAAAATAAAAATTAAGTTAAAAATACCAACAAGAAGTAATGAGACATAAACTTAAAGGGCTTTTTCCTCGCACATTCCATTCTAATTTACAACCTAGAACACCACTTCCACTAAGGCTCTGTTGCCCTAGTAACCAGATTTGGTAAAGGAGAAATGCTGCCGCCTTGTGGCCGATTCCCGCAACAGCAGCTTTTAACCCACAGCTAATGGTCACTTACCATTCACAAGGACTCAGGGCTGTAAAGGACACCTGCCCTCAAATTGTGCTGAAGTAGGGAATGGATAAAAAAAATTCAAAACAGGCAAAATGTTCACGAAGCTCGTATGAAGAGGTAAGTTTTACTCACTCTCTTTTCAAAGAAAGGAAAATGGATAAAAGCTCAACCTCAGGAAGTATTAGACTCATGCAATCTAATCTACAAAAAGTTTTCAACTCACACCCGTCGACTGACCGTTGGCAAAAAGTCTACAAACAATCAATGCTGAAGAGGTTTTAGAGAACTGTGTACCCTCTAGCTGCTGGTGAGATGTAAAAGGGTTAAACGCTAATAATGAGAACAGAAAGGAGCTGCGTTGAAAAGGAAAAATTGAGGTACCATTCAATCCAGCAGGCGCACCAATGGGCCTCTCACCTGAGAAGACCAGAATGAAGAAGACCCGGGCTGCAAAAGCTGCACTGCAGCCTTATTCACAATAGACAAGACAGTGAAGCAACCAAAATGTCCATCAACAGATGAAAGGAAAAAGAAGAAGCGGCCCATGTACACAATGAATACTAGCCATGGAAAACAATGAAACACTGCTCTTTGAGACACCATAGATGATCTTGGAGATAATCACAGAACATGAGGTAAGTCGGAAAGCAAAAGTCCTATATCCTATGATATCACTTATACGCGTTCTCTAGTAACTGACACAAATGAACATATTTCCACAGAGAAAGTCAATCACAGACTTATTAAAAAAAACTATGCTTATCTACAAGGAAAGGTGGGGGGGAATGGATAAATGAAGATTAGCGTTACCATATGTATACAAATACATATTATATACATATATCAAAAAGACCGACCATATAGCAAGGAAGGTTTACGGAACACTGTGTAATAATTTACACGGGAAGAGGATCTCTACATAAATAGGTATATAGAATATGTAGATGAACCAGAGTATGTACACCTTGGACAAGCAACATTCTAACCATTACCCCAATTGAAAAAATTAAAACAACCAACTAGGAGTAATGAGACATAAACTTATGGGGGGTTCTCCTGGCACATTCCATTCAAATTTACAACCTAGGCAAACGACTTCCAGAACGGCTCTGCTGCCCTAGTACCCAGATTTGGGAATGGAGAAATGCTGCATCCTTGTGGCCGTTTCCCACAACAGCAGCTTTAAACCCACTGCAAAAGGTCACTAAATATTCACCAATTGCAGGTCTGTAAATGACACCTGCCCTCCAAAAGATACTGAGGTCGAAAATCGACCAAAAAACTCTAGAGTGCAACCTTCCAAAAAGAAAATTTGAAGAGGTATATTGTACTCACACCTTTTTTCTTTTTTCTTTTAACAGAAAAGGAAAAGGCGTGGAAAAAGGATGAATTGTAGGAATTTTTACAGACATGTAAACCCAAATTACAAAAACCTATCAGCTCACACCAGTCAGAATGGCCATCAACAAAAATGCGGCAAACGATAAACGCTGACGTGATTGTGGAGAAATGCGTACCCTCGATTCTAAGGGGGACGTGGTAAGAGCCACTAATGAAAGCACAATTGAGGTGCCTTGAAAAGGTAAACGTTGAGCTACCATACCAATCAATCAATCATACCCACTGCTGGGTCTATCACCTGAGAAAATGAAAATCAAAAATCGCAGGCTGGCAATCCTGCACTCCAGCAATATTTACCATAGGCAACACTTGGAAGCAACGAAAATGTCCATCAACAGAGGAATGCACCAAGAAGAAGTGGTCCATGTACACAATGGAATATTAGCCATGGAAAACATTGAAGCACTGCTCTTTGAGGCACCATAGATGAGCCTGGAGATAATCACAAAACATGAAGTAGGTCGGAAAGCAAAAGACCTATATCTTATATTATCACTTATGGCATTATCTAATAACTGACACAGATGAACATATTTCTAAAGAGAAAGACACTCACAGGCGTAGAACACAAACTATGCTCATCTAAAAGGAAAGGAGGGGGGAAATTGAGAAATGAAGATTAGTGTTACTATACATATTCAAATACATATTATATACATGTATCAAAAAGACCGAACATATAACAAGGGAGGTCGACGGAACAGTGTAATATTTTACATGGGAAGAGGATCTGTACATTAATAGACATACATAATGTCCAAATGAACCAGATTGTGTACACCTAGGACAAACAGTATTCTAAACTTTACCCAGATTAAAAAAATTTTAAAAACCAAGAAGAAGTAATGAGACATAAACTTATGGGGATTTCTCCTGGCAAATTCCATTCTAATTTACAACCTAGGACAATGACTTCCAGAAAGGCTCTGCTGCCCTAGAACCAGGACTGGGGAATGGAGAAATGCTACCTCCTTGTGGACGTTTCCCACAACAGCAGCTTTGAACCCACTGCAAAAGGTCACTAAATTTTCACCAACTTGCAGTTCTGTAAATTGCGCCTGGCCTCCAGAAAATTTCTGGGGTCAAAAATCGACCAAAAAATTCAGAAGAGGGCAACCTTCGAAGAAGACAATTTCAAGAGCTATATTGTACTCACGGTTTTTTTCTTTTAAGAGAAAAGAAAAAGGCGTAGGAATATGATGAATTTTAAAAATTTTCATGACATGCATACCCATATTACAAAACCCTATCAGCACACAGCAGTCAGAATGGCCATTAGGAAAAATGCTGCAAAAAATAAACGGTGAAGGGAGTGTGGAGAAATGCGTACCCTCGGCTGTAAGGGGGGGCATGTAAAGAGCCACTAACGAAAACACAACGTAGGTGCTTTGAAAAGGGAAACATTGAGCTACCAGTCCATCAATCACAACCACTGCTTGGCCTATCACCTGAGAAAATGAGAATCAAAAAGTCACAGGCTGGCAAACCAGTATGCCAGCAATATTTACCATAGCCAGCACTTGGAAGCAATGAAAATGTCCATCAACCGAGGAATGCACCAAGAAGAAGTGGTCCACGTACACAATGGGATATTACTCTAATAATAAATATAAATTAAATTTAAAAACAAAGAAAAACAAGGAGACATCAACATTTGTGGGTTTATCCGGGCACATTGCACTCTAATTTATAACCGAAGAACACCACTGGCCGGTAGGTCTGTTTCCCTAGTACCAGCAAGGGGAACGTAGAAAGATTGCCGCTCTCTGGCCGTTACCTGCAAAAGCAGGTTTAAAGCCTGAGCTAATGGTCACTTCACATGAACAAGTACTGCAGGGCTGTAAATGAAACCTGCCCTCAAAATGTCTTGAGGGAGATCATGGCCAAAATATTTCAAATGGTGACACATACTTTAAGAAAACACTTTGAAGAAATAAGCTCTCATCACAGCTGGAAAAATAAAAAGGACATGTCTTACAGCTCAATTTCAACGCATTATGAGACACATGCAAATTCAACCACAGAGAGGTATCAGCTCACACCACTCAGAATAACCATCAGCAAAAACTACAAAGAATAAATGCTGAAGGTGCTGGGAAGAAATGCATACCCTCCGCTTTAAGTGGGACGTAACCTGGAAAGAGCCACTAAAGAGAACGGAATAGAGGTGCCTTTAAAAGGTAAACATTGAGCTACCATATGACCCAGCAGACCTATTCCTGGACCTATAACCTAAGAAGACAGAATTGGAAGGACACAGGTACGCAAATCTGCATTGCATAGTATAACAATCGCCAAGATATGGAAGTAACCAAAAAGTCCAACGACAGATGGGTGGAGAAAGAAGAACTGCTCCATGTACAGATGGAATATGAGCTAGTGAAAAAATGAAACAATGCCATTTGCAGCACCATAGATGAGTCTAGAAGTAATCACGCAGCTTGGAGTAAGTGAGAAAGCGAAAGACACATATCCTATCCTATCACATATAGGTGTTACCGAAAAAATGATACAAACAAAGGTATTTCCACAGAGAAACACTATCATAGATTCATTTAAAAAACTTATGGTTCACCAAATGGAAAGGTGTGAGGATTGGATACATTACCGTATTGAGGTTAACAGAGAGATACAAACACATGTGAAATATATAATCACCAAAGACCTACGCTATACCAAGAGAAGACTACTCAACATTGTGTCGTAACAGACATGGGAAAAGGATCCGAAGAAGAATAGATATATGTATATGTGTGAAAGAACCACATCTTGCACACCTAGAACAAACAAAACATTGTAATCAAGTTTGCTGTGATAAAAAATAAAAATTAAGTTAAAAATACCAACAAGAAGTAATGAGACATAAACTTAAAGGGCTTTTTCCTCGCACATTCCATTCTAATTTACAACCTAGAACACCACTTCCACTAAGGCTCTGTTGCCCTAGTAACCAGATTTGGTAAAGGAGAAATGCTGCCGCCTTGTGGCCGATTCCCGCAACAGCAGCTTTTAACCCACAGCTAATGGTCACTTACCATTCACAAGGACTCAGGGCTGTAAAGGACACCTGCCCTCAAATTGTGCTGAAGTAGGGAATGGATAAAAAAAATTCAAAACAGGCAAAATGTTCACGAAGCTCGTATGAAGAGGTAAGTTTTACTCACTCTCTTTTCAAAGAAAGGAAAATGGATAAAAGCTCAACCTCAGGAAGTATTAGACTCATGCAATCTAATCTACAAAAAGTTTTCAACTCACACCCGTCGACTGACCGTTGGCAAAAAGTCTACAAACAATCAATGCTGAAGAGGTTTTAGAGAACTGTGTACCCTCTAGCTGCTGGTGAGATGTAAAAGGGTTAAACGCTAATAATGAGAACAGAAAGGAGCTGCGTTGAAAAGGAAAAATTGAGGTACCATTCAATCCAGCAGGCGCACCAATGGGCCTCTCACCTGAGAAAACCAGAATGAAGAAGACCCGGGCTGCAAAAGCTGCACTGCAGCCTTATTCACAATAGACAAGACAGTGAAGCAACCAAAATGTCCATCAACAGATGAAAGGAAAAAGAAGAAGCGGCCCATGTACACAATGAATACTAGCCATGGAAAACAATGAAACACTGCTCTTTGAGGCACCATAGATGATCTTGGAGATAATCACAGAACATGAGGTAAGTCGGAAAGCAAAAGTCCTATATCCTATGATATCACTTATACGCGTTCTCTAGTAACTGACACAAATGAACATATTTCCACAGAGAAAGTCAATCACAGACTTATTAAAAAAAACTATGCTTATCTACAAGGAAAGGTGGGGGGGAATGGATAAATGAAGATTAGCGTTACCATATGTATACAAATACATATTATATACATATATCAAAAAGACCGACCATATAGCAAGGAAGGTTTACGGAACACTGTGTAATAATTTACACGGGAAGAGGATCTCTACATAAATAGGTATATAGAATATGTAGATGAACCAGAGTATGTACACCTTGGACAAGCAACATTCTAACCATTACCCCAATTGAAAAAATTAAAACAACCAACTAGGAGTAATGAGACATAAACTTATGGGGGGTTCTCCTGGCACATTCCATTCAAATTTACAACCTAGGCAAACGACTTCCAGAACGGCTCTGCTGCCCTAGTACCCAGATTTGGGAATGGAGAAATGCTGCATCCTTGTGGCCGTTTCCCACAACAGCAGCTTTAAACCCACTGCAAAAGGTCACTAAATATTCACCAATTGCAGGTCTGTAAATGACACCTGCCCTCCAAAAGATACTGAGGTCGAAAATCGACCAAAAAACTCTAGAGTGCAACCTTCCAAAAAGAAAATTTGAAGAGGTATATTGTACTCACACCTTTTTTCTTTTTTCTTTTAACAGAAAAGGAAAAGGCGTGGAAAAAGGATGAATTGTAGGAATTTTTACAGACATGTAAACCCAAATTACAAAAACCTATCAGCTCACACCAGTCAGAATGGCCATCAACAAAAATGCGGCAAACGATAAACGCTGACGTGATTGTGGAGAAATGCGTACCCTCGATTCTAAGGGGGACGTGGTAAGAGCCACTAATGAAAGCACAATTGAGGTGCCTTGAAAAGGTAAACGTTGAGCTACCATACCAATCAATCAATCATACCCACTGCTGGGTCTATCACCTGAGAAAATGAAAATCAAAAATCGCAGGCTGGCAATCCTGCACTCCAGCAATATTTACCATAGGCAACACTTGGAAGCAACGAAAATGTCCATCAACAGAGGAATGCACCAAGAAGAAGTGGTCCATGTACACAATGGAATATTAGCCATGGAAAACATTGAAGCACTGCTCTTTGAGGCACCATAGATGAGCCTGGAGATAATCACAAAACATGAAGTAGGTCGGAAAGCAAAAGACCTATATCTTATATTATCACTTATGGCATTATCTAATAACTGACACAGATGAACATATTTCTAAAGAGAAAGACACTCACAGGCGTAGAACACAAACTATGCTCATCTAAAAGGAAAGGAGGGGGGAAATTGAGAAATGAAGATTAGTGTTACTATACATATTCAAATACATATTATATACATGTATCAAAAAGACCGAACATATAACAAGGGAGGTCGACGGAACAGTGTAATATTTTACATGGGAAGAGGATCTGTACATTAATAGACATACATAATGTCCAAATGAACCAGATTGTGTACACCTAGGACAAACAGTATTCTAAACTTTACCCAGATTAAAAAAATTTTAAAAACCAAGAAGAAGTAATGAGACATAAACTTATGGGGATTTCTCCTGGCAAATTCCATTCTAATTTACAACCTAGGACAATGACTTCCAGAAAGGCTCTGCTGCCCTAGAACCAGGACTGGGGAATGGAGAAATGCTACCTCCTTGTGGACGTTTCCCACAACAGCAGCTTTGAACCCACTGCAAAAGGTCACTAAATTTTCACCAACTTGCAGTTCTGTAAATTGCGCCTGGCCTCCAGAAAATTTCTGGGGTCAAAAATCGACCAAAAAATTCAGAAGAGGGCAACCTTCGAAGAAGACAATTTCAAGAGCTATATTGTACTCACGGTTTTTTTCTTTTAAGAGAAAAGAAAAAGGCGTAGGAATATGATGAATTTTAAAAATTTTCATGACATGCATACCCATATTACAAAACCCTATCAGCTCACAGCAGTCAGAATGGCCATTAGGAAAAATGCTGCAAAAAATAAACGGTGAAGGGAGTGTGGAGAAATGCGTACCCTCGGCTGTAAGGGGGGGCATGTAAAGAGCCACTAACGAAAACACAACGTAGGTGCTTTGAAAAGGGAAACATTGAGCTACCAGTCCATCAATCACAACCACTGCTTGGCCTATCACCTGAGAAAATGAGAATCAAAAAGTCACAGGCTGGCAAACCAGTATGCCAGCAATATTTACCATAGCCAGCACTTGGAAGCAATGAAAATGTCCATCAACCGAGGAATGCACCAAGAAGAAGTGGTCCACGTACACAATGGGATATTACTCTAATAATAAATATAAATTAAATTTAAAAACAAAGAAAAGCAAGGAGACATCAACATTTGTGGGTTTATCCGGGCACATTGCACTCTAATTTATAACCGAAGAACACCACTGGCCGGTAGGTCTGTTTCCCTAGTACCAGCAAGGGGAACGTAGAAAGATTGCCGCTCTCTGGCCGTTACCTGCAAAAGCAGGTTTAAAGCCTGAGCTAATGGTCACTTCACATGAACAAGTACTGCAGGGCTGTAAATGAAACCTGCCCTCAAAATGTCTTGAGGGAGATCATGGCCAAAATATTTCAAATGGTGACACATACTTTAAGAAAACACTTTGAAGAAATAAGCTCTCATCACAGCTGGAAAAATAAAAAGGACATGTCTTACAGCTCAATTTCAACGCATTATGAGACACATGCAAATTCAACCACAAAGAGGTATCAGCTCACACCACTCAGAATAACCATCAGCAAAAACTACAAAGAATAAATGCTGAAGGTGCTGGGAAGAAATGCATACCCTCCGCTTTAAGTGGGACGTAACCTGGAAAGAGCCACTAAAGAGAACGGAATAGAGGTGCCTTTAAAAGGTAAACATTGAGCTACCATATGACCCAGCAGACCTATTCCTGGACCTATAACCTAAGAAGACAGAATTGGAAGGACACAGGTACGCAAATCTGCATTGCATAGTATAACAATCGCCAAGATATGGAAGTAACCAAAAAGTCCAACGACAGATGGGTGGACAAAGAAGAACTGCTCCATGTACAGATGGAATATGAGCTAGTGAAAAAATGAAACAATGCCATTTGCAGCACCATAGATGAGTCTAGAAGTAATCACGCAGCTTGGAGTAAGTGAGAAAGCGAAAGACACATATCCTATCCTATCACATATAGGTGTTACCGAAAAAATGATACAAACAAAGGTATTTCCACAGAGAAACACTATCATAGATTCATTTAAAAAACTTATGGTTCACCAAATGGAAAGGTGTGAGGATTGGATACATTACCGTATTGAGGTTAACAGAGAGATACAAACACATGTGAAATATATAATCACCAAAGACCTACGCTATACCAAGAGAAGACTACTCAACATTGTGTCGTAACAGACATGGGAAAAGGATCCGAAGAAGAATAGATATATGTATATGTGTGAAAGAACCACATCTTGCACACCTAGAACAAACAAAACATTGTAATCAAGTTTGCTGTGATAAAAAATAAAAATTAAGTTAAAAATACCAACAAGAAGTAATGAGACATAAACTTAAAGGGCTTTTTCCTCGCACATTCCATTCTAATTTACAACCTAGAACACCACTTCCACTAAGGCTCTGTTGCCCTAGTAACCAGATTTGGTAAAGGAGAAATGCTGCCGCCTTGTGGCCGATTCCCGCAACAGCAGCTTTTAACCCACAGCTAATGGTCACTTACCATTCACAAGGACTCAGGGCTGTAAAGGACACCTGCCCTCAAATTGTGCTGAAGTAGGGAATGGATAAAAAAAATTCAAAACAGGCAAAATGTTCACGAAGCTCGTATGAAGAGGTAAGTTTTACTCACTCTCTTTTTAAAGAAAGGAAAATGGATAAAAGCTCAACCTCAGGAAGTATTAGACTCATGCAATCTAATCTACAAAAAGTTTTCAACTCACACCCGTCGACTGACCGTTGGCAAAAAGTCTACAAACAATCAATGCTGAAGAGGTTTTAGAGAACTGTGTACCCTCTAGCTGCTGGTGAGATGTAAAAGGGTTAAACGCTAATAATGAGAACAGAAAGGAGCTGCGTTGAAAAGGAAAAATTGAGGTACCATTCAATCCAGCAGGCGCACCAATGGGCCTCTCACCTGAGAAGACCAGAATGAAGAAGACCCGGGCTGCAAAAGCTGCACTGCAGCCTTATTCACAATAGACAAGACAGTGAAGCAACCAAAATGTCCATCAACAGATGAAAGGAAAAAGAAGAAGCGGCCCATGTACACAATGAATACTAGCCATGGAAAACAATGAAACACTGCTCTTTGAGACACCATAGATGATCTTGGAGATAATCACAGAACATGAGGTAAGTCGGAAAGCAAAAGTCCTATATCCTATGATATCACTTATACGCGTTCTCTAGTAACTGACACAAATGAACATATTTCCACAGAGAAAGTCAATCACAGACTTATTAAAAAAAACTATGCTTATCTACAAGGAAAGGTGGGGGGGAATGGATAAATGAAGATTAGCGTTACCATATGTATACAAATACATATTATATACATATATCAAAAAGACCGACCATATAGCAAGGAAGGTTTACGGAACACTGTGTAATAATTTACACGGGAAGAGGATCTCTACATAAATAGGTATATAGAATATGTAGATGAACCAGAGTATGTACACCTTGGACAAGCAACATTCTAACCATTACCCCAATTGAAAAAATTAAAACAACCAACTAGGAGTAATGAGACATAAACTTATGGGGGGTTCTCCTGGCACATTCCATTCAAATTTACAACCTAGGCAAACGACTTCCAGAACGGCTCTGCTGCCCTAGTACCCAGATTTGGGAATGGAGAAATGCTGCATCCTTGTGGCCGTTTCCCACAGCAGCAGCTTTAAACCCACTGCAAAAGGTCAC
The DNA here is from genome assembly GCF_965194805.1 of Balaenoptera borealis. Taxonomy (NCBI): domain Eukaryota; kingdom Metazoa; phylum Chordata; class Mammalia; order Artiodactyla; family Balaenopteridae; genus Balaenoptera; species Balaenoptera borealis. The sequence goes on from NW_028123432.1 coordinate 204,975, forward strand.
TAAATATTCACCAATTGCAGGTCTGTAAATGACACCTGCCCTCCAAAAGATACTGAGGTCGAAAATCGACCAAAAAACTCTAGAGTGCAACCTTCCAAAAAGAAAATTTGAAGAGGTATATTGTACTCACACCTTTTTTCTTTTTTCTTTTAACAGAAAAGGAAAAGGCGTGGAAAAAGGATGAATTGTAGGAATTTTTACAGACATGTAAACCCAAATTACAAAAACCTATCAGCTCACACCAGTCAGAATGGCCATCAACAAAAATGCGGCAAACGATAAACGCTGACGTGATTGTGGAGAAATGCGTACCCTCGATTCTAAGGGGGACGTGGTAAGAGCCACTAATGAAAGCACAATTGAGGTGCCTTGAAAAGGTAAACGTTGAGCTACCATACCAATCAATCAATCATACCCACTGCTGGGTCTATCACCTGAGAAAATGAAAATCAAAAATCGCAGGCTGGCAATCCTGCACTCCAGCAATATTTACCATAGGCAACACTTGGAAGCAACGAAAATGTCCATCAACAGAGGAATGCACCAAGAAGAAGTGGTCCATGTACACAATGGAATATTAGCCATGGAAAACATTGAAGCACTGCTCTTTGAGGCACCATAGATGAGCCTGGAGATAATCACAAAACATGAAGTAGGTCGGAAAGCAAAAGACCTATATCTTATATTATCACTTATGGCATTATCTAATAACTGACACAGATGAACATATTTCTAAAGAGAAAGACACTCACAGGCGTAGAACACAAACTATGCTCATCTAAAAGGAAAGGAGGGGGGAAATTGAGAAATGAAGATTAGTGTTACTATACATATTCAAATACATATTATATACATGTATCAAAAAGACCGAACATATAACAAGGGAGGTCGACGGAACAGTGTAATATTTTACATGGGAAGAGGATCTGTACATTAATAGACATACATAATGTCCAAATGAACCAGATTGTGTACACCTAGGACAAACAGTATTCTAAACTTTACCCAGATTAAAAAAATTTTAAAAACCAAGAAGAAGTAATGAGACATAAACTTATGGGGATTTCTCCTGGCAAATTCCATTCTAATTTACAACCTAGGACAATGACTTCCAGAAAGGCTCTGCTGCCCTAGAACCAGGACTGGGGAATGGAGAAATGCTACCTCCTTGTGGACGTTTCCCACAACAGCAGCTTTGAACCCACTGCAAAAGGTCACTAAATTTTCACCAACTTGCAGTTCTGTAAATTGCGCCTGGCCTCCAGAAAATTTCTGGGGTCAAAAATCGACCAAAAAATTCAGAAGAGGGCAACCTTCGAAGAAGACAATTTCAAGAGCTATATTGTACTCACGGTTTTTTTCTTTTAAGAGAAAAGAAAAAGGCGTAGGAATATGATGAATTTTAAAAATTTTCATGACATGCATACCCATATTACAAAACCCTATCAGCTCACAGCAGTCAGAATGGCCATTAGGAAAAATGCTGCAAAAAATAAACGGTGAAGGGAGTGTGGAGAAATGCGTACCCTCGGCTGTAAGGGGGGGCATGTAAAGAGCCACTAACGAAAACACAACGTAGGTGCTTTGAAAAGGGAAACATTGAGCTACCAGTCCATCAATCACAACCACTGCTTGGCCTATCACCTGAGAAAATGAGAATCAAAAAGTCACAGGCTGGCAAACCAGTATGCCAGCAATATTTACCATAGCCAGCACTTGGAAGCAATGAAAATGTCCATCAACCGAGGAATGCACCAAGAAGAAGTGGTCCACGTACACAATGGGATATTACTCTAATAATAAATATAAATTAAATTTAAAAACAAAGAAAAGCAAGGAGACATCAACATTTGTGGGTTTATCCGGGCACATTGCACTCTAATTTATAACCGAAGAACACCACTGGCCGGTAGGTCTGTTTCCCTAGTACCAGCAAGGGGAACGTAGAAAGATTGCCGCTCTCTGGCCGTTACCTGCAAAAGCAGGTTTAAAGCCTGAGCTAATGGTCACTTCATATGAACAAGTACTGCAGGGCTGTAAATGAAACCTGCCCTCAAAATGTCTTGAGGGAGATCATGGCCAAAATATTTCAAATGGTGACACATACTTTAAGAAAACACTTTGAAGAAATAAGCTCTCATCACAGCTGGAAAAATAAAAAGGACATGTCTTACAGCTCAATTTCAACGCATTATGAGACACATGCAAATTCAAGCACAAAGAGGTATCAGCTCACACCACTCAGAATAACCATCAGCAAAAACTACAAAGAATAAATGCTGAAGGTGCTGGGAAGAAATGCATACCCTCCGCTTTAAGTGGGACGTAACCTGGAAAGAGCCACTAAAGAGAACGGAATAGAGGTGCCTTTAAAAGGTAAACATTGAGCTACCATATGACCCAGCAGACCTATTCCTGGACCTATAACCTAAGAAGACAGAATTGGAAGGACACAGGTACGCAAATCTGCATTGCATAGTATAACAATCGCCAAGATATGGAAGTAACCAAAAAGTCCAACGACAGATGGGTGGACAAAGAAGAACTGCTCCATGTACAGATGGAATATGAGCTAGTGAAAAAATGAAACAATGCCATTTGCAGCACCATAGATGAGTCTAGAAGTAATCACGCAGCTTGGAGTAAGTGAGAAAGCGAAAGACACATATCCTATCCTATCACATATAGGTGTTACCGAAAAAATGATACAAACAAAGGTATTTCCACAGAGAAACACTATCATAGATTCATTTAAAAAACTTATGGTTCACCAAATGGAAAGGTGTGAGGATTGGATACATTACCGTATTGAGGTTAACAGAGAGATACAAACACATGTGAAATATATAATCACCAAAGACCTACGCTATACCAAGAGAAGACTACTCAACATTGTGTCGTAACAGACATGGGAAAAGGATCCGAAGAAGAATAGATATATGTATATGTGTGAAAGAACCACATCTTGCACACCTAGAACAAACAAAACATTGTAATCAAGTTTGCTGTGATAAAAAATAAAAATTAAGTTAAAAATACCAACAAGAAGTAATGAGACATAAACTTAAAGGGCTTTTTCCTCGCACATTCCATTCTAATTTACAACCTAGAACACCACTTCCACTAAGGCTCTGTTGCCCTAGTAACCAGATTTGGTAAAGGAGAAATGCTGCCGCCTTGTGGCCGATTCCCGCAACAGCAGCTTTTAACCCACAGCTAATGGTCACTTACCATTCACAAGGACTCAGGGCTGTAAAGGACACCTGCCCTCAAATTGTGCTGAAGTAGGGAATGGATAAAAAAAATTCAAAACAGGCAAAATGTTCACGAAGCTCGTATGAAGAGGTAAGTTTTACTCACTCTCTTTTTAAAGAAAGGAAAATGGATAAAAGCTCAACCTCAGGAAGTATTAGACTCATGCAATCTAATCTACAAAAAGTTTTCAACTCACACCCGTCGACTGACCGTTGGCAAAAAGTCTACAAACAATCAATGCTGAAGAGGTTTTAGAGAACTGTGTACCCTCTAGCTGCTGGTGAGATGTAAAAGGGTTAAACGCTAATAATGAGAACAGAAAGGAGCTGCGTTGAAAAGGAAAAATTGAGGTACCATTCAATCCAGCAGGCGCACCAATGGGCCTCTCACCTGAGAAGACCAGAATGAAGAAGACCCGGGCTGCAAAAGCTGCACTGCAGCCTTATTCACAATAGACAAGACAGTGAAGCAACCAAAATGTCCATCAACAGATGAAAGGAAAAAGAAGAAGCGGCCCATGTACACAATGAATACTAGCCATGGAAAACAATGAAACACTGCTCTTTGAGACACCATAGATGATCTTGGAGATAATCACAGAACATGAGGTAAGTCGGAAAGCAAAAGTCCTATATCCTATGATATCACTTATACGCGTTCTCTAGTAACTGACACAAATGAACATATTTCCACAGAGAAAGTCAATCACAGACTTATTAAAAAAAACTATGCTTATCTACAAGGAAAGGTGGGGGGGAATGGATAAATGAAGATTAGCGTTACCATATGTATACAAATACATATTATATACATATATCAAAAAGACCGACCATATAGCAAGGAAGGTTTACGGAACACTGTGTAATAATTTACACGGGAAGAGGATCTCTACATAAATAGGTATATAGAATATGTAGATGAACCAGAGTATGTACACCTTGGACAAGCAACATTCTAACCATTACCCCAATTGAAAAAATTAAAACAACCAACTAGGAGTAATGAGACATAAACTTATGGGGGGTTCTCCTGGCACATTCCATTCAAATTTACAACCTAGGCAAACGACTTCCAGAACGGCTCTGCTGCCCTAGTACCCAGATTTGGGAATGGAGAAATGCTGCATCCTTGTGGCCGTTTCCCACAACAGCAGCTTTAAACCCACTGCAAAAGGTCACTAAATATTCACCAATTGCAGGTCTGTAAATGACACCTGCCCTCCAAAAGATACTGAGGTCGAAAATCGACCAAAAAACTCTAGAGTGCAACCTTCCAAAAAGAAAATTTGAAGAGGTATATTGTACTCACACCTTTTTTCTTTTTTCTTTTAACAGAAAAGGAAAAGGCGTGGAAAAAGGATGAATTGTAGGAATTTTTACAGACATGTAAACCCAAATTACAAAAACCTATCAGCTCACACCAGTCAGAATGGCCATCAACAAAAATGCGGCAAACGATAAACGCTGACGTGATTGTGGAGAAATGCGTACCCTCGATTCTAAGGGGGACGTGGTAAGAGCCACTAATGAAAGCACAATTGAGGTGCCTTGAAAAGGTAAACGTTGAGCTACCATACCAATCAATCAATCATACCCACTGCTGGGTCTATCACCTGAGAAAATGAAAATCAAAAATCGCAGGCTGGCAATCCTGCACTCCAGCAATATTTACCATAGGCAACACTTGGAAGCAACGAAAATGTCCATCAACAGAGGAATGCACCAAGAAGAAGTGGTCCATGTACACAATGGAATATTAGCCATGGAAAACATTGAAGCACTGCTCTTTGAGGCACCATAGATGAGCCTGGAGATAATCACAAAACATGAAGTAGGTCGGAAAGCAAAAGACCTATATCTTATATTATCACTTATGGCATTATCTAATAACTGACACAGATGAACATATTTCTAAAGAGAAAGACACTCACAGGCGTAGAACACAAACTATGCTCATCTAAAAGGAAAGGAGGGGGGAAATTGAGAAATGAAGATTAGTGTTACTATACATATTCAAATACATATTATATACATGTATCAAAAAGACCGAACATATAACAAGGGAGGTCGACGGAACAGTGTAATATTTTACATGGGAAGAGGATCTGTACATTAATAGACATACATAATGTCCAAATGAACCAGATTGTGTACACCTAGGACAAACAGTATTCTAAACTTTACCCAGATTAAAAAAATTTTAAAAACCAAGAAGAAGTAATGAGACATAAACTTATGGGGATTTCTCCTGGCAAATTCCATTCTAATTTACAACCTAGGACAATGACTTCCAGAAAGGCTCTGCTGCCCTAGAACCAGGACTGGGGAATGGAGAAATGCTACCTCCTTGTGGACGTTTCCCACAACAGCAGCTTTGAACCCACTGCAAAAGGTCACTAAATTTTCACCAACTTGCAGTTCTGTAAATTGCGCCTGGCCTCCAGAAAATTTCTGGGGTCAAAAATCGACCAAAAAATTCAGAAGAGGGCAACCTTCGAAGAAGACAATTTCAAGAGCTATATTGTACTCACGGTTTTTTTCTTTTAAGAGAAAAGAAAAAGGCGTAGGAATATGATGAATTTTAAAAATTTTCATGACATGCATACCCATATTACAAAACCCTATCAGCACACAGCAGTCAGAATGGCCATTAGGAAAAATGCTGCAAAAAATAAACGGTGAAGGGAGTGTGGAGAAATGCGTACCCTCGGCTGTAAGGGGGGGCATGTAAAGAGCCACTAACGAAAACACAACGTAGGTGCTTTGAAAAGGGAAACATTGAGCTACCAGTCCATCAATCACAACCACTGCTTGGCCTATCACCTGAGAAAATGAGAATCAAAAAGTCACAGGCTGGCAAACCAGTATGCCAGCAATATTTACCATAGCCAGCACTTGGAAGCAATGAAAATGTCCATCAACCGAGGAATGCACCAAGAAGAAGTGGTCCACGTACACAATGGGATATTACTCTAATAATAAATATAAATTAAATTTAAAAACAAAGAAAAGCAAGGAGACATCAACATTTGTGGGTTTATCCGGGCACATTGCACTCTAATTTATAACCGAAGAACACCACTGGCCGGTAGGTCTGTTTCCCTAGTACCAGCAAGGGGAACGTAGAAAGATTGCCGCTCTCTGGCCGTTACCTGCAAAAGCAGGTTTAAAGCCTGAGCTAATGGTCACTTCATATGAACAAGTACTGCAGGGCTGTAAATGAAACCTGCCCTCAAAATGTCTTGAGGGAGATCATGGCCAAAATATTTCAAATGGTGACACATACTTTAAGAAAACACTTTGAAGAAATAAGCTCTCATCACAGCTGGAAAAATAAAAAGGACATGTCTTACAGCTCAATTTCAACGCATTATGAGACACATGCAAATTCAACCACAAAGAGGTATCAGCTCACACCACTCAGAATAACCATCAGCAAAAACTACAAAGAATAAATGCTGAAGGTGCTGGGAAGAAATGCATACCCTCCGCTTTAAGTGGGACGTAACCTGGAAAGAGCCACTAAAGAGAACGGAATAGAGGTGCCTTTAAAAGGTAAACATTGAGCTACCATATGACCCAGCAGACCTATTCCTGGACCTATAACCTAAGAAGACAGAATTGGAAGGACACAGGTACGCAAATCTGCATTGCATAGTATAACAATCGCCAAGATATGGAAGTAACCAAAAAGTCCAACGACAGATGGGTGGACAAAGAAGAACTGCTCCATGTACAGATGGAATATGAGCTAGTGAAAAAATGAAACAATGCCATTTGCAGCACCATAGATGAGTCTAGAAGTAATCACGCAGCTTGGAGTAAGTGAGAAAGCGAAAGACACATATCCTATCCTATCACATATAGGTGTTACCGAAAAAATGATACAAACAAAGGTATTTCCACAGAGAAACACTATCATAGATTCATTTAAAAAACTTATGGTTCACCAAATGGAAAGGTGTGAGGATTGGATACATTACCGTATTGAGGTTAACAGAGAGATACAAACACATGTGAAATATATAATCACCAAAGACCTACGCTATACCAAGAGAAGACTACTCAACATTGTGTCGTAACAGACATGGGAAAAGGATCCGAAGAAGAATAGATATATGTATATGTGTGAAAGAACCACATCTTGCACACCTAGAACAAACAAAACATTGTAATCAAGTTTGCTGTGATAAAAAATAAAAATTAAGTTAAAAATACCAACAAGAAGTAATGAGACATAAACTTAAAGGGCTTTTTCCTCGCACATTCCATTCTAATTTACAACCTAGAACACCACTTCCACTAAGGCTCTGTTGCCCTAGTAACCAGATTTGGTAAAGGAGAAATGCTGCCGCCTTGTGGCCGATTCCCGCAACAGCAGCTTTTAACCCACAGCTAATGGTCACTTACCATTCACAAGGACTCAGGGCTGTAAAGGACACCTGCCCTCAAATTGTGCTGAAGTAGGGAATGGATAAAAAAAATTCAAAACAGGCAAAATGTTCACGAAGCTCGTATGAAGAGGTAAGTTTTACTCACTCTCTTTTTAAAGAAAGGAAAATGGATAAAAGCTCAACCTCAGGAAGTATTAGACTCATGCAATCTAATCTACAAAAAGTTTTCAACTCACACCCGTCGACTGACCGTTGGCAAAAAGTCTACAAACAATCAATGCTGAAGAGGTTTTAGAGAACTGTGTACCCTCTAGCTGCTGGTGAGATGTAAAAGGGTTAAACGCTAATAATGAGAACAGAAAGGAGCTGCGTTGAAAAGGAAAAATTGAGGTACCATTCAATCCAGCAGGCGCACCAATGGGCCTCTCACCTGAGAAGACCAGAATGAAGAAGACCCGGGCTGCAAAAGCTGCACTGCAGCCTTATTCACAATAGACAAGACAGTGAAGCAACCAAAATGTCCATCAACAGATGAAAGGAAAAAGAAGAAGCGGCCCATGTACACAATGAATACTAGCCATGGAAAACAATGAAACACTGCTCTTTGAGACACCATAGATGATCTTGGAGATAATCACAGAACATGAGGTAAGTCGGAAAGCAAAAGTCCTATATCCTATGATATCACTTATACGCGTTCTCTAGTAACTGACACAAATGAACATATTTCCACAGAGAAAGTCAATCACAGACTTATTAAAAAAAACTATGCTTATCTACAAGGAAAGGTGGGGGGGAATGGATAAATGAAGATTAGCGTTACCATATGTATACAAATACATATTATATACATATATCAAAAAGACCGACCATATAGCAAGGAAGGTTTACGGAACACTGTGTAATAATTTACACGGGAAGAGGATCTCTACATAAATAGGTATATAGAATATGTAGATGAACCAGAGTATGTACACCTTGGACAAGCAACATTCTAACCATTACCCCAATTGAAAAAATTAAAACAACCAACTAGGAGTAATGAGACATAAACTTATGGGGGGTTCTCCTGGCACATTCCATTCAAATTTACAACCTAGGCAAACGACTTCCAGAACGGCTCTGCTGCCCTAGTACCCAGATTTGGGAATGGAGAAATGCTGCATCCTTGTGGCCGTTTCCCACAACAGCAGCTTTAAACCCACTGCAAAAGGTCACTAAATATTCACCAATTGCAGGTCTGTAAATGACACCTGCCCTCCAAAAGATACTGAGGTCGAAAATCGACCAAAAAACTCTAGAGTGCAACCTTCCAAAAAGAAAATTTGAAGAGGTATATTGTACTCACACCTTTTTTCTTTTTTCTTTTAACAGAAAAGGAAAAGGCGTGGAAAAAGGATGAATTGTAGGAATTTTTACAGACATGTAAACCCAAATTACAAAAACCTATCAGCTCACACCAGTCAGAATGGCCATCAACAAAAATGCGGCAAACGATAAACGCTGACGTGATTGTGGAGAAATGCGTACCCTCGATTCTAAGGGGGACGTGGTAAGAGCCACTAATGAAAGCACAATTGAGGTGCCTTGAAAAGGTAAACGTTGAGCTACCATACCAATCAATCAATCATACCCACTGCTGGGTCTATCACCTGAGAAAATGAAAATCAAAAATCGCAGGCTGGCAATCCTGCACTCCAGCAATATTTACCATAGGCAACACTTGGAAGCAACGAAAATGTCCATCAACAGAGGAATGCACCAAGAAGAAGTGGTCCATGTACACAATGGAATATTAGCCATGGAAAACATTGAAGCACTGCTCTTTGAGGCACCATAGATGAGCCTGGAGATAATCACAAAACATGAAGTAGGTCGGAAAGCAAAAGACCTATATCTTATATTATCACTTATGGCATTATCTAATAACTGACACAGATGAACATATTTCTAAAGAGAAAGACACTCACAGGCGTAGAACACAAACTATGCTCATCTAAAAGGAAAGGAGGGGGGAAATTGAGAAATGAAGATTAGTGTTACTATACATATTCAAATACATATTATATACATGTATCAAAAAGACCGAACATATAACAAGGGAGGTCGACGGAACAGTGTAATATTTTACATGGGAAGAGGATCTGTACATTAATAGACATACATAATGTCCAAATGAACCAGATTGTGTACACCTAGGACAAACAGTATTCTAAACTTTACCCAGATTAAGAAAATTTTAAAAACCAAGAAGAAGTAATGAGACATAAACTTATGGGGATTTCTCCTGGCAAATTCCATTCTAATTTACAACCTAGGACAATGACTTCCAGAAAGGCTCTGCTGCCCTAGAACCAGGACTGGGGAATGGAGAAATGCTACCTCCTTGTGGACGTTTCCCACAACAGCAGCTTTGAACCCACTGCAAAAGGTCACTAAATTTTCACCAACTTGCAGTTCTGTAAATTGCGCCTGGCCTCCAGAAAATTTCTGGGGTCAAAAATCGACCAAAAAATTCAGAAGAGGGCAACCTTCGAAGAAGACAATTTCAAGAGCTATATTGTACTCACGGTTTTTTTCTTTTAAGAGAAAAGAAAAAGGCGTAGGAATATGATGAATTTTAAAAATTTTCATGACATGCATACCCATATTACAAAACCCTATCAGCACACAGCAGTCAGAATGGCCATTAGGAAAAATGCTGCAAAAAATAAACGGTGAAGGGAGTGTGGAGAAATGCGTACCCTCGGCTGTAAGGGGGGGCATGTAAAGAGCCACTAACGAAAACACAACGTAGGTGCTTTGAAAAGGGAAACATTGAGCTACCAGTCCATCAATCACAACCACTGCTTGGCCTATCACCTGAGAAAATGAGAATCAAAAAGTCACAGGCTGGCAAACCAGTATGCCAGCAATATTTACCATAGCCAGCACTTGGAAGCAATGAAAATGTCCATCAACCGAGGAATGCACCAAGAAGAAGTGGTCCACGTACACAATGGGATATTACTCTAATAATAAATATAAATTAAATTTAAAAACAAAGAAAAGCAAGGAGACATCAACATTTGTGGGTTTATCCGGGCACATTGCACTCTAATTTATAACCGAAGAACACCACTGGCCGGTAGGTCTGTTTCCCTAGTACCAGCAAGGGGAACGTAGAAAGATTGCCGCTCTCTGGCCGTTACCTGCAAAAGCAGGTTTAAAGCCTGAGCTAATGGTCACTTCACATGAACAAGTACTGCAGGGCTGTAAATGAAACCTGCCCTCAAAATGTCTTGAGGGAGATCATGGCCAAAATATTTCAAATGGTGACACATACTTTAAGAAAACACTTTGAAGAAATAAGCTCTCATCACAGCTGGAAAAATAAAAAGGACATGTCTTACAGCTCAATTTCAACGCATTATGAGACACATGCAAATTCAACCACAAAGAGGTATCAGCTCACACCACTCAGAATAACCATCAGCAAAAACTACAAAGAATAAATGCTGAAGGTGCTGGGAAGAAATGCATACCCTCCGCTTTAAGTGGGACGTAACCTGGAAAGAGCCACTAAAGAGAACGGAATAGAGGTGCCTTTAAAAGGTAAACATTGAGCTACCATATGACCCAGCAGACCTATTCCTGGACCTATAACCTAAGAAGACAGAATTGGAAGGACACAGGTACGCAAATCTGCATTGCATAGTATAACAATCGCCAAGATATGGAAGTAACCAAAAAGTCCAACGACAGATGGGTGGACAAAGAAGAACTGCTCCATGTACAGATGGAATATGAGCTAGTGAAAAAATGAAACAATGCCATTTGCAGCACCATAGATGAGTCTAGAAGTAATCACGCAGCTTGGAGTAAGTGAGAAAGCGAAAGACACATATCCTATCCTATCACATATAGGTGTTACCGAAAAAATGATACAAACAAAGGTATTTCCACAGAGAAACACTATCATAGATTCATTTAAAAAACTTATGGTTCACCAAATGGAAAGGTGTGAGGATTGGATACATTACCGTATTGAGGTTAACAGAGAGATACAAACACATGTGAAATATATAATCACCAAAGACCTACGCTATACCAAGAGAAGACTACTCAACATTGTGTCGTAACAGACATGGGAAAAGGATCCGAAGAAGAATAGATATATGTATATGTGTGAAAGAACCACATCTTGCACACCTAGAACAAACAAAACATTGTAATCAAGTTTGCTGTGATAAAAAATAAAAATTAAGTTAAAAATACCAACAAGAAGTAATGAGACATAAACTTAAAGGGCTTTTTCCTCGCACATTCCATTCTAATTTACAACCTAGAACACCACTTCCACTAAGGCTCTGTTGCCCTAGTAACCAGATTTGGTAAAGGAGAAATGCTGCCGCCTTGTGGCCGATTCCCGCAACAGCAGCTTTTAACCCACAGCTAATGGTCACTTACCATTCACAAGGACTCAGGGCTGTAAAGGACACCTGCCCTCAAATTGTGCTGAAGTAGGGAATGGATAAAAAAAATTCAAAACAGGCAAAATGTTCACGAAGCTCGTATGAAGAGGTAAGTTTTACTCACTCTCTTTTCAAAGAAAGGAAAATGGATAAAAGCTCAACCTCAGGAAGTATTAGACTCATGCAATCTAATCTACAAAAAGTTTTCAACTCACACCCGTCGACTGACCGTTGGCAAAAAGTCTACAAACAATCAATGCTGAAGAGGTTTTAGAGAACTGTGTACCCTCTAGCTGCTGGTGAGATGTAAAAGGGTTAAACGCTAATAATGAGAACAGAAAGGAGCTGCGTTGAAAAGGAAAAATTGAGGTACCATTCAATCCAGCAGGCGCACCAATGGGCCTCTCACCTGAGAAGACCAGAATGAAGAAGACCCGGGCTGCAAAAGCTGCACTGCAGCCTTATTCACAATAGACAAGACAGTGAAGCAACCAAAATGTCCATCAACAGATGAAAGGAAAAAGAAGAAGCGGCCCATGTACACAATGAATACTAGCCATGGAAAACAATGAAACACTGCTCTTTGAGACACCATAGATGATCTTGGAGATAATCACAGAACATGAGGTAAGTCGGAAAGCAAAAGTCCTATATCCTATGATATCACTTATACGCGTTCTCTAGTAACTGACACAAATGAACATATTTCCACAGAGAAAGTCAATCACAGACTTATTAAAAAAAACTATGCTTATCTACAAGGAAAGGTGGGGGGGAATGGATAAATGAAGATTAGCGTTACCATATGTATACAAATACATATTATATACATATATCAAAAAGACCGACCATATAGCAAGGAAGGTTTACGGAACACTGTGTAATAATTTACACGGGAAGAGGATCTCTACATAAATAGGTATATAGAATATGTAGATGAACCAGAGTATGTACACCTTGGACAAGCAACATTCTAACCATTACCCCAATTGAAAAAATTAAAACAACCAACTAGGAGTAATGAGACATAAACTTATGGGGGGTTCTCCTGGCACATTCCATTCAAATTTACAACCTAGGCAAACGACTTCCAGAACGGCTCTGCTGCCCTAGTACCCAGATTTGGGAATGGAGAAATGCTGCATCCTTGTGGCCGTTTCCCACAACAGCAGCTTTAAACCCACTGCAAAAGGTCACTAAATATTCACCAATTGCAGGTCTGTAAATGACACCTGCCCTCCAAAAGATACTGAGGTCGAAAATCGACCAAAAAACTCTAGAGTGCAACCTTCCAAAAAGAAAATTTGAAGAGGTATATTGTACTCACACCTTTTTTCTTTTTTCTTTTAACAGAAAAGGAAAAGGCGTGGAAAAAGGATGAATTGTAGGAATTTTTACAGACATGTAAACCCAAATTACAAAAACCTATCAGCTCACACCAGTCAGAATGGCCATCAACAAAAATGCGGCAAACGATAAACGCTGACGTGATTGTGGAGAAATGCGTACCCTCGATTCTAAGGGGGACGTGGTAAGAGCCACTAATGAAAGCACAATTGAGGTGCCTTGAAAAGGTAAACGTTGAGCTACCATACCAATCAATCAATCATACCCACTGCTGGGTCTATCACCTGAGAAAATGAAAATCAAAAATCGCAGGCTGGCAATCCTGCACTCCAGCAATATTTACCATAGGCAACACTTGGAAGCAACGAAAATGTCCATCAACAGAGGAATGCACCAAGAAGAAGTGGTCCATGTACACAATGGAATATTAGCCATGGAAAACATTGAAGCACTGCTCTTTGAGGCACCATAGATGAGCCTGGAGATAATCACAAAACATGAAGTAGGTCGGAAAGCAAAAGACCTATATCTTATATTATCACTTATGGCATTATCTAATAACTGACACAGATGAACATATTTCTAAAGAGAAAGACACTCACAGGCGTAGAACACAAACTATGCTCATCTAAAAGGAAAGGAGGGGGGAAATTGAGAAATGAAGATTAGTGTTACTATACATATTCAAATACATATTATATACATGTATCAAAAAGACCGAACATATAACAAGGGAGGTCGACGGAACAGTGTAATATTTTACATGGGAAGAGGATCTGTACATTAATAGACATACATAATGTCCAAATGAACCAGATTGTGTACACCTAGGACAAACAGTATTCTAAACTTTACCCAGATTAAGAAAATTTTAAAAACCAAGAAGAAGTAATGAGACATAAACTTATGGGGATTTCTCCTGGCAAATTCCATTCTAATTTACAACCTAGGACAATGACTTCCAGAAAGGCTCTGCTGCCCTAGAACCAGGACTGGGGAATGGAGAAATGCTACCTCCTTGTGGACGTTTCCCACAACAGCAGCTTTGAACCCACTGCAAAAGGTCACTAAATTTTCACCAACTTGCAGTTCTGTAAATTGCGCCTGGCCTCCAGAAAATTTCTGGGGTCAAAAATCGACCAAAAAATTCAGAAGAGGGCAACCTTCGAAGAAGACAATTTCAAGAGCTATATTGTACTCACGGTTTTTTTCTTTTAAGAGAAAAGAAAAAGGCGTAGGAATATGATGAATTTTAAAAATTTTCATGACATGCATACCCATATTACAAAACCCTATCAGCACACAGCAGTCAGAATGGCCATTAGGAAAAATGCTGCAAAAAATAAACGGTGAAGGGAGTGTGGAGAAATGCGTACCCTCGGCTGTAAGGGGGGGCATGTAAAGAGCCACTAACGAAAACACAACGTAGGTGCTTTGAAAAGGGAAACATTGAGCTACCAGTCCATCAATCACAACCACTGCTTGGCCTATCACCTGAGAAAATGAGAATCAAAAAGTCACAGGCTGGCAAACCAGTATGCCAGCAATATTTACCATAGCCAGCACTTGGAAGCAATGAAAATGTCCATCAACCGAGGAATGCACCAAGAAGAAGTGGTCCACGTACACAATGGGATATTACTCTAATAATAAATATAAATTAAATTTAAAAACAAAGAAAAGCAAGGAGACATCAACATTTGTGGGTTTATCCGGGCACATTGCACTCTAATTTATAACCGAAGAACACCACTGGCCGGTAGGTCTGTTTCCCTAGTACCAGCAAGGGGAACGTAGAAAGATTGCCGCTCTCTGGCCGTTACCTGCAAAAGCAGGTTTAAAGCCTGAGCTAATGGTCACTTCACATGAACAAGTACTGCAGGGCTGTAAATGAAACCTGCCCTCAAAATGTCTTGAGGGAGATCATGGCCAAAATATTTCAAATGGTGACACATACTTTAAGAAAACACTTTGAAGAAATAAGCTCTCATCACAGCTGGAAAAATAAAAAGGACATGTCTTACAGCTCAATTTCAACGCATTATGAGACACATGCAAATTCAACCACAAAGAGGTATCAGCTCACACCACTCAGAATAACCATCAGCAAAAACTACAAAGAATAAATGCTGAAGGTGCTGGGAAGAAATGCATACCCTCCGCTTTAAGTGGGACGTAACCTGGAAAGAGCCACTAAAGAGAACGGAATAGAGGTGCCTTTAAAAGGTAAACATTGAGCTACCATATGACCCAGCAGACCTATTCCTGGACCTATAACCTAAGAAGACAGAATTGGAAGGACACAGGTACGCAAATCTGCATTGCATAGTATAACAATCGCCAAGATATGGAAGTAACCAAAAAGTCCAACGACAGATGGGTGGACAAAGAAGAACTGCTCCATGTACAGATGGAATATGAGCTAGTGAAAAAATGAAACAATGCCATTTGCAGCACCATAGATGAGTCTAGAAGTAATCACGCAGCTTGGAGTAAGTGAGAAAGCGAAAGACACATATCCTATCCTATCACATATAGGTGTTACCGAAAAAATGATACAAACAAAGGTATTTCCACAGAGAAACACTATCATAGATTCATTTAAAAAACTTATGGTTCACCAAATGGAAAGGTGTGAGGATTGGATACATTACCGTATTGAGGTTAACAGAGAGATACAAACACATGTGAAATATATAATCACCAAAGACCTACGCTATACCAAGAGAAGACTACTCAACATTGTGTCGTAACAGACATGGGAAAAGGATCCGAAGAAGAATAGATATATGTATATGTGTGAAAGAACCACATCTTGCACACCTAGAACAAACAAAACATTGTAATCAAGTTTGCTGTGATAAAAAATAAAAATTAAGTTAAAAATACCAACAAGAAGTAATGAGACATAAACTTAAAGGGCTTTTTCCTCGCACATTCCATTCTAATTTACAACCTAGAACACCACTTCCACTAAGGCTCTGTTGCCCTAGTAACCAGATTTGGTAAAGGAGAAATGCTGCCGCCTTGTGGCCGATTCCCGCAACAGCAGCTTTTAACCCACAGCTAATGGTCACTTACCATTCACAAGGACTCAGGGCTGTAAAGGACACCTGCCCTCAAATTGTGCTGAAGTAGGGAATGGATAAAAAAAATTCAAAACAGGCAAAATGTTCACGAAGCTCGTATGAAGAGGTAAGTTTTACTCACTCTCTTTTCAAAGAAAGGAAAATGGATAAAAGCTCAACCTCAGGAAGTATTAGACTCATGCAATCTAATCTACAAAAAGTTTTCAACTCACACCCGTCGACTGACCGTTGGCAAAAAGTCTACAAACAATCAATGCTGAAGAGGTTTTAGAGAACTGTGTACCCTCTAGCTGCTGGTGAGATGTAAAAGGGTTAAACGCTAATAATGAGAACAGAAAGGAGCTGCGTTGAAAAGGAAAAATTGAGGTACCATTCAATCCAGCAGGCGCACCAATGGGCCTCTCACCTGAGAAGACCAGAATGAAGAAGACCCGGGCTGCAAAAGCTGCACTGCAGCCTTATTCACAATAGACAAGACAGTGAAGCAACCAAAATGTCCATCAACAGATGAAAGGAAAAAGAAGAAGCGGCCCATGTACACAATGAATACTAGCCATGGAAAACAATGAAACACTGCTCTTTGAGACACCATAGATGATCTTGGAGATAATCACAGAACATGAGGTAAGTCGGAAAGCAAAAGTCCTATATCCTATGATATCACTTATACGCGTTCTCTAGTAACTGACACAAATGAACATATTTCCACAGAGAAAGTCAATCACAGACTTATTAAAAAAAACTATGCTTATCTACAAGGAAAGGTGGGGGGGAATGGATAAATGAAGATTAGCGTTACCATATGTATACAAATACATATTATATACATATATCAAAAAGACCGACCATATAGCAAGGAAGGTTTACGGAACACTGTGTAATAATTTACACGGGAAGAGGATCTCTACATAAATAGGTATATAGAATATGTAGATGAACCAGAGTATGTACACCTTGGACAAGCAACATTCTAACCATTACCCCAATTGAAAAAATTAAAACAACCAACTAGGAGTAATGAGACATAAACTTATGGGGGGTTCTCCTGGCACATTCCATTCAAATTTACAACCTAGGCAAACGACTTCCAGAACGGCTCTGCTGCCCTAGTACCCAGATTTGGGAATGGAGAAATGCTGCATCCTTGTGGCCGTTTCCCACAGCAGCAGCTTTAAACCCACTGCAAAAGGTCACTAAATATTCACCAATTGCAGGTCTGTAAATGACACCTGCCCTCCAAAAGATACTGAGGTCGAAAATCGACCAAAAAACTCTAGAGTGCAACCTTCCAAAAAGAAAATTTGAAGAGGTATATTGTACTCACACCTTTTTTCTTTTTTCTTTTAACAGAAAAGGAAAAGGCGTGGAAAAAGGATGAATTGTAGGAATTTTTACAGACATGTAAACCCAAATTACAAAAACCTATCAGCTCACACCAGTCAGAATGGCCATCAACAAAAATGCGGCAAACGATAAACGCTGACGTGATTGTGGAGAAATGCGTACCCTCGATTCTAAGGGGGACGTGGTAAGAGCCACTAATGAAAGCACAATTGAGGTGCCTTGAAAAGGTAAACGTTGAGCTACCATACCAATCAATCAATCATACCCACTGCTGGGTCTATCACCTGAGAAAATGAAAATCAAAAATCGCAGGCTGGCAATCCTGCACTCCAGCAATATTTACCATAGGCAACACTTGGAAGCAACGAAAATGTCCATCAACAGAGGAATGCACCAAGAAGAAGTGGTCCATGTACACAATGGAATATTAGCCATGGAAAACATTGAAGCACTGCTCTTTGAGGCACCATAGATGAGCCTGGAGATAATCACAAAACATGAAGTAGGTCGGAAAGCAAAAGACCTATATCTTATATTATCACTTATGGCATTATCTAATAACTGACACAGATGAACATATTTCTAAAGAGAAAGACACTCACAGGCGTAGAACACAAACTATGCTCATCTAAAAGGA
This sequence comes from Balaenoptera borealis, assembly GCF_965194805.1. Classification (NCBI taxonomy): domain Eukaryota; kingdom Metazoa; phylum Chordata; class Mammalia; order Artiodactyla; family Balaenopteridae; genus Balaenoptera; species Balaenoptera borealis. The sequence continues at coordinate 223,494 of NW_028123432.1, forward strand.
AAGGAGGGGGGAAATTGAGAAATGAAGATTAGTGTTACTATACATATTCAAATACATATTATATACATGTATCAAAAAGACCGAACATATAACAAGGGAGGTCGACGGAACAGTGTAATATTTTACATGGGAAGAGGATCTGTACATTAATAGACATACATAATGTCCAAATGAACCAGATTGTGTACACCTAGGACAAACAGTATTCTAAACTTTACCCAGATTAAAAAAAATTTTAAAAACCAAGAAGAAGTAATGAGACATAAACTTATGGGGATTTCTCCTGGCAAATTCCATTCTAATTTACAACCTAGGACAATGACTTCCAGAAAGGCTCTGCTGCCCTAGAACCAGGACTGGGGAATGGAGAAATGCTACCTCCTTGTGGACGTTTCCCACAACAGCAGCTTTGAACCCACTGCAAAAGGTCACTAAATTTTCACCAACTTGCAGTTCTGTAAATTGCGCCTGGCCTCCAGAAAATTTCTGGGGTCAAAAATCGACCAAAAAATTCAGAAGAGGGCAACCTTCGAAGAAGACAATTTCAAGAGCTATATTGTACTCACGGTTTTTTTCTTTTAAGAGAAAAGAAAAAGGCGTAGGAATATGATGAATTTTAAAAATTTTCATGACATGCATACCCATATTACAAAACCCTATCAGCTCACAGCAGTCAGAATGGCCATTAGGAAAAATGCTGCAAAAAATAAACGGTGAAGGGAGTGTGGAGAAATGCGTACCCTCGGCTGTAAGGGGGGGCATGTAAAGAGCCACTAACGAAAACACAACGTAGGTGCTTTGAAAAGGGAAACATTGAGCTACCAGTCCATCAATCACAACCACTGCTTGGCCTATCACCTGAGAAAATGAGAATCAAAAAGTCACAGGCTGGCAAACCAGTATGCCAGCAATATTTACCATAGCCAGCACTTGGAAGCAATGAAAATGTCCATCAACCGAGGAATGCACCAAGAAGAAGTGGTCCACGTACACAATGGGATATTACTCTAATAATAAATATAAATTAAATTTAAAAACAAAGAAAAGCAAGGAGACATCAACATTTGTGGGTTTATCCGGGCACATTGCACTCTAATTTATAACCGAAGAACACCACTGGCCGGTAGGTCTGTTTCCCTAGTACCAGCAAGGGGAACGTAGAAAGATTGCCGCTCTCTGGCCGTTACCTGCAAAAGCAGGTTTAAAGCCTGAGCTAATGGTCACTTCATATGAACAAGTACTGCAGGGCTGTAAATGAAACCTGCCCTCAAAATGTCTTGAGGGAGATCATGGCCAAAATATTTCAAATGGTGACACATACTTTAAGAAAACACTTTGAAGAAATAAGCTCTCATCACAGCTGGAAAAATAAAAAGGACATGTCTTACAGCTCAATTTCAACGCATTATGAGACACATGCAAATTCAACCACAAAGAGGTATCAGCTCACACCACTCAGAATAACCATCAGCAAAAACTACAAAGAATAAATGCTGAAGGTGCTGGGAAGAAATGCATACCCTCCGCTTTAAGTGGGACGTAACCTGGAAAGAGCCACTAAAGAGAACGGAATAGAGGTGCCTTTAAAAGGTAAACATTGAGCTACCATATGACCCAGCAGACCTATTCCTGGACCTATAACCTAAGAAGACAGAATTGGAAGGACACAGGTACGCAAATCTGCATTGCATAGTATAACAATCGCCAAGATATGGAAGTAACCAAAAAGTCCAACGACAGATGGGTGGACAAAGAAGAACTGCTCCATGTACAGATGGAATATGAGCTAGTGAAAAAATGAAACAATGCCATTTGCAGCACCATAGATGAGTCTAGAAGTAATCACGCAGCTTGGAGTAAGTGAGAAAGCGAAAGACACATATCCTATCATATCACATATAGGTGTTACCGAAAAAATGATACAAACAAAGGTATTTCCACAGAGAAACACTATCATAGATTCATTTAAAAAACTTATGGTTCACCAAATGGAAAGGTGTGAGGATTGGATACATTACCGTATTGAGGTTAACAGAGAGATACAAACACATGTGAAATATATAATCACCAAAGACCTACGCTATACCAAGAGAAGACTACTCAACATTGTGTCGTAACAGACATGGGAAAAGGATCCGAAGAAGAATAGATATATGTATATGTGTGAAAGAACCACATCTTGCACACCTAGAACAAACAAAACATTGTAATCAAGTTTGCTGTGATAAAAAATAAAAATTAAGTTAAAAATACCAACAAGAAGTAATGAGACATAAACTTAAAGGGCTTTTTCCTCGCACATTCCATTCTAATTTACAACCTAGAACACCACTTCCACTAAGGCTCTGTTGCCCTAGTAACCAGATTTGGTAAAGGAGAAATGCTGCCGCCTTGTGGCCGATTCCCGCAACAGCAGCTTTTAACCCACAGCTAATGGTCACTTACCATTCACAAGGACTCAGGGCTGTAAAGGACACCTGCCCTCAAATTGTGCTGAAGTAGGGAATGGATAAAAAAAATTCAAAACAGGCAAAATGTTCACGAAGCTCGTATGAAGAGGTAAGTTTTACTCACTCTCTTTTCAAAGAAAGGAAAATGGATAAAAGCTCAACCTCAGGAAGTATTAGACTCATGCAATCTAATCTACAAAAAGTTTTCAACTCACACCCGTCGACTGACCGTTGGCAAAAAGTCTACAAACAATCAATGCTGAAGAGGTTTTAGAGAACTGTGTACCCTCTAGCTGCTGGTGAGATGTAAAAGGGTTAAACGCTAATAATGAGAACAGAAAGGAGCTGCGTTGAAAAGGAAAAATTGAGGTACCATTCAATCCAGCAGGCGCACCAATGGGCCTCTCACCTGAGAAGACCAGAATGAAGAAGACCCGGGCTGCAAAAGCTGCACTGCAGCCTTATTCACAATAGACAAGACAGTGAAGCAACCAAAATGTCCATCAACAGATGAAAGGAAAAAGAAGAAGCGGCCCATGTACACAATGAATACTAGCCATGGAAAACAATGAAACACTGCTCTTTGAGACACCATAGATGATCTTGGAGATAATCACAGAACATGAGGTAAGTCGGAAAGCAAAAGTCCTATATCCTATGATATCACTTATACGCGTTCTCTAGTAACTGACACAAATGAACATATTTCCACAGAGAAAGTCAATCACAGACTTATTAAAAAAAACTATGCTTATCTACAAGGAAAGGTGGGGGGGAATGGATAAATGAAGATTAGCGTTACCATATGTATACAAATACATATTATATACATATATCAAAAAGACCGACCATATAGCAAGGAAGGTTTACGGAACACTGTGTAATAATTTACACGGGAAGAGGATCTCTACATAAATAGGTATATAGAATATGTAGATGAACCAGAGTATGTACACCTTGGACAAGCAACATTCTAACCATTACCCCAATTGAAAAAATTAAAACAACCAACTAGGAGTAATGAGACATAAACTTATGGGGGGTTCTCCTGGCACATTCCATTCAAATTTACAACCTAGGCAAACGACTTCCAGAACGGCTCTGCTGCCCTAGTACCCAGATTTGGGAATGGAGAAATGCTGCATCCTTGTGGCCGTTTCCCACAACAGCAGCTTTAAACCCACTGCAAAAGGTCACTAAATATTCACCAATTGCAGGTCTGTAAATGACACCTGCCCTCCAAAAGATACTGAGGTCGAAAATCGACCAAAAAACTCTAGAGTGCAACCTTCCAAAAAGAAAATTTGAAGAGGTATATTGTACTCACACCTTTTTTCTTTTTTCTTTTAACAGAAAAGGAAAAGGCGTGGAAAAAGGATGAATTGTAGGAATTTTTACAGACATGTAAACCCAAATTACAAAAACCTATCAGCTCACACCAGTCAGAATGGCCATCAACAAAAATGCGGCAAACGATAAACGCTGACGTGATTGTGGAGAAATGCGTACCCTCGATTCTAAGGGGGACGTGGTAAGAGCCACTAATGAAAGCACAATTGAGGTGCCTTGAAAAGGTAAACGTTGAGCTACCATACCAATCAATCAATCATACCCACTGCTGGGTCTATCACCTGAGAAAATGAAAATCAAAAATCGCAGGCTGGCAATCCTGCACTCCAGCAATATTTACCATAGGCAACACTTGGAAGCAACGAAAATGTCCATCAACAGAGGAATGCACCAAGAAGAAGTGGTCCATGTACACAATGGAATATTAGCCATGGAAAACATTGAAGCACTGCTCTTTGAGGCACCATAGATGAGCCTGGAGATAATCACAAAACATGAAGTAGGTCGGAAAGCAAAAGACCTATATCTTATATTATCACTTATGGCATTATCTAATAACTGACACAGATGAACATATTTCTAAAGAGAAAGACACTCACAGGCGTAGAACACAAACTATGCTCATCTAAAAGGAAAGGAGGGGGGAAATTGAGAAATGAAGATTAGTGTTACTATACATATTCAAATACATATTATATACATGTATCAAAAAGACCGAACATATAACAAGGGAGGTCGACGGAACAGTGTAATATTTTACATGGGAAGAGGATCTGTACATTAATAGACATACATAATGTCCAAATGAACCAGATTGTGTACACCTAGGACAAACAGTATTCTAAACTTTACCCAGATTAAAAAAAATTTTAAAAACCAAGAAGAAGTAATGAGACATAAACTTATGGGGATTTCTCCTGGCAAATTCCATTCTAATTTACAACCTAGGACAATGACTTCCAGAAAGGCTCTGCTGCCCTAGAACCAGGACTGGGGAATGGAGAAATGCTACCTCCTTGTGGACGTTTCCCACAACAGCAGCTTTGAACCCACTGCAAAAGGTCACTAAATTTTCACCAACTTGCAGTTCTGTAAATTGCGCCTGGCCTCCAGAAAATTTCTGGGGTCAAAAATCGACCAAAAAATTCAGAAGAGGGCAACCTTCGAAGAAGACAATTTCAAGAGCTATATTGTACTCACGGTTTTTTTCTTTTAAGAGAAAAGAAAAAGGCGTAGGAATATGATGAATTTTAAAAATTTTCATGACATGCATACCCATATTACAAAACCCTATCAGCTCACAGCAGTCAGAATGGCCATTAGGAAAAATGCTGCAAAAAATAAACGGTGAAGGGAGTGTGGAGAAATGCGTACCCTCGGCTGTAAGGGGGGGCATGTAAAGAGCCACTAACGAAAACACAACGTAGGTGCTTTGAAAAGGGAAACATTGAGCTACCAGTCCATCAATCACAACCACTGCTTGGCCTATCACCTGAGAAAATGAGAATCAAAAAGTCACAGGCTGGCAAACCAGTATGCCAGCAATATTTACCATAGCCAGCACTTGGAAGCAATGAAAATGTCCATCAACCGAGGAATGCACCAAGAAGAAGTGGTCCACGTACACAATGGGATATTACTCTAATAATAAATATAAATTAAATTTAAAAACAAAGAAAAGCAAGGAGACATCAACATTTGTGGGTTTATCCGGGCACATTGCACTCTAATTTATAACCGAAGAACACCACTGGCCGGTAGGTCTGTTTCCCTAGTACCAGCAAGGGGAACGTAGAAAGATTGCCGCTCTCTGGCCGTTACCTGCAAAAGCAGGTTTAAAGCCTGAGCTAATGGTCACTTCACATGAACAAGTACTGCAGGGCTGTAAATGAAACCTGCCCTCAAAATGTCTTGAGGGAGATCATGGCCAAAATATTTCAAATGGTGACACATACTTTAAGAAAACACTTTGAAGAAATAAGCTCTCATCACAGCTGGAAAAATAAAAAGGACATGTCTTACAGCTCAATTTCAACGCATTATGAGACACATGCAAATTCAACCACAAAGAGGTATCAGCTCACACCACTCAGAATAACCATCAGCAAAAACTACAAAGAATAAATGCTGAAGGTGCTGGGAAGAAATGCATACCCTCCGCTTTAAGTGGGACGTAACCTGGAAAGAGCCACTAAAGAGAACGGAATAGAGGTGCCTTTAAAAGGTAAACATTGAGCTACCATATGACCCAGCAGACCTATTCCTGGACCTATAACCTAAGAAGACAGAATTGGAAGGACACAGGTACGCAAATCTGCATTGCATAGTATAACAATCGCCAAGATATGGAAGTAACCAAAAAGTCCAACGACAGATGGGTGGACAAAGAAGAACTGCTCCATGTACAGATGGAATATGAGCTAGTGAAAAAATGAAACAATGCCATTTGCAGCACCATAGATGAGTCTAGAAGTAATCACGCAGCTTGGAGTAAGTGAGAAAGCGAAAGACACATATCCTATCCTATCACATATAGGTGTTACCGAAAAAATGATACAAACAAAGGTATTTCCACAGAGAAACACTATCATAGATTCATTTAAAAAACTTATGGTTCACCAAATGGAAAGGTGTGAGGATTGGATACATTACCGTATTGAGGTTAACAGAGAGATACAAACACATGTGAAATATATAATCACCAAAGACCTACGCTATACCAAGAGAAGACTACTCAACATTGTGTCGTAACAGACATGGGAAAAGGATCCGAAGAAGAATAGATATATGTATATGTGTGAAAGAACCACATCTTGCACACCTAGAACAAACAAAACATTGTAATCAAGTTTGCTGTGATAAAAAATAAAAATTAAGTTAAAAATACCAACAAGAAGTAATGAGACATAAACTTAAAGGGCTTTTTCCTCGCACATTCCATTCTAATTTACAACCTAGAACACCACTTCCACTAAGGCTCTGTTGCCCTAGTAACCAGATTTGGTAAAGGAGAAATGCTGCCGCCTTGTGGCCGATTCCCGCAACAGCAGCTTTTAACCCACAGCTAATGGTCACTTACCATTCACAAGGACTCAGGGCTGTAAAGGACACCTGCCCTCAAATTGTGCTGAAGTAGGGAATGGATAAAAAAAATTCAAAACAGGCAAAATGTTCACGAAGCTCGTATGAAGAGGTAAGTTTTACTCACTCTCTTTTCAAAGAAAGGAAAATGGATAAAAGCTCAACCTCAGGAAGTATTAGACTCATGCAATCTAATCTACAAAAAGTTTTCAACTCACACCCGTCGACTGACCGTTGGCAAAAAGTCTACAAACAATCAATGCTGAAGAGGTTTTAGAGAACTGTGTACCCTCTAGCTGCTGGTGAGATGTAAAAGGGTTAAACGCTAATAATGAGAACAGAAAGGAGCTGCGTTGAAAAGGAAAAATTGAGGTACCATTCAATCCAGCAGGCGCACCAATGGGCCTCTCACCTGAGAAGACCAGAATGAAGAAGACCCGGGCTGCAAAAGCTGCACTGCAGCCTTATTCACAATAGACAAGACAGTGAAGCAACCAAAATGTCCATCAACAGATGAAAGGAAAAAGAAGAAGCGGCCCATGTACACAATGAATACTAGCCATGGAAAACAATGAAACACTGCTCTTTGAGACACCATAGATGATCTTGGAGATAATCACAGAACATGAGGTAAGTCGGAAAGCAAAAGTCCTATATCCTATGATATCACTTATACGCGTTCTCTAGTAACTGACACAAATGAACATATTTCCACAGAGAAAGTCAATCACAGACTTATTAAAAAAAACTATGCTTATCTACAAGGAAAGGTGGGGGGGAATGGATAAATGAAGATTAGCGTTACCATATGTATACAAATACATATTATATACATATATCAAAAAGACCGACCATATAGCAAGGAAGGTTTACGGAACACTGTGTAATAATTTACACGGGAAGAGGATCTCTACATAAATAGGTATATAGAATATGTAGATGAACCAGAGTATGTACACCTTGGACAAGCAACATTCTAACCATTACCCCAATTGAAAAAATTAAAACAACCAACTAGGAGTAATGAGACATAAACTTATGGGGGGTTCTCCTGGCACATTCCATTCAAATTTACAACCTAGGCAAACGACTTCCAGAACGGCTCTGCTGCCCTAGTACCCAGATTTGGGAATGGAGAAATGCTGCATCCTTGTGGCCGTTTCCCACAGCAGCAGCTTTAAACCCACTGCAAAAGGTCACTAAATATTCACCAATTGCAGGTCTGTAAATGACACCTGCCCTCCAAAAGATACTGAGGTCGAAAATCGACCAAAAAACTCTAGAGTGCAACCTTCCAAAAAGAAAATTTGAAGAGGTATATTGTACTCACACCTTTTTTCTTTTTTCTTTTAACAGAAAAGGAAAAGGCGTGGAAAAAGGATGAATTGTAGGAATTTTTACAGACATGTAAACCCAAATTACAAAAACCTATCAGCTCACACCAGTCAGAATGGCCATCAACAAAAATGCGGCAAACGATAAACGCTGACGTGATTGTGGAGAAATGCGTACCCTCGATTCTAAGGGGGACGTGGTAAGAGCCACTAATGAAAGCACAATTGAGGTGCCTTGAAAAGGTAAACGTTGAGCTACCATACCAATCAATCAATCATACCCACTGCTGGGTCTATCACCTGAGAAAATGAAAATCAAAAATCGCAGGCTGGCAATCCTGCACTCCAGCAATATTTACCATAGGCAACACTTGGAAGCAACGAAAATGTCCATCAACAGAGGAATGCACCAAGAAGAAGTGGTCCATGTACACAATGGAATATTAGCCATGGAAAACATTGAAGCACTGCTCTTTGAGGCACCATAGATGAGCCTGGAGATAATCACAAAACATGAAGTAGGTCGGAAAGCAAAAGACCTATATCTTATATTATCACTTATGGCATTATCTAATAACTGACACAGATGAACATATTTCTAAAGAGAAAGACACTCACAGGCGTAGAACACAAACTATGCTCATCTAAAAGGAAAGGAGGGGGGAAATTGAGAAATGAAGATTAGTGTTACTATACATATTCAAATACATATTATATACATGTATCAAAAAGACCGAACATATAACAAGGGAGGTCGACGGAACAGTGTAATATTTTACATGGGAAGAGGATCTGTACATTAATAGACATACATAATGTCCAAATGAACCAGATTGTGTACACCTAGGACAAACAGTATTCTAAACTTTACCCAGATTAAAAAAAATTTTAAAAACCAAGAAGAAGTAATGAGACATAAACTTATGGGGATTTCTCCTGGCAAATTCCATTCTAATTTACAACCTAGGACAATGACTTCCAGAAAGGCTCTGCTGCCCTAGAACCAGGACTGGGGAATGGAGAAATGCTACCTCCTTGTGGACGTTTCCCACAACAGCAGCTTTGAACCCACTGCAAAAGGTCACTAAATTTTCACCAACTTGCAGTTCTGTAAATTGCGCCTGGCCTCCAGAAAATTTCTGGGGTCAAAAATCGACCAAAAAATTCAGAAGAGGGCAACCTTCGAAGAAGACAATTTCAAGAGCTATATTGTACTCACGGTTTTTTTCTTTTAAGAGAAAAGAAAAAGGCGTAGGAATATGATGAATTTTAAAAATTTTCATGACATGCATACCCATATTACAAAACCCTATCAGCTCACAGCAGTCAGAATGGCCATTAGGAAAAATGCTGCAAAAAATAAACGGTGAAGGGAGTGTGGAGAAATGCGTACCCTCGGCTGTAAGGGGGGGCATGTAAAGAGCCACTAACGAAAACACAACGTAGGTGCTTTGAAAAGGGAAACATTGAGCTACCAGTCCATCAATCACAACCACTGCTTGGCCTATCACCTGAGAAAATGAGAATCAAAAAGTCACAGGCTGGCAAACCAGTATGCCAGCAATATTTACCATAGCCAGCACTTGGAAGCAATGAAAATGTCCATCAACCGAGGAATGCACCAAGAAGAAGTGGTCCACGTACACAATGGGATATTACTCTAATAATAAATATAAATTAAATTTAAAAACAAAGAAAAGCAAGGAGACATCAACATTTGTGGGTTTATCCGGGCACATTGCACTCTAATTTATAACCGAAGAACACCACTGGCCGGTAGGTCTGTTTCCCTAGTACCAGCAAGGGGAACGTAGAAAGATTGCCGCTCTCTGGCCGTTACCTGCAAAAGCAGGTTTAAAGCCTGAGCTAATGGTCACTTCATATGAACAAGTACTGCAGGGCTGTAAATGAAACCTGCCCTCAAAATGTCTTGAGGGAGATCATGGCCAAAATATTTCAAATGGTGACACATACTTTAAGAAAACACTTTGAAGAAATAAGCTCTCATCACAGCTGGAAAAATAAAAAGGACATGTCTTACAGCTCAATTTCAACGCATTATGAGACACATGCAAATTCAAGCACAAAGAGGTATCAGCTCACACCACTCAGAATAACCATCAGCAAAAACTACAAAGAATAAATGCTGAAGGTGCTGGGAAGAAATGCATACCCTCCGCTTTAAGTGGGACGTAACCTGGAAAGAGCCACTAAAGAGAACGGAATAGAGGTGCCTTTAAAAGGTAAACATTGAGCTACCATATGACCCAGCAGACCTATTCCTGGACCTATAACCTAAGAAGACAGAATTGGAAGGACACAGGTACGCAAATCTGCATTGCATAGTATAACAATCGCCAAGATATGGAAGTAACCAAAAAGTCCAACGACAGATGGGTGGACAAAGAAGAACTGCTCCATGTACAGATGGAATATGAGCTAGTGAAAAAATGAAACAATGCCATTTGCAGCACCATAGATGAGTCTAGAAGTAATCACGCAGCTTGGAGTAAGTGAGAAAGCGAAAGACACATATCCTATCCTATCACATATAGGTGTTACCGAAAAAATGATACAAACAAAGGTATTTCCACAGAGAAACACTATCATAGATTCATTTAAAAAACTTATGGTTCACCAAATGGAAAGGTGTGAGGATTGGATACATTACCGTATTGAGGTTAACAGAGAGATACAAACACATGTGAAATATATAATCACCAAAGACCTACGCTATACCAAGAGAAGACTACTCAACATTGTGTCGTAACAGACATGGGAAAAGGATCCGAAGAAGAATAGATATATGTATATGTGTGAAAGAACCACATCTTGCACACCTAGAACAAACAAAACATTGTAATCAAGTTTGCTGTGATAAAAAATAAAAATTAAGTTAAAAATACCAACAAGAAGTAATGAGACATAAACTTAAAGGGCTTTTTCCTCGCACATTCCATTCTAATTTACAACCTAGAACACCACTTCCACTAAGGCTCTGTTGCCCTAGTAACCAGATTTGGTAAAGGAGAAATGCTGCCGCCTTGTGGCCGATTCCCGCAACAGCAGCTTTTAACCCACAGCTAATGGTCACTTACCATTCACAAGGACTCAGGGCTGTAAAGGACACCTGCCCTCAAATTGTGCTGAAGTAGGGAATGGATAAAAAAAATTCAAAACAGGCAAAATGTTCACGAAGCTCGTATGAAGAGGTAAGTTTTACTCACTCTCTTTTTAAAGAAAGGAAAATGGATAAAAGCTCAACCTCAGGAAGTATTAGACTCATGCAATCTAATCTACAAAAAGTTTTCAACTCACACCCGTCGACTGACCGTTGGCAAAAAGTCTACAAACAATCAATGCTGAAGAGGTTTTAGAGAACTGTGTACCCTCTAGCTGCTGGTGAGATGTAAAAGGGTTAAACGCTAATAATGAGAACAGAAAGGAGCTGCGTTGAAAAGGAAAAATTGAGGTACCATTCAATCCAGCAGGCGCACCAATGGGCCTCTCACCTGAGAAGACCAGAATGAAGAAGACCCGGGCTGCAAAAGCTGCACTGCAGCCTTATTCACAATAGACAAGACAGTGAAGCAACCAAAATGTCCATCAACAGATGAAAGGAAAAAGAAGAAGCGGCCCATGTACACAATGAATACTAGCCATGGAAAACAATGAAACACTGCTCTTTGAGACACCATAGATGATCTTGGAGATAATCACAGAACATGAGGTAAGTCGGAAAGCAAAAGTCCTATATCCTATGATATCACTTATACGCGTTCTCTAGTAACTGACACAAATGAACATATTTCCACAGAGAAAGTCAATCACAGACTTATTAAAAAAAACTATGCTTATCTACAAGGAAAGGTGGGGGGGAATGGATAAATGAAGATTAGCGTTACCATATGTATACAAATACATATTATATACATATATCAAAAAGACCGACCATATAGCAAGGAAGGTTTACGGAACACTGTGTAATAATTTACACGGGAAGAGGATCTCTACATAAATAGGTATATAGAATATGTAGATGAACCAGAGTATGTACACCTTGGACAAGCAACATTCTAACCATTACCCCAATTGAAAAAATTAAAACAACCAACTAGGAGTAATGAGACATAAACTTATGGGGGGTTCTCCTGGCACATTCCATTCAAATTTACAACCTAGGCAAACGACTTCCAGAACGGCTCTGCTGCCCTAGTACCCAGATTTGGGAATGGAGAAATGCTGCATCCTTGTGGCCGTTTCCCACAGCAGCAGCTTTAAACCCACTGCAAAAGGTCACTAAATATTCACCAATTGCAGGTCTGTAAATGACACCTGCCCTCCAAAAGATACTGAGGTCGAAAATCGACCAAAAAACTCTAGAGTGCAACCTTCCAAAAAGAAAATTTGAAGAGGTATATTGTACTCACACCTTTTTTCTTTTTTCTTTTAACAGAAAAGGAAAAGGCGTGGAAAAAGGATGAATTGTAGGAATTTTTACAGACATGTAAACCCAAATTACAAAAACCTATCAGCTCACACCAGTCAGAATGGCCATCAACAAAAATGCGGCAAACGATAAACGCTGACGTGATTGTGGAGAAATGCGTACCCTCGATTCTAAGGGGGACGTGGTAAGAGCCACTAATGAAAGCACAATTGAGGTGCCTTGAAAAGGTAAACGTTGAGCTACCATACCAATCAATCAATCATACCCACTGCTGGGTCTATCACCTGAGAAAATGAAAATCAAAAATCGCAGGCTGGCAATCCTGCACTCCAGCAATATTTACCATAGGCAACACTTGGAAGCAACGAAAATGTCCATCAACAGAGGAATGCACCAAGAAGAAGTGGTCCATGTACACAATGGAATATTAGCCATGGAAAACATTGAAGCACTGCTCTTTGAGGCACCATAGATGAGCCTGGAGATAATCACAAAACATGAAGTAGGTCGGAAAGCAAAAGACCTATATCTTATATTATCACTTATGGCATTATCTAATAACTGACACAGATGAACATATTTCTAAAGAGAAAGACACTCACAGGCGTAGAACACAAACTATGCTCATCTAAAAGGAAAGGAGGGGGGAAATTGAGAAATGAAGATTAGTGTTACTATACATATTCAAATACATATTATATACATGTATCAAAAAGACCGAACATATAACAAGGGAGGTCGACGGAACAGTGTAATATTTTACATGGGAAGAGGATCTGTACATTAATAGACATACATAATGTCCAAATGAACCAGATTGTGTACACCTAGGACAAACAGTATTCTAAACTTTACCCAGATTAAAAAAATTTTAAAAACCAAGAAGAAGTAATGAGACATAAACTTATGGGGATTTCTCCTGGCAAATTCCATTCTAATTTACAACCTAGGACAATGACTTCCAGAAAGGCTCTGCTGCCCTAGAACCAGGACTGGGGAATGGAGAAATGCTACCTCCTTGTGGACGTTTCCCACAACAGCAGCTTTGAACCCACTGCAAAAGGTCACTAAATTTTCACCAACTTGCAGTTCTGTAAATTGCGCCTGGCCTCCAGAAAATTTCTGGGGTCAAAAATCGACCAAAAAATTCAGAAGAGGGCAACCTTCGAAGAAGACAATTTCAAGAGCTATATTGTACTCACGGTTTTTTTCTTTTAAGAGAAAAGAAAAAGGCGTAGGAATATGATGAATTTTAAAAATTTTCATGACATGCATACCCATATTACAAAACCCTATCAGCACACAGCAGTCAGAATGGCCATTAGGAAAAATGCTGCAAAAAATAAACGGTGAAGGGAGTGTGGAGAAATGCGTACCCTCGGCTGTAAGGGGGGGCATGTAAAGAGCCACTAACGAAAACACAACGTAGGTGCTTTGAAAAGGGAAACATTGAGCTACCAGTCCATCAATCACAACCACTGCTTGGCCTATCACCTGAGAAAATGAGAATCAAAAAGTCACAGGCTGGCAAACCAGTATGCCAGCAATATTTACCATAGCCAGCACTTGGAAGCAATGAAAATGTCCATCAACCGAGGAATGCACCAAGAAGAAGTGGTCCACGTACACAATGGGATATTACTCTAATAATAAATATAAATTAAATTTAAAAACAAAGAAAAGCAAGGAGACATCAACATTTGTGGGTTTATCCGGGCACATTGCACTCTAATTTATAACCGAAGAACACCACTGGCCGGTAGGTCTGTTTCCCTAGTACCAGCAAGGGGAACGTAGAAAGATTGCCGCTCTCTGGCCGTTACCTGCAAAAGCAGGTTTAAAGCCTGAGCTAATGGTCACTTCACATGAACAAGTACTGCAGGGCTGTAAATGAAACCTGCCCTCAAAATGTCTTGAGGGAGATCATGGCCAAAATATTTCAAATGGTGACACATACTTTAAGAAAACACTTTGAAGAAATAAGCTCTCATCACAGCTGGAAAAATAAAAAGGACATGTCTTACAGCTCAATTTCAACGCATTATGAGACACATGCAAATTCAACCACAGAGAGGTATCAGCTCACACCACTCAGAATAACCATCAGCAAAAACTACAAAGAATAAATGCTGAAGGTGCTGGGAAGAAATGCATACCCTCCGCTTTAAGTGGGACGTAACCTGGAAAGAGCCACTAAAGAGAACGGAATAGAGGTGCCTTTAAAAGGTAAACATTGAGCTACCATATGACCCAGCAGACCTATTCCTGGACCTATAACCTAAGAAGACAGAATTGGAAGGACACAGGTACGCAAATCTGCATTGCATAGTATAACAATCGCCAAGATATGGAAGTAACCAAAAAGTCCAACGACAGATGGGTGGACAAAGAAGAACTGCTCCATGTACAGATGGAATATGAGCTAGTGAAAAAATGAAACAATGCCATTTGCAGCACCATAGATGAGTCTAGAAGTAATCACGCAGCTTGGAGTAAGTGAGAAAGCGAAAGACACATATCCTATCCTATCACATATAGGTGTTACCGAAAAAATGATACAAACAAAGGTATTTCCACAGAGAAACACTATCATAGATTCATTTAAAAAACTTATGGTTCACCAAATGGAAAGGTGTGAGGATTGGATACATTACCGTATTGAGGTTAACAGAGAGATACAAACACATGTGAAATATATAATCACCAAAGACCTACGCTATACCAAGAGAAGACTACTCAACATTGTGTCGTAACAGACATGGGAAAAGGATCCGAAGAAGAATAGATATATGTATATGTGTGAAAGAACCACATCTTGCACACCTAGAACAAACAAAACATTGTAATCAAGTTTGCTGTGATAAAAAATAAAAATTAAGTTAAAAATACCAACAAGAAGTAATGAGACATAAACTTAAAGGGCTTTTTCCTCGCACATTCCATTCTAATTTACAACCTAGAACACCACTTCCACTAAGGCTCTGTTGCCCTAGTAACCAGATTTGGTAAAGGAGAAATGCTGCCGCCTTGTGGCCGATTCCCGCAACAGCAGCTTTTAACCCACAGCTAATGGTCACTTACCATTCACAAGGACTCAGGGCTGTAAAGGACACCTGCCCTCAAATTGTGCTGAAGTAGGGAATGGATAAAAAAAATTCAAAACAGGCAAAATGTTCACGAAGCTCGTATGAAGAGGTAAGTTTTACTCACTCTCTTTTCAAAGAAAGGAAAATGGATAAAAGCTCAACCTCAGGAAGTATTAGACTCATGCAATCTAATCTACAAAAAGTTTTCAACTCACACCCGTCGACTGACCGTTGGCAAAAAGTCTACAAACAATCAATGCTGAAGAGGTTTTAGAGAACTGTGTACCCTCTAGCTGCTGGTGAGATGTAAAAGGGTTAAACGCTAATAATGAGAACAGAAAGGAGCTGCGTTGAAAAGGAAAAATTGAGGTACCATTCAATCCAGCAGGCGCACCAATGGGCCTCTCACCTGAGAAGACCAGAATGAAGAAGACCCGGGCTGCAAAAGCTGCACTGCAGCCTTATTCACAATAGACAAGACAGTGAAGCAACCAAAATGTCCATCAACAGATGAAAGGAAAAAGAAGAAGCGGCCCATGTACACAATGAATACTAGCCATGGAAAACAATGAAACACTGCTCTTTGAGACACCATAGATGATCTTGGAGATAATCACAGAACATGAGGTAAGTCGGAAAGCAAAAGTCCTATATCCTATGATATCACTTATACGCGTTCTCTAGTAACTGACACAAATGAACATATTTCCACAGAGAAAGTCAATCACAGACTTATTAAAAAAAACTATGCTTATCTACAAGGAAAGGTGGGGGGGAATGGATAAATGAAGATTAGCGTTACCATATGTATACAAATACATATTATATACATATATCAAAAAGACCGACCATATAGCAAGGAAGGTTTACGGAACACTGTGTAATAATTTACACGGGAAGAGGATCTCTACATAAATAGGTATATAGAATATGTAGATGAACCAGAGTATGTACACCTTGGACAAGCAACATTCTAACCATTACCCCAATTGAAAAAATTAAAACAACCAACTAGGAGTAATGAGACATAAACTTATGGGGGGTTCTCCTGGCACATTCCATTCAAATTTACAACCTAGGCAAACGACTTCCAGAACGGCTCTGCTGCCCTAGTACCCAGATTTGGGAATGGAGAAATGCTGCATCCTTGTGGCCGTTTCCCACAACAGCAGCTTTAAACCCACTGCAAAAGGTCACTAAATATTCACCAATTGCAGGTCTGTAAATGACACCTGCCCTCCAAAAGATACTGAGGTCGAAAATCGACCAAAAAACTCTAGAGTGCAACCTTCCAAAAAGAAAATTTGAAGAGGTATATTGTACTCACACCTTTTTTCTTTTTTCTTTTAACAGAAAAGGAAAAGGCGTGGAAAAAGGATGAATTGTAGGAATTTTTACAGACATGTAAACCCAAATTACAAAAACCTATCAGCTCACACCAGTCAGAATGGCCATCAACAAAAATGCGGCAAACGATAAACGCTGACGTGATTGTGGAGAAATGCGTACCCTCGATTCTAAGGGGGACGTGGTAAGAGCCACTAATGAAAGCACAATTGAGGTGCCTTGGAAAGGTAAACGTTGAGCTACCATACCAATCAATCAATCATACCCACTGCTGGGTCTATCACCTGAGAAAATGAAAATCAAAAATCGCAGGCTGGCAATCCTGCACTCCAGCAATATTTACCATAGGCAACACTTGGAAGCAACGAAAATGTCCATCAACAGAGGAATGCACCAAGAAGAAGTGGTCCATGTACACAATGGAATATTAGCCATGGAAAACATTGAAGCACTGCTCTTTGAGGCACCATAGATGAGCCTGGAGATAATCACAAAACATGAAGTAGGTCGGAAAGCAAAAGACCTATATCTTATATTATCACTTATGGCATTATCTAATAACTGACACAGATGAACATATTTCTAAAGAGAAAGACACTCACAGGCGTAGAACACAAACTATGCTCATCTAAAAGGAAAGGAGGGGGGAAATTGAGAAATGAAGATTAGTGTTACTATACATATTCAAATACATATTATATACATGTATCAAAAAGACCGAACATATAACAAGGGAGGTCGACGGAACAGTGTAATATTTTACATGGGAAGAGGATCTGTACATTAATAGACATACATAATGTCCAAATGAACCAGATTGTGTACACCTAGGACAAACAGTATTCTAAACTTTACCCAGATTAAAAAAATTTTAAAAACCAAGAAGAAGTAATGAGACATAAACTTATGGGGATTTCTCCTGGCAAATTCCATTCTAATTTACAACCTAGGACAATGACTTCCAGAAAGGCTCTGCTGCCCTAGAACCAGGACTGGGGAATGGAGAAATGCTACCTCCTTGTGGACGTTTCCCACAACAGCAGCTTTGAACCCACTGCAAAAGGTCACTAAATTTTCACCAACTTGCAGTTCTGTAAATTGCGCCTGGCCTCCAGAAAATTTCTGGGGTCAAAAATCGACCAAAAAATTCAGAAGAGGGCAACCTTCGAAGAAGACAATTTCAAGAGCTATATTGTACTCACGGTTTTTTTCTTTTAAGAGAAAAGAAAAAGGCGTAGGAATATGATGAATTTTAAAAATTTTCATGACATGCATACCCATATTACAAAACCCTATCAGCACACAGCAGTCAGAATGGCCATTAGGAAAAATGCTGCAAAAAATAAACGGTGAAGGGAGTGTGGAGAAATGCGTACCCTCGGCTGTAAGGGGGGGCATGTAAAGAGCCACTAACGAAAACACAACGTAGGTGCTTTGAAAAGGGAAACATTGAGCTACCAGTCCATCAATCACAACCACTGCTTGGCCTATCACCTGAGAAAATGAGAATCAAAAAGTCACAGGCTGGCAAACCAGTATGCCAGCAATATTTACCATAGCCAGCACTTGGAAGCAATGAAAATGTCCATCAACCGAGGAATGCACCAAGAAGAAGTGGTCCACGTACACAATGGGATATTACTCTAATAATAAATATAAATTAAATTTAAAAACAAAGAAAAACAAGGAGACATCAACATTTGTGGGTTTATCCGGGCACATTGCACTCTAATTTATAACCGAAGAACACCACTGGCCGGTAGGTCTGTTTCCCTAGTACCAGCAAGGGGAACGTAGAAAGATTGCCGCTCTCTGGCCGTTACCTGCAAAAGCAGGTTTAAAGCCTGAGCTAATGGTCACTTCACATGAACAAGTACTGCAGGGCTGTAAATGAAACCTGCCCTCAAAATGTCTTGAGGGAGATCATGGCCAAAATATTTCAAATGGTGACACATACTTTAAGAAAACACTTTGAAGAAATAAGCTCTCATCACAGCTGGAAAAATAAAAAGGACATGTCTTACAGCTCAATTTCAACGCATTATGAGACACATGCAAATTCAACCACAGAGAGGTATCAGCTCACACCACTCAGAATAACCATCAGCAAAAACTACAAAGAATAAATGCTGAAGGTGCTGGGAAGAAATGCATACCCTCCGCTTTAAGTGGGACGTAACCTGGAAAGAGCCACTAAAGAGAACGGAATAGAGGTGCCTTTAAAAGGTAAACATTGAGCTACCATATGACCCAGCAGACCTATTCCTGGACCTATAACCTAAGAAGACAGAATTGGAAGGACACAGGTACGCAAATCTGCATTGCATAGTATAACAATCGCCAAGATATGGAAGTAACCAAAAAGTCCAACGACAGATGGGTGGAGAAAGAAGAACTGCTCCATGTACAGATGGAATATGAGCTAGTGAAAAAATGAAACAATGCCATTTGCAGCACCATAGATGAGTCTAGAAGTAATCACGCAGCTTGGAGTAAGTGAGAAAGCGAAAGACACATATCCTATCCTATCACATATAGGTGTTACCGAAAAAATGATACAAACAAAGGTATTTCCACAGAGAAACACTATCATAGATTCATTTAAAAAACTTATGGTTCACCAAATGGAAAGGTGTGAGGATTGGATACATTACCGTATTGAGGTTAACAGAGAGATACAAACACATGTGAAATATATAATCACCAAAGACCTACGCTATACCAAGAGAAGACTACTCAACATTGTGTCGTAACAGACATGGGAAAAGGATCCGAAGAAGAATAGATATATGTATATGTGTGAAAGAACCACATCTTGCACACCTAGAACAAACAAAACATTGTAATCAAGTTTGCTGTGATAAAAAATAAAAATTAAGTTAAAAATACCAACAAGAAGTAATGAGACATAAACTTAAAGGGCTTTTTCCTCGCACATTCCATTCTAATTTACAACCTAGAACACCACTTCCACTAAGGCTCTGTTGCCCTAGTAACCAGATTTGGTAAAGGAGAAATGCTGCCGCCTTGTGGCCGATTCCCGCAACAGCAGCTTTTAACCCACAGCTAATGGTCACTTACCATTCACAAGGACTCAGGGCTGTAAAGGACACCTGCCCTCAAATTGTGCTGAAGTAGGGAATGGATAAAAAAAATTCAAAACAGGCAAAATGTTCACGAAGCTCGTATGAAGAGGTAAGTTTTACTCACTCTCTTTTCAAAGAAAGGAAAATGGATAAAAGCTCAACCTCAGGAAGTATTAGACTCATGCAATCTAATCTACAAAAAGTTTTCAACTCACACCCGTCGACTGACCGTTGGCAAAAAGTCTACAAACAATCAATGCTGAAGAGGTTTTAGAGAACTGTGTACCCTCTAGCTGCTGGTGAGATGTAAAAGGGTTAAACGCTAATAATGAGAACAGAAAGGAGCTGCGTTGAAAAGGAAAAATTGAGGTACCATTCAATCCAGCAGGCGCACCAATGGGCCTCTCACCTGAGAAGACCAGAATGAAGAAGACCCGGGCTGCAAAAGCTGCACTGCAGCCTTATTCACAATAGACAAGACAGTGAAGCAACCAAAATGTCCATCAACAGATGAAAGGAAAAAGAAGAAGCGGCCCATGTACACAATGAATACTAGCCATGGAAAACAATGAAACACTGCTCTTTGAGGCACCATAGATGATCTTGGAGATAATCACAGAACATGAGGTAAGTCGGAAAGCAAAAGTCCTATATCCTATGATATCACTTATACGCGTTCTCTAGTAACTGACACAAATGAACATATTTCCACAGAGAAAGTCAATCACAGACTTATTAAAAAAAACTATGCTTATCTACAAGGAAAGGTGGGGGGGAATGGATAAATGAAGATTAGCGTTACCATATGTATACAAATACATATTATATACATATATCAAAAAGACCGACCATATAGCAAGGAAGGTTTACGGAACACTGTGTAATAATTTACACGGGAAGAGGATCTCTACATAAATAGGTATATAGAATATGTAGATGAACCAGAGTATGTACACCTTGGACAAGCAACATTCTAACCATTACCCCAATTGAAAAAATTAAAACAACCAACTAGGAGTAATGAGACATAAACTTATGGGGGGTTCTCCTGGCACATTCCATTCAAATTTACAACCTAGGCAAACGACTTCCAGAACGGCTCTGCTGCCCTAGTACCCAGATTTGGGAATGGAGAAATGCTGCATCCTTGTGGCCGTTTCCCACAACAGCAGCTTTAAACCCACTGCAAAAGGTCACTAAATATTCACCAATTGCAGGTCTGTAAATGACACCTGCCCTCCAAAAGATACTGAGGTCGAAAATCGACCAAAAAACTCTAGAGTGCAACCTTCCAAAAAGAAAATTTGAAGAGGTATATTGTACTCACACCTTTTTTCTTTTTTCTTTTAACAGAAAAGGAAAAGGCGTGGAAAAAGGATGAATTGTAGGAATTTTTACAGACATGTAAACCCAAATTACAAAAACCTATCAGCTCACACCAGTCAGAATGGCCATCAACAAAAATGCGGCAAACGATAAACGCTGACGTGATTGTGGAGAAATGCGTACCCTCGATTCTAAGGGGGACGTGGTAAGAGCCACTAATGAAAGCACAATTGAGGTGCCTTGAAAAGGTAAACGTTGAGCTACCATACCAATCAATCAATCATACCCACTGCTGGGTCTATCACCTGAGAAAATGAAAATCAAAAATCGCAGGCTGGCAATCCTGCACTCCAGCAATATTTACCATAGGCAACACTTGGAAGCAACGAAAATGTCCATCAACAGAGGAATGCACCAAGAAGAAGTGGTCCATGTACACAATGGAATATTAGCCATGGAAAACATTGAAGCACTGCTCTTTGAGGCACCATAGATGAGCCTGGAGATAATCACAAAACATGAAGTAGGTCGGAAAGCAAAAGACCTATATCTTATATTATCACTTATGGCATTATCTAATAACTGACACAGATGAACATATTTCTAAAGAGAAAGACACTCACAGGCGTAGAACACAAACTATGCTCATCTAAAAGGAAAGGAGGGGGGAAATTGAGAAATGAAGATTAGTGTTACTATACATATTCAAATACATATTATATACATGTATCAAAAAGACCGAACATATAACAAGGGAGGTCGACGGAACAGTGTAATATTTTACATGGGAAGAGGATCTGTACATTAATAGACATACATAATGTCCAAATGAACCAGATTGTGTACACCTAGGACAAACAGTATTCTAAACTTTACCCAGATTAAAAAAATTTTAAAAACCAAGAAGAAGTAATGAGACATAAACTTATGGGGATTTCTCCTGGCAAATTCCATTCTAATTTACAACCTAGGACAATGACTTCCAGAAAGGCTCTGCTGCCCTAGAACCAGGACTGGGGAATGGAGAAATGCTACCTCCTTGTGGACGTTTCCCACAACAGCAGCTTTGAACCCACTGCAAAAGGTCACTAAATTTTCACCAACTTGCAGTTCTGTAAATTGCGCCTGGCCTCCAGAAAATTTCTGGGGTCAAAAATCGACCAAAAAATTCAGAAGAGGGCAACCTTCGAAGAAGACAATTTCAAGAGCTATATTGTACTCACGGTTTTTTTCTTTTAAGAGAAAAGAAAAAGGCGTAGGAATATGATGAATTTTAAAAATTTTCATGACATGCATACCCATATTACAAAACCCTATCAGCTCACAGCAGTCAGAATGGCCATTAGGAAAAATGCTGCAAAAAATAAACGGTGAAGGGAGTGTGGAGAAATGCGTACCCTCGGCTGTAAGGGGGGGCATGTAAAGAGCCACTAACGAAAACACAACGTAGGTGCTTTGAAAAGGGAAACATTGAGCTACCAGTCCATCAATCACAACCACTGCTTGGCCTATCACCTGAGAAAATGAGAATCAAAAAGTCACAGGCTGGCAAACCAGTATGCCAGCAATATTTACCATAGCCAGCACTTGGAAGCAATGAAAATGTCCATCAACCGAGGAATGCACCAAGAAGAAGTGGTCCACGTACACAATGGGATATTACTCTAATAATAAATATAAATTAAATTTAAAAACAAAGAAAAACAAGGAGACATCAACATTTGTGGGTTTATCCGGGCACATTGCACTCTAATTTATAACCGAAGAACACCACTGGCCGGTAGGTCTGTTTCCCTAGTACCAGCAAGGGGAACGTAGAAAGATTGCCGCTCTCTGGCCGTTACCTGCAAAAGCAGGTTTAAAGCCTGAGCTAATGGTCACTTCACATGAACAAGTACTGCAGGGCTGTAAATGAAACCTGCCCTCAAAATGTCTTGAGGGAGATCATGGCCAAAATATTTCAAATGGTGACACATACTTTAAGAAAACACTTTGAAGAAATAAGCTCTCATCACAGCTGGAAAAATAAAAAGGACATGTCTTACAGCTCAATTTCAACGCATTATGAGACACATGCAAATTCAACCACAGAGAGGTATCAGCTCACACCACTCAGAATAACCATCAGCAAAAACTACAAAGAATAAATGCTGAAGGTGCTGGGAAGAAATGCATACCCTCCGCTTTAAGTGGGACGTAACCTGGAAAGAGCCACTAAAGAGAACGGAATAGAGGTGCCTTTAAAAGGTAAACATTGAGCTACCATATGACCCAGCAGACCTATTCCTGGACCTATAACCTAAGAAGACAGAATTGGAAGGACACAGGTACGCAAATCTGCATTGCATAGTATAACAATCGCCAAGATATGGAAGTAACCAAAAAGTCCAACGACAGATGGGTGGAGAAAGAAGAACTGCTCCATGTACAGATGGAATATGAGCTAGTGAAAAAATGAAACAATGCCATTTGCAGCACCATAGATGAGTCTAGAAGTAATCACGCAGCTTGGAGTAAGTGAGAAAGCGAAAGACACATATCCTATCCTATCACATATAGGTGTTACCGAAAAAATGATACAAACAAAGGTATTTCCACAGAGAAACACTATCATAGATTCATTTAAAAAACTTATGGTTCACCAAATGGAAAGGTGTGAGGATTGGATACATTACCGTATTGAGGTTAACAGAGAGATACAAACACATGTGAAATATATAATCACCAAAGACCTACGCTATACCAAGAGAAGACTACTCAACATTGTGTCGTAACAGACATGGGAAAAGGATCCGAAGAAGAATAGATATATGTATATGTGTGAAAGAACCACATCTTGCACACCTAGAACAAACAAAACATTGTAATCAAGTTTGCTGTGATAAAAAATAAAAATTAAGTTAAAAATACCAACAAGAAGTAATGAGACATAAACTTAAAGGGCTTTTTCCTCGCACATTCCATTCTAATTTACAACCTAGAACACCACTTCCACTAAGGCTCTGTTGCCCTAGTAACCAGATTTGGTAAAGGAGAAATGCTGCCGCCTTGTGGCCGATTCCCGCAACAGCAGCTTTTAACCCACAGCTAATGGTCACTTACCATTCACAAGGACTCAGGGCTGTAAAGGACACCTGCCCTCAAATTGTGCTGAAGTAGGGAATGGATAAAAAAAATTCAAAACAGGCAAAATGTTCACGAAGCTCGTATGAAGAGGTAAGTTTTACTCACTCTCTTTTTAAAGAAAGGAAAATGGATAAAAGCTCAACCTCAGGAAGTATTAGACTCATGCAATCTAATCTACAAAAAGTTTTCAACTCACACCCGTCGACTGACCGTTGGCAAAAAGTCTACAAACAATCAATGCTGAAGAGGTTTTAGAGAACTGTGTACCCTCTAGCTGCTGGTGAGATGTAAAAGGGTTAAACGCTAATAATGAGAACAGAAAGGAGCTGCGTTGAAAAGGAAAAATTGAGGTACCATTCAATCCAGCAGGCGCACCAATGGGCCTCTCACCTGAGAAGACCAGAATGAAGAAGACCCGGGCTGCAAAAGCTGCACTGCAGCCTTATTCACAATAGACAAGACAGTGAAGCAACCAAAATGTCCATCAACAGATGAAAGGAAAAAGAAGAAGCGGCCCATGTACACAATGAATACTAGCCATGGAAAACAATGAAACACTGCTCTTTGAGACACCATAGATGATCTTGGAGATAATCACAGAACATGAGGTAAGTCGGAAAGCAAAAGTCCTATATCCTATGATATCACTTATACGCGTTCTCTAGTAACTGACACAAATGAACATATTTCCACAGAGAAAGTCAATCACAGACTTATTAAAAAAAACTATGCTTATCTACAAGGAAAGGTGGGGGGGAATGGATAAATGAAGATTAGCGTTACCATATGTATACAAATACATATTATATACATATATCAAAAAGACCGACCATATAGCAAGGAAGGTTTACGGAACACTGTGTAATAATTTACACGGGAAGAGGATCTCTACATAAATAGGTATATAGAATATGTAGATGAACCAGAGTATGTACACCTTGGACAAGCAACATTCTAACCATTACCCCAATTGAAAAAATTAAAACAACCAACTAGGAGTAATGAGACATAAACTTATGGGGGGTTCTCCTGGCACATTCCATTCAAATTTACAACCTAGGCAAACGACTTCCAGAACGGCTCTGCTGCCCTAGTACCCAGATTTGGGAATGGAGAAATGCTGCATCCTTGTGGCCGTTTCCCACAGCAGCAGCTTTAAACCCACTGCAAAAGGTCACTAAATATTCACCAATTGCAGGTCTGTAAATGACACCTGCCCTCCAAAAGATACTGAGGTCGAAAATCGACCAAAAAACTCTAGAGTGCAACCTTCCAAAAAGAAAATTTGAAGAGGTATATTGTACTCACACCTTTTTTCTTTTTTCTTTTAACAGAAAAGGAAAAGGCGTGGAAAAAGGATGAATTGTAGGAATTTTTACAGACATGTAAACCCAAATTACAAAAACCTATCAGCTCACACCAGTCAGAATGGCCATCAACAAAAATGCGGCAAACGATAAACGCTGACGTGATTGTGGAGAAATGCGTACCCTCGATTCTAAGGGGGACGTGGTAAGAGCCACTAATGAAAGCACAATTGAGGTGCCTTGAAAAGGTAAACGTTGAGCTACCATACCAATCAATCAATCATACCCACTGCTGGGTCTATCACCTGAGAAAATGAAAATCAAAAATCGCAGGCTGGCAATCCTGCACTCCAGCAATATTTACCATAGGCAACACTTGGAAGCAACGAAAATGTCCATCAACAGAGGAATGCACCAAGAAGAAGTGGTCCATGTACACAATGGAATATTAGCCATGGAAAACATTGAAGCACTGCTCTTTGAGGCACCATAGATGAGCCTGGAGATAATCACAAAACATGAAGTAGGTCGGAAAGCAAAAGACCTATATCTTATATTATCACTTATGGCATTATCTAATAACTGACACAGATGAACATATTTCTAAAGAGAAAGACACTCACAGGCGTAGAACACAAACTATGCTCATCTAAAAGGAAAGGAGGGGGGAAATTGAGAAATGAAGATTAGTGTTACTATACATATTCAAATACATATTATATACATGTATCAAAAAGACCGAACATATAACAAGGGAGGTCGACGGAACAGTGTAATATTTTACATGGGAAGAGGATCTGTACATTAATAGACATACATAATGTCCAAATGAACCAGATTGTGTACACCTAGGACAAACAGTATTCTAAACTTTACCCAGATTAAAAAAATTTTAAAAACCAAGAAGAAGTAATGAGACATAAACTTATGGGGATTTCTCCTGGCAAATTCCATTCTAATTTACAACCTAGGACAATGACTTCCAGAAAGGCTCTGCTGCCCTAGAACCAGGACTGGGGAATGGAGAAATGCTACCTCCTTGTGGACGTTTCCCACAACAGCAGCTTTGAACCCACTGCAAAAGGTCACTAAATTTTCACCAACTTGCAGTTCTGTAAATTGCGCCTGGCCTCCAGAAAATTTCTGGGGTCAAAAATCGACCAAAAAATTCAGAAGAGGGCAACCTTCGAAGAAGACAATTTCAAGAGCTATATTGTACTCACGGTTTTTTTCTTTTAAGAGAAAAGAAAAAGGCGTAGGAATATGATGAATTTTAAAAATTTTCATGACATGCATACCCATATTACAAAACCCTATCAGCTCACAGCAGTCAGAATGGCCATTAGGAAAAATGCTGCAAAAAATAAACGGTGAAGGGAGTGTGGAGAAATGCGTACCCTCGGCTGTAAGGGGGGGCATGTAAAGAGCCACTAACGAAAACACAACGTAGGTGCTTTGAAAAGGGAAACATTGAGCTACCAGTCCATCAATCACAACCACTGCTTGGCCTATCACCTGAGAAAATGAGAATCAAAAAGTCACAGGCTGGCAAACCAGTATGCCAGCAATATTTACCATAGCCAGCACTTGGAAGCAATGAAAATGTCCATCAACCGAGGAATGCACCAAGAAGAAGTGGTCCACGTACACAATGGAATATTACTCTAATAATAAATATAAATTAAATTTAAAAACAAAGAAAAGCAAGGAGACATCAACATTTGTGGGTTTATCCGGGCACATTGCACTCTAATTTATAACCGAAGAACACCACTGGCCGGTAGGTCTGTTTCCCTAGTACCAGCAAGGGGAACGTAGAAAGATTGCCGCTCTCTGGCCGTTACCTGCAAAAGCAGGTTTAAAGCCTGAGCTAATGGTCACTTCACATGAACAAGTACTGCAGGGCTGTAAATGAAACCTGCCCTCAAAATGTCTTGAGGGAGATCATGGCCAAAATATTTCAAATGGTGACACATACTTTAAGAAAACACTTTGAAGAAATAAGCTCTCATCACAGCTGGAAAAATAAAAAGGACATGTCTTACAGCTCAATTTCAACGCATTATGAGACACATGCAAATTCAACCACAAAGAGGTATCAGCTCACACCACTCAGAATAACCATCAGCAAAAACTACAAAGAATAAATGCTGAAGGTGCTGGGAAGAAATGCATACCCTCCGCTTTAAGTGGGACGTAACCTGGAAAGAGCCACTAAAGAGAACGGAATAGAGGTGCCTTTAAAAGGTAAACATTGAGCTACCATATGACCCAGCAGACCTATTCCTGGACCTATAACCTAAGAAGACAGAATTGGAAGGACACAGGTACGCAAATCTGCATTGCATAGTATAACAATCGCCAAGATATGGAAGTAACCAAAAAGTCCAACGACAGATGGGTGGACAAAGAAGAACTGCTCCATGTACAGATGGAATATGAGCTAGTGAAAAAATGAAACAATGCCATTTGCAGCACCATAGATGAGTCTAGAAGTAATCACGCAGCTTGGAGTAAGTGAGAAAGCGAAAGACACATATCCTATCCTATCACATATAGGTGTTACCGAAAAAATGATACAAACAAAGGTATTTCCACAGAGAAACACTATCATAGATTCATTTAAAAAACTTATGGTTCACCAAATGGAAAGGTGTGAGGATTGGATACATTACCGTATTGAGGTTAACAGAGAGATACAAACACATGTGAAATATATAATCACCAAAGACCTACGCTATACCAAGAGAAGACTACTCAACATTGTGTCGTAACAGACATGGGAAAAGGATCCGAAGAAAAATAGATATATGTATATGTGTGAAAGAACCACATCTTGCACACCTAGAACAAACAAAACATTGTAATCAAGTTTGCTGTGATAAAAAATAAAAATTAAGTTAAAAATACCAACAAGAAGTAATGAGACATAAACTTAAAGGGCTTTTTCCTCGCACATTCCATTCTAATTTACAACCTAGAACACCACTTCCACTAAGGCTCTGTTGCCCTAGTAACCAGATTTGGTAAAGGAGAAATGCTGCCGCCTTGTGGCCGATTCCCGCAACAGCAGCTTTTAACCCACAGCTAATGGTCACTTACCATTCACAAGGACTCAGGGCTGTAAAGGACACCTGCCCTCAAATTGTGCTGAAGTAGGGAATGGATAAAAAAAATTCAAAACAGGCAAAATGTTCACGAAGCTCGTATGAAGAGGTAAGTTTTACTCACTCTCTTTTTAAAGAAAGGAAAATGGATAAAAGCTCAACCTCAGGAAGTATTAGACTCATGCAATCTAATCTACAAAAAGTTTTCAACTCACACCCGTCGACTGACCGTTGGCAAAAAGTCTACAAACAATCAATGCTGAAGAGGTTTTAGAGAACTGTGTACCCTCTAGCTGCTGGTGAGATGTAAAAGGGTTAAACGCTAATAATGAGAACAGAAAGGAGCTGCGTTGAAAAGGAAAAATTGAGGTACCATTCAATCCAGCAGGCGCACCAATGGGCCTCTCACCTGAGAAGACCAGAGTGAAGAAGACCCGGGCTGCAAAAGCTGCACTGCAGCCTTATTCACAATAGACAAGACAGTGAAGCAACCAAAATGTCCATCAACAGATGAAAGGAAAAAGAAGAAGCGGCCCATGTACACAATGAATACTAGCCATGGAAAACAATGAAACACTGCTCTTTGAGACACCATAGATGATCTTGGAGATAATCACAGAACATGAGGTAAGTCGGAAAGCAAAAGTCCTATATCCTATGATATCACTTATACGCGTTCTCTAGTAACTGACACAAATGAACATATTTCCACAGAGAAAGTCAATCACAGACTTATTAAAAAAAACTATGCTTATCTACAAGGAAAGGTGGGGGGGAATGGATAAATGAAGATTAGCGTTACCATATGTATACAAATACATATTATATACATATATCAAAAAGACCGACCATATAGCAAGGAAGGTTTACGGAACACTGTGTAATAATTTACACGGGAAGAGGATCTCTACATAAATAGGTATATAGAATATGTAGATGAACCAGAGTATGTACACCTTGGACAAGCAACATTCTAACCATTACCCCAATTGAAAAAATTAAAACAACCAACTAGGAGTAATGAGACATAAACTTATGGGGGGTTCTCCTGGCACATTCCATTCAAATTTACAACCTAGGCAAACGACTTCCAGAACGGCTCTGCTGCCCTAGTACCCAGATTTGGGAATGGAGAAATGCTGCATCCTTGTGGCCGTTTCCCACAGCAGCAGCTTTAAACCCACTGCAAAAGGTCACTAAATATTCACCAATTGCAGGTCTGTAAATGACACCTGCCCTCCAAAAGATACTGAGGTCGAAAATCGACCAAAAAACTCTAGAGTGCAACCTTCCAAAAAGAAAATTTGAAGAGGTATATTGTACTCACACCTTTTTTCTTTTTTCTTTTAACAGAAAAGGAAAAGGCGTGGAAAAAGGATGAATTGTAGGAATTTTTACAGACATGTAAACCCAAATTACAAAAACCTATCAGCTCACACCAGTCAGAATGGCCATCAACAAAAATGCGGCAAACGATAAACGCTGACGTGATTGTGGAGAAATGCGTACCCTCGATTCTAAGGGGGACGTGGTAAGAGCCACTAATGAAAGCACAATTGAGGTGCCTTGAAAAGGTAAACGTTGAGCTACCATACCAATCAATCAATCATACCCACTGCTGGGTCTATCACCTGAGAAAATGAAAATCAAAAATCGCAGGCTGGCAATCCTGCACTCCAGCAATATTTACCATAGGCAACACTTGGAAGCAACGAAAATGTCCATCAACAGAGGAATGCACCAAGAAGAAGTGGTCCATGTACACAATGGAATATTAGCCATGGAAAACATTGAAGCACTGCTCTTTGAGGCACCATAGATGAGCCTGGAGATAATCACAAAACATGAAGTAGGTCGGAAAGCAAAAGACCTATATCTTATATTATCACTTATGGCATTATCTAATAACTGACACAGATGAACATATTTCTAAAGAGAAAGACACTCACAGGCGTAGAACACAAACTATGCTCATCTAAAAGGAAAGGAGGGGGGAAATTGAGAAATGAAGATTAGTGTTACTATACATATTCAAATACATATTATATACATGTATCAAAAAGACCGAACATATAACAAGGGAGGTCGACGGAACAGTGTAATATTTTACATGGGAAGAGGATCTGTACATTAATAGACATACATAATGTCCAAATGAACCAGATTGTGTACACCTAGGACAAACAGTATTCTAAACTTTACCCAGATTAAAAAAATTTTAAAAACCAAGAAGAAGTAATGAGACATAAACTTATGGGGATTTCTCCTGGCAAATTCCATTCTAATTTACAACCTAGGACAATGACTTCCAGAAAGGCTCTGCTGCCCTAGAACCAGGACTGGGGAATGGAGAAATGCTACCTCCTTGTGGACGTTTCCCACAACAGCAGCTTTGAACCCACTGCAAAAGGTCACTAAATTTTCACCAACTTGCAGTTCTGTAAATTGCGCCTGGCCTCCAGAAAATTTCTGGGGTCAAAAATCGACCAAAAAATTCAGAAGAGGGCAACCTTCGAAGAAGACAATTTCAAGAGCTATATTGTACTCACGGTTTTTTTCTTTTAAGAGAAAAGAAAAAGGCGTAGGAATATGATGAATTTTAAAAATTTTCATGACATGCATACCCATATTACAAAACCCTATCAGCTCACAGCAGTCAGAATGGCCATTAGGAAAAATGCTGCAAAAAATAAACGGTGAAGGGAGTGTGGAGAAATGCGTACCCTCGGCTGTAAGGGGGGGCATGTAAAGAGCCACTAACGAAAACACAACGTAGGTGCTTTGAAAAGGGAAACATTGAGCTACCAGTCCATCAATCACAACCACTGCTTGGCCTATCACCTGAGAAAATGAGAATCAAAAAGTCACAGGCTGGCAAACCAGTATGCCAGCAATATTTACCATAGCCAGCACTTGGAAGCAATGAAAATGTCCATCAACCGAGGAATGCACCAAGAAGAAGTGGTCCACGTACACAATGGAATATTACTCTAATAATAAATATAAATTAAATTTAAAAACAAAGAAAAGCAAGGAGACATCAACATTTGTGGGTTTATCCGGGCACATTGCACTCTAATTTATAACCGAAGAACACCACTGGCCGGTAGGTCTGTTTCCCTAGTACCAGCAAGGGGAACGTAGAAAGATTGCCGCTCTCTGGCCGTTACCTGCAAAAGCAGGTTTAAAGCCTGAGCTAATGGTCACTTCACATGAACAAGTACTGCAGGGCTGTAAATGAAACCTGCCCTCAAAATGTCTTGAGGGAGATCATGGCCAAAATATTTCAAATGGTGACACATACTTTAAGAAAACACTTTGAAGAAATAAGCTCTCATCACAGCTGGAAAAATAAAAAGGACATGTCTTACAGCTCAATTTCAACGCATTATGAGACACATGCAAATTCAACCACAAAGAGGTATCAGCTCACACCACTCAGAATAACCATCAGCAAAAACTACAAAGAATAAATGCTGAAGGTGCTGGGAAGAAATGCATACCCTCCGCTTTAAGTGGGACGTAACCTGGAAAGAGCCACTAAAGAGAACGGAATAGAGGTGCCTTTAAAAGGTAAACATTGAGCTACCATATGACCCAGCAGACCTATTCCTGGACCTATAACCTAAGAAGACAGAATTGGAAGGACACAGGTACGCAAATCTGCATTGCATAGTATAACAATCGCCAAGATATGGAAGTAACCAAAAAGTCCAACGACAGATGGGTGGACAAAGAAGAACTGCTCCATGTACAGATGGAATATGAGCTAGTGAAAAAATGAAACAATGCCATTTGCAGCACCATAGATGAGTCTAGAAGTAATCACGCA
Source organism: Balaenoptera borealis (assembly GCF_965194805.1). Taxonomy (NCBI): domain Eukaryota; kingdom Metazoa; phylum Chordata; class Mammalia; order Artiodactyla; family Balaenopteridae; genus Balaenoptera; species Balaenoptera borealis. The sequence goes on from NW_028123432.1 coordinate 256,376, forward strand.
GCTTGGAGTAAGTGAGAAAGCGAAAGACACATATCCTATCCTATCACATATAGGTGTTACCGAAAAAATGATACAAACAAAGGTATTTCCACAGAGAAACACTATCATAGATTCATTTAAAAAACTTATGGTTCACCAAATGGAAAGGTGTGAGGATTGGATACATTACCGTATTGAGGTTAACAGAGAGATACAAACACATGTGAAATATATAATCACCAAAGACCTACGCTATACCAAGAGAAGACTACTCAACATTGTGTCGTAACAGACATGGGAAAAGGATCCGAAGAAAAATAGATATATGTATATGTGTGAAAGAACCACATCTTGCACACCTAGAACAAACAAAACATTGTAATCAAGTTTGCTGTGATAAAAAATAAAAATTAAGTTAAAAATACCAACAAGAAGTAATGAGACATAAACTTAAAGGGCTTTTTCCTCGCACATTCCATTCTAATTTACAACCTAGAACACCACTTCCACTAAGGCTCTGTTGCCCTAGTAACCAGATTTGGTAAAGGAGAAATGCTGCCGCCTTGTGGCCGATTCCCGCAACAGCAGCTTTTAACCCACAGCTAATGGTCACTTACCATTCACAAGGACTCAGGGCTGTAAAGGACACCTGCCCTCAAATTGTGCTGAAGTAGGGAATGGATAAAAAAAATTCAAAACAGGCAAAATGTTCACGAAGCTCGTATGAAGAGGTAAGTTTTACTCACTCTCTTTTTAAAGAAAGGAAAATGGATAAAAGCTCAACCTCAGGAAGTATTAGACTCATGCAATCTAATCTACAAAAAGTTTTCAACTCACACCCGTCGACTGACCGTTGGCAAAAAGTCTACAAACAATCAATGCTGAAGAGGTTTTAGAGAACTGTGTACCCTCTAGCTGCTGGTGAGATGTAAAAGGGTTAAACGCTAATAATGAGAACAGAAAGGAGCTGCGTTGAAAAGGAAAAATTGAGGTACCATTCAATCCAGCAGGCGCACCAATGGGCCTCTCACCTGAGAAGACCAGAATGAAGAAGACCCGGGCTGCAAAAGCTGCACTGCAGCCTTATTCACAATAGACAAGACAGTGAAGCAACCAAAATGTCCATCAACAGATGAAAGGAAAAAGAAGAAGCGGCCCATGTACACAATGAATACTAGCCATGGAAAACAATGAAACACTGCTCTTTGAGACACCATAGATGATCTTGGAGATAATCACAGAACATGAGGTAAGTCGGAAAGCAAAAGTCCTATATCCTATGATATCACTTATACGCGTTCTCTAGTAACTGACACAAATGAACATATTTCCACAGAGAAAGTCAATCACAGACTTATTAAAAAAAACTATGCTTATCTACAAGGAAAGGTGGGGGGGAATGGATAAATGAAGATTAGCGTTACCATATGTATACAAATACATATTATATACATATATCAAAAAGACCGACCATATAGCAAGGAAGGTTTACGGAACACTGTGTAATAATTTACACGGGAAGAGGATCTCTACATAAATAGGTATATAGAATATGTAGATGAACCAGAGTATGTACACCTTGGACAAGCAACATTCTAACCATTACCCCAATTGAAAAAATTAAAACAACCAACTAGGAGTAATGAGACATAAACTTATGGGGGGTTCTCCTGGCACATTCCATTCAAATTTACAACCTAGGCAAACGACTTCCAGAACGGCTCTGCTGCCCTAGTACCCAGATTTGGGAATGGAGAAATGCTGCATCCTTGTGGCCGTTTCCCACAGCAGCAGCTTTAAACCCACTGCAAAAGGTCACTAAATATTCACCAATTGCAGGTCTGTAAATGACACCTGCCCTCCAAAAGATACTGAGGTCGAAAATCGACCAAAAAACTCTAGAGTGCAACCTTCCAAAAAGAAAATTTGAAGAGGTATATTGTACTCACACCTTTTTTCTTTTTTCTTTTAACAGAAAAGGAAAAGGCGTGGAAAAAGGATGAATTGTAGGAATTTTTACAGACATGTAAACCCAAATTACAAAAACCTATCAGCTCACACCAGTCAGAATGGCCATCAACAAAAATGCGGCAAACGATAAACGCTGACGTGATTGTGGAGAAATGCGTACCCTCGATTCTAAGGGGGACGTGGTAAGAGCCACTAATGAAAGCACAATTGAGGTGCCTTGAAAAGGTAAACGTTGAGCTACCATACCAATCAATCAATCATACCCACTGCTGGGTCTATCACCTGAGAAAATGAAAATCAAAAATCGCAGGCTGGCAATCCTGCACTCCAGCAATATTTACCATAGGCAACACTTGGAAGCAACGAAAATGTCCATCAACAGAGGAATGCACCAAGAAGAAGTGGTCCATGTACACAATGGAATATTAGCCATGGAAAACATTGAAGCACTGCTCTTTGAGGCACCATAGATGAGCCTGGAGATAATCACAAAACATGAAGTAGGTCGGAAAGCAAAAGACCTATATCTTATATTATCACTTATGGCATTATCTAATAACTGACACAGATGAACATATTTCTAAAGAGAAAGACACTCACAGGCGTAGAACACAAACTATGCTCATCTAAAAGGAAAGGAGGGGGGAAATTGAGAAATGAAGATTAGTGTTACTATACATATTCAAATACATATTATATACATGTATCAAAAAGACCGAACATATAACAAGGGAGGTCGACGGAACAGTGTAATATTTTACATGGGAAGAGGATCTGTACATTAATAGACATACATAATGTCCAAATGAACCAGATTGTGTACACCTAGGACAAACAGTATTCTAAACTTTACCCAGATTAAAAAAATTTTAAAAACCAAGAAGAAGTAATGAGACATAAACTTATGGGGATTTCTCCTGGCAAATTCCATTCTAATTTACAACCTAGGACAATGACTTCCAGAAAGGCTCTGCTGCCCTAGAACCAGGACTGGGGAATGGAGAAATGCTACCTCCTTGTGGACGTTTCCCACAACAGCAGCTTTGAACCCACTGCAAAAGGTCACTAAATTTTCACCAACTTGCAGTTCTGTAAATTGCGCCTGGCCTCCAGAAAATTTCTGGGGTCAAAAATCGACCAAAAAATTCAGAAGAGGGCAACCTTCGAAGAAGACAATTTCAAGAGCTATATTGTACTCACGGTTTTTTTCTTTTAAGAGAAAAGAAAAAGGCGTAGGAATATGATGAATTTTAAAAATTTTCATGACATGCATACCCATATTACAAAACCCTATCAGCTCACAGCAGTCAGAATGGCCATTAGGAAAAATGCTGCAAAAAATAAACGGTGAAGGGAGTGTGGAGAAATGCGTACCCTCGGCTGTAAGGGGGGGCATGTAAAGAGCCACTAACGAAAACACAACGTAGGTGCTTTGAAAAGGGAAACATTGAGCTACCAGTCCATCAATCACAACCACTGCTTGGCCTATCACCTGAGAAAATGAGAATCAAAAAGTCACAGGCTGGCAAACCAGTATGCCAGCAATATTTACCATAGCCAGCACTTGGAAGCAATGAAAATGTCCATCAACCGAGGAATGCACCAAGAAGAAGTGGTCCACGTACACAATGGAATATTACTCTAATAATAAATATAAATTAAATTTAAAAACAAAGAAAAGCAAGGAGACATCAACATTTGTGGGTTTATCCGGGCACATTGCACTCTAATTTATAACCGAAGAACACCACTGGCCGGTAGGTCTGTTTCCCTAGTACCAGCAAGGGGAACGTAGAAAGATTGCCGCTCTCTGGCCGTTACCTGCAAAAGCAGGTTTAAAGCCTGAGCTAATGGTCACTTCACATGAACAAGTACTGCAGGGCTGTAAATGAAACCTGCCCTCAAAATGTCTTGAGGGAGATCATGGCCAAAATATTTCAAATGGTGACACATACTTTAAGAAAACACTTTGAAGAAATAAGCTCTCATCACAGCTGGAAAAATAAAAAGGACATGTCTTACAGCTCAATTTCAACGCATTATGAGACACATGCAAATTCAACCACAAAGAGGTATCAGCTCACACCACTCAGAATAACCATCAGCAAAAACTACAAAGAATAAATGCTGAAGGTGCTGGGAAGAAATGCATACCCTCCGCTTTAAGTGGGACGTAACCTGGAAAGAGCCACTAAAGAGAACGGAATAGAGGTGCCTTTAAAAGGTAAACATTGAGCTACCATATGACCCAGCAGACCTATTCCTGGACCTATAACCTAAGAAGACAGAATTGGAAGGACACAGGTACGCAAATCTGCATTGCATAGTATAACAATCGCCAAGATATGGAAGTAACCAAAAAGTCCAACGACAGATGGGTGGACAAAGAAGAACTGCTCCATGTACAGATGGAATATGAGCTAGTGAAAAAATGAAACAATGCCATTTGCAGCACCATAGATGAGTCTAGAAGTAATCACGCAGCTTGGAGTAAGTGAGAAAGCGAAAGACACATATCCTATCCTATCACATATAGGTGTTACCGAAAAAATGATACAAACAAAGGTATTTCCACAGAGAAACACTATCATAGATTCATTTAAAAAACTTATGGTTCACCAAATGGAAAGGTGTGAGGATTGGATACATTACCGTATTGAGGTTAACAGAGAGATACAAACACATGTGAAATATATAATCACCAAAGACCTACGCTATACCAAGAGAAGACTACTCAACATTGTGTCGTAACAGACATGGGAAAAGGATCCGAAGAAAAATAGATATATGTATATGTGTGAAAGAACCACATCTTGCACACCTAGAACAAACAAAACATTGTAATCAAGTTTGCTGTGATAAAAAATAAAAATTAAGTTAAAAATACCAACAAGAAGTAATGAGACATAAACTTAAAGGGCTTTTTCCTCGCACATTCCATTCTAATTTACAACCTAGAACACCACTTCCACTAAGGCTCTGTTGCCCTAGTAACCAGATTTGGTAAAGGAGAAATGCTGCCGCCTTGTGGCCGATTCCCGCAACAGCAGCTTTTAACCCACAGCTAATGGTCACTTACCATTCACAAGGACTCAGGGCTGTAAAGGACACCTGCCCTCAAATTGTGCTGAAGTAGGGAATGGATAAAAAAAATTCAAAACAGGCAAAATGTTCACGAAGCTCGTATGAAGAGGTAAGTTTTACTCACTCTCTTTTTAAAGAAAGGAAAATGGATAAAAGCTCAACCTCAGGAAGTATTAGACTCATGCAATCTAATCTACAAAAAGTTTTCAACTCACACCCGTCGACTGACCGTTGGCAAAAAGTCTACAAACAATCAATGCTGAAGAGGTTTTAGAGAACTGTGTACCCTCTAGCTGCTGGTGAGATGTAAAAGGGTTAAACGCTAATAATGAGAACAGAAAGGAGCTGCGTTGAAAAGGAAAAATTGAGGTACCATTCAATCCAGCAGGCGCACCAATGGGCCTCTCACCTGAGAAGACCAGAATGAAGAAGACCCGGGCTGCAAAAGCTGCACTGCAGCCTTATTCACAATAGACAAGACAGTGAAGCAACCAAAATGTCCATCAACAGATGAAAGGAAAAAGAAGAAGCGGCCCATGTACACAATGAATACTAGCCATGGAAAACAATGAAACACTGCTCTTTGAGACACCATAGATGATCTTGGAGATAATCACAGAACATGAGGTAAGTCGGAAAGCAAAAGTCCTATATCCTATGATATCACTTATACGCGTTCTCTAGTAACTGACACAAATGAACATATTTCCACAGAGAAAGTCAATCACAGACTTATTAAAAAAAACTATGCTTATCTACAAGGAAAGGTGGGGGGGAATGGATAAATGAAGATTAGCGTTACCATATGTATACAAATACATATTATATACATATATCAAAAAGACCGACCATATAGCAAGGAAGGTTTACGGAACACTGTGTAATAATTTACACGGGAAGAGGATCTCTACATAAATAGGTATATAGAATATGTAGATGAACCAGAGTATGTACACCTTGGACAAGCAACATTCTAACCATTACCCCAATTGAAAAAATTAAAACAACCAACTAGGAGTAATGAGACATAAACTTATGGGGGGTTCTCCTGGCACATTCCATTCAAATTTACAACCTAGGCAAACGACTTCCAGAACGGCTCTGCTGCCCTAGTACCCAGATTTGGGAATGGAGAAATGCTGCATCCTTGTGGCCGTTTCCCACAGCAGCAGCTTTAAACCCACTGCAAAAGGTCACTAAATATTCACCAATTGCAGGTCTGTAAATGACACCTGCCCTCCAAAAGATACTGAGGTCGAAAATCGACCAAAAAACTCTAGAGTGCAACCTTCCAAAAAGAAAATTTGAAGAGGTATATTGTACTCACACCTTTTTTCTTTTTTCTTTTAACAGAAAAGGAAAAGGCGTGGAAAAAGGATGAATTGTAGGAATTTTTACAGACATGTAAACCCAAATTACAAAAACCTATCAGCTCACACCAGTCAGAATGGCCATCAACAAAAATGCGGCAAACGATAAACGCTGACGTGATTGTGGAGAAATGCGTACCCTCGATTCTAAGGGGGACGTGGTAAGAGCCACTAATGAAAGCACAATTGAGGTGCCTTGAAAAGGTAAACGTTGAGCTACCATACCAATCAATCAATCATACCCACTGCTGGGTCTATCACCTGAGAAAATGAAAATCAAAAATCGCAGGCTGGCAATCCTGCACTCCAGCAATATTTACCATAGGCAACACCTGGAAGCAACGAAAATGTCCATCAACAGAGGAATGCACCAAGAAGAAGTGGTCCATGTACACAATGGAATATTAGCCATGGAAAACATTGAAGCACTGCTCTTTGAGGCACCATAGATGAGCCTGGAGATAATCACAAAACATGAAGTAGGTCGGAAAGCAAAAGACCTATATCTTATATTATCACTTATGGCATTATCTAATAACTGACACAGATGAACATATTTCTAAAGAGAAAGACACTCACAGGCGTAGAACACAAACTATGCTCATCTAAAAGGAAAGGAGGGGGGAAATTGAGAAATGAAGATTAGTGTTACTATACATATTCAAATACATATTATATACATGTATCAAAAAGACCGAACATATAACAAGGGAGGTCGACGGAACAGTGTAATATTTTACATGGGAAGAGGATCTGTACATTAATAGACATACATAATGTCCAAATGAACCAGATTGTGTACACCTAGGACAAACAGTATTCTAAACTTTACCCAGATTAAAAAAATTTTAAAAACCAAGAAGAAGTAATGAGACATAAACTTATGGGGATTTCTCCTGGCAAATTCCATTCTAATTTACAACCTAGGACAATGACTTCCAGAAAGGCTCTGCTGCCCTAGAACCAGGACTGGGGAATGGAGAAATGCTACCTCCTTGTGGACGTTTCCCACAACAGCAGCTTTGAACCCACTGCAAAAGGTCACTAAATTTTCACCAACTTGCAGTTCTGTAAATTGCGCCTGGCCTCCAGAAAATTTCTGGGGTCAAAAATCGACCAAAAAATTCAGAAGAGGGCAACCTTCGAAGAAGACAATTTCAAGAGCTATATTGTACTCACGGTTTTTTTCTTTTAAGAGAAAAGAAAAAGGCGTAGGAATATGATGAATTTTAAAAATTTTCATGACATGCATACCCATATTACAAAACCCTATCAGCTCACAGCAGTCAGAATGGCCATTAGGAAAAATGCTGCAAAAAATAAACGGTGAAGGGAGTGTGGAGAAATGCGTACCCTCGGCTGTAAGGGGGGGCATGTAAAGAGCCACTAACGAAAACACAACGTAGGTGCTTTGAAAAGGGAAACATTGAGCTACCAGTCCATCAATCACAACCACTGCTTGGCCTATCACCTGAGAAAATGAGAATCAAAAAGTCACAGGCTGGCAAACCAGTATGCCAGCAATATTTACCATAGCCAGCACTTGGAAGCAATGAAAATGTCCATCAACCGAGGAATGCACCAAGAAGAAGTGGTCCACGTACACAATGGAATATTACTCTAATAATAAATATAAATTAAATTTAAAAACAAAGAAAAGCAAGGAGACATCAACATTTGTGGGTTTATCCGGGCACATTGCACTCTAATTTATAACCGAAGAACACCACTGGCCGGTAGGTCTGTTTCCCTAGTACCAGCAAGGGGAACGTAGAAAGATTGCCGCTCTCTGGCCGTTACCTGCAAAAGCAGGTTTAAAGCCTGAGCTAATGGTCACTTCACATGAACAAGTACTGCAGGGCTGTAAATGAAACCTGCCCTCAAAATGTCTTGAGGGAGATCATGGCCAAAATATTTCAAATGGTGACACATACTTTAAGAAAACACTTTGAAGAAATAAGCTCTCATCACAGCTGGAAAAATAAAAAGGACATGTCTTACAGCTCAATTTCAACGCATTATGAGACACATGCAAATTCAACCACAAAGAGGTATCAGCTCACACCACTCAGAATAACCATCAGCAAAAACTACAAAGAATAAATGCTGAAGGTGCTGGGAAGAAATGCATACCCTCCGCTTTAAGTGGGACGTAACCTGGAAAGAGCCACTAAAGAGAACGGAATAGAGGTGCCTTTAAAAGGTAAACATTGAGCTACCATATGACCCAGCAGACCTATTCCTGGACCTATAACCTAAGAAGACAGAATTGGAAGGACACAGGTACGCAAATCTGCATTGCATAGTATAACAATCGCCAAGATATGGAAGTAACCAAAAAGTCCAACGACAGATGGGTGGACAAAGAAGAACTGCTCCATGTACAGATGGAATATGAGCTAGTGAAAAAATGAAACAATGCCATTTGCAGCACCATAGATGAGTCTAGAAGTAATCACGCAGCTTGGAGTAAGTGAGAAAGCGAAAGACACATATCCTATCCTATCACATATAGGTGTTACCGAAAAAATGATACAAACAAAGGTATTTCCACAGAGAAACACTATCATAGATTCATTTAAAAAACTTATGGTTCACCAAATGGAAAGGTGTGAGGATTGGATACATTACCGTATTGAGGTTAACAGAGAGATACAAACACATGTGAAATATATAATCACCAAAGACCTACGCTATACCAAGAGAAGACTACTCAACATTGTGTCGTAACAGACATGGGAAAAGGATCCGAAGAAAAATAGATATATGTATATGTGTGAAAGAACCACATCTTGCACACCTAGAACAAACAAAACATTGTAATCAAGTTTGCTGTGATAAAAAATAAAAATTAAGTTAAAAATACCAACAAGAAGTAATGAGACATAAACTTAAAGGGCTTTTTCCTCGCACATTCCATTCTAATTTACAACCTAGAACACCACTTCCACTAAGGCTCTGTTGCCCTAGTAACCAGATTTGGTAAAGGAGAAATGCTGCCGCCTTGTGGCCGATTCCCGCAACAGCAGCTTTTAACCCACAGCTAATGGTCACTTACCATTCACAAGGACTCAGGGCTGTAAAGGACACCTGCCCTCAAATTGTGCTGAAGTAGGGAATGGATAAAAAAAATTCAAAACAGGCAAAATGTTCACGAAGCTCGTATGAAGAGGTAAGTTTTACTCACTCTCTTTTTAAAGAAAGGAAAATGGATAAAAGCTCAACCTCAGGAAGTATTAGACTCATGCAATCTAATCTACAAAAAGTTTTCAACTCACACCCGTCGACTGACCGTTGGCAAAAAGTCTACAAACAATCAATGCTGAAGAGGTTTTAGAGAACTGTGTACCCTCTAGCTGCTGGTGAGATGTAAAAGGGTTAAACGCTAATAATGAGAACAGAAAGGAGCTGCGTTGAAAAGGAAAAATTGAGGTACCATTCAATCCAGCAGGCGCACCAATGGGCCTCTCACCTGAGAAGACCAGAATGAAGAAGACCCGGGCTGCAAAAGCTGCACTGCAGCCTTATTCACAATAGACAAGACAGTGAAGCAACCAAAATGTCCATCAACAGATGAAAGGAAAAAGAAGAAGCGGCCCATGTACACAATGAATACTAGCCATGGAAAACAATGAAACACTGCTCTTTGAGACACCATAGATGATCTTGGAGATAATCACAGAACATGAGGTAAGTCGGAAAGCAAAAGTCCTATATCCTATGATATCACTTATACGCGTTCTCTAGTAACTGACACAAATGAACATATTTCCACAGAGAAAGTCAATCACAGACTTATTAAAAAAAACTATGCTTATCTACAAGGAAAGGTGGGGGGGAATGGATAAATGAAGATTAGCGTTACCATATGTATACAAATACATATTATATACATATATCAAAAAGACCGACCATATAGCAAGGAAGGTTTACGGAACACTGTGTAATAATTTACACGGGAAGAGGATCTCTACATAAATAGGTATATAGAATATGTAGATGAACCAGAGTATGTACACCTTGGACAAGCAACATTCTAACCATTACCCCAATTGAAAAAATTAAAACAACCAACTAGGAGTAATGAGACATAAACTTATGGGGGGTTCTCCTGGCACATTCCATTCAAATTTACAACCTAGGCAAACGACTTCCAGAACGGCTCTGCTGCCCTAGTACCCAGATTTGGGAATGGAGAAATGCTGCATCCTTGTGGCCGTTTCCCACAGCAGCAGCTTTAAACCCACTGCAAAAGGTCACTAAATATTCACCAATTGCAGGTCTGTAAATGACACCTGCCCTCCAAAAGATACTGAGGTCGAAAATCGACCAAAAAACTCTAGAGTGCAACCTTCCAAAAAGAAAATTTGAAGAGGTATATTGTACTCACACCTTTTTTCTTTTTTCTTTTAACAGAAAAGGAAAAGGCGTGGAAAAAGGATGAATTGTAGGAATTTTTACAGACATGTAAACCCAAATTACAAAAACCTATCAGCTCACACCAGTCAGAATGGCCATCAACAAAAATGCGGCAAACGATAAACGCTGACGTGATTGTGGAGAAATGCGTACCCTCGATTCTAAGGGGGACGTGGTAAGAGCCACTAATGAAAGCACAATTGAGGTGCCTTGAAAAGGTAAACGTTGAGCTACCATACCAATCAATCAATCATACCCACTGCTGGGTCTATCACCTGAGAAAATGAAAATCAAAAATCGCAGGCTGGCAATCCTGCACTCCAGCAATATTTACCATAGGCAACACTTGGAAGCAACGAAAATGTCCATCAACAGAGGAATGCACCAAGAAGAAGTGGTCCATGTACACAATGGAATATTAGCCATGGAAAACATTGAAGCACTGCTCTTTGAGGCACCATAGATGAGCCTGGAGATAATCACAAAACATGAAGTAGGTCGGAAAGCAAAAGACCTATATCTTATATTATCACTTATGGCATTATCTAATAACTGACACAGATGAACATATTTCTAAAGAGAAAGACACTCACAGGCGTAGAACACAAACTATGCTCATCTAAAAGGAAAGGAGGGGGGAAATTGAGAAATGAAGATTAGTGTTACTATACATATTCAAATACATATTATATACATGTATCAAAAAGACCGAACATATAACAAGGGAGGTCGACGGAACAGTGTAATATTTTACATGGGAAGAGGATCTGTACATTAATAGACATACATAATGTCCAAATGAACCAGATTGTGTACACCTAGGACAAACAGTATTCTAAACTTTACCCAGATTAAAAAAATTTTAAAAACCAAGAAGAAGTAATGAGACATAAACTTATGGGGATTTCTCCTGGCAAATTCCATTCTAATTTACAACCTAGGACAATGACTTCCAGAAAGGCTCTGCTGCCCTAGAACCAGGACTGGGGAATGGAGAAATGCTACCTCCTTGTGGACGTTTCCCACAACAGCAGCTTTGAACCCACTGCAAAAGGTCACTAAATTTTCACCAACTTGCAGTTCTGTAAATTGCGCCTGGCCTCCAGAAAATTTCTGGGGTCAAAAATCGACCAAAAAATTCAGAAGAGGGCAACCTTCGAAGAAGACAATTTCAAGAGCTATATTGTACTCACGGTTTTTTTCTTTTAAGAGAAAAGAAAAAGGCGTAGGAATATGATGAATTTTAAAAATTTTCATGACATGCATACCCATATTACAAAACCCTATCAGCTCACAGCAGTCAGAATGGCCATTAGGAAAAATGCTGCAAAAAATAAACGGTGAAGGGAGTGTGGAGAAATGCGTACCCTCGGCTGTAAGGGGGGGCATGTAAAGAGCCACTAACGAAAACACAACGTAGGTGCTTTGAAAAGGGAAACATTGAGCTACCAGTCCATCAATCACAACCACTGCTTGGCCTATCACCTGAGAAAATGAGAATCAAAAAGTCACAGGCTGGCAAACCAGTATGCCAGCAATATTTACCATAGCCAGCACTTGGAAGCAATGAAAATGTCCATCAACCGAGGAATGCACCAAGAAGAAGTGGTCCACGTACACAATGGAATATTACTCTAATAATAAATATAAATTAAATTTAAAAACAAAGAAAAGCAAGGAGACATCAACATTTGTGGGTTTATCCGGGCACATTGCACTCTAATTTATAACCGAAGAACACCACTGGCCGGTAGGTCTGTTTCCCTAGTACCAGCAAGGGGAACGTAGAAAGATTGCCGCTCTCTGGCCGTTACCTGCAAAAGCAGGTTTAAAGCCTGAGCTAATGGTCACTTCACATGAACAAGTACTGCAGGGCTGTAAATGAAACCTGCCCTCAAAATGTCTTGAGGGAGATCATGGCCAAAATATTTCAAATGGTGACACATACTTTAAGAAAACACTTTGAAGAAATAAGCTCTCATCACAGCTGGAAAAATAAAAAGGACATGTCTTACAGCTCAATTTCAACGCATTATGAGACACATGCAAATTCAACCACAAAGAGGTATCAGCTCACACCACTCAGAATAACCATCAGCAAAAACTACAAAGAATAAATGCTGAAGGTGCTGGGAAGAAATGCATACCCTCCGCTTTAAGTGGGACGTAACCTGGAAAGAGCCACTAAAGAGAACGGAATAGAGGTGCCTTTAAAAGGTAAACATTGAGCTACCATATGACCCAGCAGACCTATTCCTGGACCTATAACCTAAGAAGACAGAATTGGAAGGACACAGGTACGCAAATCTGCATTGCATAGTATAACAATCGCCAAGATATGGAAGTAACCAAAAAGTCCAACGACAGATGGGTGGACAAAGAAGAACTGCTCCATGTACAGATGGAATATGAGCTAGTGAAAAAATGAAACAATGCCATTTGCAGCACCATAGATGAGTCTAGAAGTAATCACGCAGCTTGGAGTAAGTGAGAAAGCGAAAGACACATATCCTATCCTATCACATATAGGTGTTACCGAAAAAATGATACAAACAAAGGTATTTCCACAGAGAAACACTATCATAGATTCATTTAAAAAACTTATGGTTCACCAAATGGAAAGGTGTGAGGATTGGATACATTACCGTATTGAGGTTAACAGAGAGATACAAACACATGTGAAATATATAATCACCAAAGACCTACGCTATACCAAGAGAAGACTACTCAACATTGTGTCGTAACAGACATGGGAAAAGGATCCGAAGAAAAATAGATATATGTATATGTGTGAAAGAACCACATCTTGCACACCTAGAACAAACAAAACATTGTAATCAAGTTTGCTGTGATAAAAAATAAAAATTAAGTTAAAAATACCAACAAGAAGTAATGAGACATAAACTTAAAGGGCTTTTTCCTCGCACATTCCATTCTAATTTACAACCTAGAACACCACTTCCACTAAGGCTCTGTTGCCCTAGTAACCAGATTTGGTAAAGGAGAAATGCTGCCGCCTTGTGGCCGATTCCCGCAACAGCAGCTTTTAACCCACAGCTAATGGTCACTTACCATTCACAAGGACTCAGGGCTGTAAAGGACACCTGCCCTCAAATTGTGCTGAAGTAGGGAATGGATAAAAAAAATTCAAAACAGGCAAAATGTTCACGAAGCTCGTATGAAGAGGTAAGTTTTACTCACTCTCTTTTTAAAGAAAGGAAAATGGATAAAAGCTCAACCTCAGGAAGTATTAGACTCATGCAATCTAATCTACAAAAAGTTTTCAACTCACACCCGTCGACTGACCGTTGGCAAAAAGTCTACAAACAATCAATGCTGAAGAGGTTTTAGAGAACTGTGTACCCTCTAGCTGCTGGTGAGATGTAAAAGGGTTAAACGCTAATAATGAGAACAGAAAGGAGCTGCGTTGAAAAGGAAAAATTGAGGTACCATTCAATCCAGCAGGCGCACCAATGGGCCTCTCACCTGAGAAGACCAGAATGAAGAAGACCCGGGCTGCAAAAGCTGCACTGCAGCCTTATTCACAATAGACAAGACAGTGAAGCAACCAAAATGTCCATCAACAGATGAAAGGAAAAAGAAGAAGCGGCCCATGTACACAATGAATACTAGCCATGGAAAACAATGAAACACTGCTCTTTGAGACACCATAGATGATCTTGGAGATAATCACAGAACATGAGGTAAGTCGGAAAGCAAAAGTCCTATATCCTATGATATCACTTATACGCGTTCTCTAGTAACTGACACAAATGAACATATTTCCACAGAGAAAGTCAATCACAGACTTATTAAAAAAAACTATGCTTATCTACAAGGAAAGGTGGGGGGGAATGGATAAATGAAGATTAGCGTTACCATATGTATACAAATACATATTATATACATATATCAAAAAGACCGACCATATAGCAAGGAAGGTTTACGGAACACTGTGTAATAATTTACACGGGAAGAGGATCTCTACATAAATAGGTATATAGAATATGTAGATGAACCAGAGTATGTACACCTTGGACAAGCAACATTCTAACCATTACCCCAATTGAAAAAATTAAAACAACCAACTAGGAGTAATGAGACATAAACTTATGGGGGGTTCTCCTGGCACATTCCATTCAAATTTACAACCTAGGCAAACGACTTCCAGAACGGCTCTGCTGCCCTAGTACCCAGATTTGGGAATGGAGAAATGCTGCATCCTTGTGGCCGTTTCCCACAGCAGCAGCTTTAAACCCACTGCAAAAGGTCACTAAATATTCACCAATTGCAGGTCTGTAAATGACACCTGCCCTCCAAAAGATACTGAGGTCGAAAATCGACCAAAAAACTCTAGAGTGCAACCTTCCAAAAAGAAAATTTGAAGAGGTATATTGTACTCACACCTTTTTTCTTTTTTCTTTTAACAGAAAAGGAAAAGGCGTGGAAAAAGGATGAATTGTAGGAATTTTTACAGACATGTAAACCCAAATTACAAAAACCTATCAGCTCACACCAGTCAGAATGGCCATCAACAAAAATGCGGCAAACGATAAACGCTGACGTGATTGTGGAGAAATGCGTACCCTCGATTCTAAGGGGGACGTGGTAAGAGCCACTAATGAAAGCACAATTGAGGTGCCTTGAAAAGGTAAACGTTGAGCTACCATACCAATCAATCAATCATACCCACTGCTGGGTCTATCACCTGAGAAAATGAAAATCAAAAATCGCAGGCTGGCAATCCTGCACTCCAGCAATATTTACCATAGGCAACACTTGGAAGCAACGAAAATGTCCATCAACAGAGGAATGCACCAAGAAGAAGTGGTCCATGTACACAATGGAATATTAGCCATGGAAAACATTGAAGCACTGCTCTTTGAGGCACCATAGATGAGCCTGGAGATAATCACAAAACATGAAGTAGGTCGGAAAGCAAAAGACCTATATCTTATATTATCACTTATGGCATTATCTAATAACTGACACAGATGAACATATTTCTAAAGAGAAAGACACTCACAGGCGTAGAACACAAACTATGCTCATCTAAAAGGAAAGGAGGGGGGAAATTGAGAAATGAAGATTAGTGTTACTATACATATTCAAATACATATTATATACATGTATCAAAAAGACCGAACATATAACAAGGGAGGTCGACGGAACAGTGTAATATTTTACATGGGAAGAGGATCTGTACATTAATAGACATACATAATGTCCAAATGAACCAGATTGTGTACACCTAGGACAAACAGTATTCTAAACTTTACCCAGATTAAAAAAATTTTAAAAACCAAGAAGAAGTAATGAGACATAAACTTATGGGGATTTCTCCTGGCAAATTCCATTCTAATTTACAACCTAGGACAATGACTTCCAGAAAGGCTCTGCTGCCCTAGAACCAGGACTGGGGAATGGAGAAATGCTACCTCCTTGTGGACGTTTCCCACAACAGCAGCTTTGAACCCACTGCAAAAGGTCACTAAATTTTCACCAACTTGCAGTTCTGTAAATTGCGCCTGGCCTCCAGAAAATTTCTGGGGTCAAAAATCGACCAAAAAATTCAGAAGAGGGCAACCTTCGAAGAAGACAATTTCAAGAGCTATATTGTACTCACGGTTTTTTTCTTTTAAGAGAAAAGAAAAAGGCGTAGGAATATGATGAATTTTAAAAATTTTCATGACATGCATACCCATATTACAAAACCCTATCAGCTCACAGCAGTCAGAATGGCCATTAGGAAAAATGCTGCAAAAAATAAACGGTGAAGGGAGTGTGGAGAAATGCGTACCCTCGGCTGTAAGGGGGGGCATGTAAAGAGCCACTAACGAAAACACAACGTAGGTGCTTTGAAAAGGGAAACATTGAGCTACCAGTCCATCAATCACAACCACTGCTTGGCCTATCACCTGAGAAAATGAGAATCAAAAAGTCACAGGCTGGCAAACCAGTATGCCAGCAATATTTACCATAGCCAGCACTTGGAAGCAATGAAAATGTCCATCAACCGAGGAATGCACCAAGAAGAAGTGGTCCACGTACACAATGGAATATTACTCTAATAATAAATATAAATTAAATTTAAAAACAAAGAAAAGCAAGGAGACATCAACATTTGTGGGTTTATCCGGGCACATTGCACTCTAATTTATAACCGAAGAACACCACTGGCCGGTAGGTCTGTTTCCCTAGTACCAGCAAGGGGAACGTAGAAAGATTGCCGCTCTCTGGCCGTTACCTGCAAAAGCAGGTTTAAAGCCTGAGCTAATGGTCACTTCACATGAACAAGTACTGCAGGGCTGTAAATGAAACCTGCCCTCAAAATGTCTTGAGGGAGATCATGGCCAAAATATTTCAAATGGTGACACATACTTTAAGAAAACACTTTGAAGAAATAAGCTCTCATCACAGCTGGAAAAATAAAAAGGACATGTCTTACAGCTCAATTTCAACGCATTATGAGACACATGCAAATTCAACCACAAAGAGGTATCAGCTCACACCACTCAGAATAACCATCAGCAAAAACTACAAAGAATAAATGCTGAAGGTGCTGGGAAGAAATGCATACCCTCCGCTTTAAGTGGGACGTAACCTGGAAAGAGCCACTAAAGAGAACGGAATAGAGGTGCCTTTAAAAGGTAAACATTGAGCTACCATATGACCCAGCAGACCTATTCCTGGACCTATAACCTAAGAAGACAGAATTGGAAGGACACAGGTACGCAAATCTGCATTGCATAGTATAACAATCGCCAAGATATGGAAGTAACCAAAAAGTCCAACGACAGATGGGTGGACAAAGAAGAACTGCTCCATGTACAGATGGAATATGAGCTAGTGAAAAAATGAAACAATGCCATTTGCAGCACCATAGATGAGTCTAGAAGTAATCACGCAGCTTGGAGTAAGTGAGAAAGCGAAAGACACATATCCTATCCTATCACATATAGGTGTTACCGAAAAAATGATACAAACAAAGGTATTTCCACAGAGAAACACTATCATAGATTCATTTAAAAAACTTATGGTTCACCAAATGGAAAGGTGTGAGGATTGGATACATTACCGTATTGAGGTTAACAGAGAGATACAAACACATGTGAAATATATAATCACCAAAGACCTACGCTATACCAAGAGAAGACTACTCAACATTGTGTCGTAACAGACATGGGAAAAGGATCCGAAGAAAAATAGATATATGTATATGTGTGAAAGAACCACATCTTGCACACCTAGAACAAACAAAACATTGTAATCAAGTTTGCTGTGATAAAAAATAAAAATTAAGTTAAAAATACCAACAAGAAGTAATGAGACATAAACTTAAAGGGCTTTTTCCTCGCACATTCCATTCTAATTTACAACCTAGAACACCACTTCCACTAAGGCTCTGTTGCCCTAGTAACCAGATTTGGTAAAGGAGAAATGCTGCCGCCTTGTGGCCGATTCCCGCAACAGCAGCTTTTAACCCACAGCTAATGGTCACTTACCATTCACAAGGACTCAGGGCTGTAAAGGACACCTGCCCTCAAATTGTGCTGAAGTAGGGAATGGATAAAAAAAATTCAAAACAGGCAAAATGTTCACGAAGCTCGTATGAAGAGGTAAGTTTTACTCACTCTCTTTTTAAAGAAAGGAAAATGGATAAAAGCTCAACCTCAGGAAGTATTAGACTCATGCAATCTAATCTACAAAAAGTTTTCAACTCACACCCGTCGACTGACCGTTGGCAAAAAGTCTACAAACAATCAATGCTGAAGAGGTTTTAGAGAACTGTGTACCCTCTAGCTGCTGGTGAGATGTAAAAGGGTTAAACGCTAATAATGAGAACAGAAAGGAGCTGCGTTGAAAAGGAAAAATTGAGGTACCATTCAATCCAGCAGGCGCACCAATGGGCCTCTCACCTGAGAAGACCAGAATGAAGAAGACCCGGGCTGCAAAAGCTGCACTGCAGCCTTATTCACAATAGACAAGACAGTGAAGCAACCAAAATGTCCATCAACAGATGAAAGGAAAAAGAAGAAGCGGCCCATGTACACAATGAATACTAGCCATGGAAAACAATGAAACACTGCTCTTTGAGACACCATAGATGATCTTGGAGATAATCACAGAACATGAGGTAAGTCGGAAAGCAAAAGTCCTATATCCTATGATATCACTTATACGCGTTCTCTAATAACTGACACAAATGAACATATTTCCACAGAGAAAGTCAATCACAGACTTATTAAAAAAAACTATGCTTATCTACAAGGAAAGGTGGGGGGGAATGGATAAATGAAGATTAGCGTTACCATATGTATACAAATACATATTATATACATATATCAAAAAGACCGACCATATAGCAAGGAAGGTTTACGGAACACTGTGTAATAATTTACACGGGAAGAGGATCTCTACATAAATAGGTATATAGAATATGTAGATGAACCAGAGTATGTACACCTTGGACAAGCAACATTCTAACCATTACCCCAATTGAAAAAATTAAAACAACCAACTAGGAGTAATGAGACATAAACTTATGGGGGGTTCTCCTGGCACATTCCATTCAAATTTACAACCTAGGCAAACGACTTCCAGAACGGCTCTGCTGCCCTAGTACCCAGATTTGGGAATGGAGAAATGCTGCATCCTTGTGGCCGTTTCCCACAGCAGCAGCTTTAAACCCACTGCAAAAGGTCACTAAATATTCACCAATTGCAGGTCTGTAAATGACACCTGCCCTCCAAAAGATACTGAGGTCGAAAATCGACCAAAAAACTCTAGAGTGCAACCTTCCAAAAAGAAAATTTGAAGAGGTATATTGTACTCACACCTTTTTTCTTTTTTCTTTTAACAGAAAAGGAAAAGGCGTGGAAAAAGGATGAATTGTAGGAATTTTTACAGACATGTAAACCCAAATTACAAAAACCTATCAGCTCACACCAGTCAGAATGGCCATCAACAAAAATGCGGCAAACGATAAACGCTGACGTGATTGTGGAGAAATGCGTACCCTCGATTCTAAGGGGGACGTGGTAAGAGCCACTAATGAAAGCACAATTGAGGTGCCTTGAAAAGGTAAACGTTGAGCTACCATACCAATCAATCAATCATACCCACTGCTGGGTCTATCACCTGAGAAAATGAAAATCAAAAATCGCAGGCTGGCAATCCTGCACTCCAGCAATATTTACCATAGGCAACACCTGGAAGCAACGAAAATGTCCATCAACAGAGGAATGCACCAAGAAGAAGTGGTCCATGTACACAATGGAATATTAGCCATGGAAAACATTGAAGCACTGCTCTTTGAGGCACCATAGATGAGCCTGGAGATAATCACAAAACATGAAGTAGGTCGGAAAGCAAAAGACCTATATCTTATATTATCACTTATGGCATTATCTAATAACTGACACAGATGAACATATT
The DNA here is from genome assembly GCF_965194805.1 of Balaenoptera borealis. Taxonomy (NCBI): domain Eukaryota; kingdom Metazoa; phylum Chordata; class Mammalia; order Artiodactyla; family Balaenopteridae; genus Balaenoptera; species Balaenoptera borealis. Next base: position 276,637 of record NW_028123432.1, read on the forward strand.
TCTAAAGAGAAAGACACTCACAGGCGTAGAACACAAACTATGCTCATCTAAAAGGAAAGGAGGGGGGAAATTGAGAAATGAAGATTAGTGTTACTATACATATTCAAATACATATTATATACATGTATCAAAAAGACCGAACATATAACAAGGGAGGTCGACGGAACAGTGTAATATTTTACATGGGAAGAGGATCTGTACATTAATAGACATACATAATGTCCAAATGAACCAGATTGTGTACACCTAGGACAAACAGTATTCTAAACTTTACCCAGATTAAAAAAATTTTAAAAACCAAGAAGAAGTAATGAGACATAAACTTATGGGGATTTCTCCTGGCAAATTCCATTCTAATTTACAACCTAGGACAATGACTTCCAGAAAGGCTCTGCTGCCCTAGAACCAGGACTGGGGAATGGAGAAATGCTACCTCCTTGTGGACGTTTCCCACAACAGCAGCTTTGAACCCACTGCAAAAGGTCACTAAATTTTCACCAACTTGCAGTTCTGTAAATTGCGCCTGGCCTCCAGAAAATTTCTGGGGTCAAAAATCGACCAAAAAATTCAGAAGAGGGCAACCTTCGAAGAAGACAATTTCAAGAGCTATATTGTACTCACGGTTTTTTTCTTTTAAGAGAAAAGAAAAAGGCGTAGGAATATGATGAATTTTAAAAATTTTCATGACATGCATACCCATATTACAAAACCCTATCAGCTCACAGCAGTCAGAATGGCCATTAGGAAAAATGCTGCAAAAAATAAACGGTGAAGGGAGTGTGGAGAAATGCGTACCCTCGGCTGTAAGGGGGGGCATGTAAAGAGCCACTAACGAAAACACAACGTAGGTGCTTTGAAAAGGGAAACATTGAGCTACCAGTCCATCAATCACAACCACTGCTTGGCCTATCACCTGAGAAAATGAGAATCAAAAAGTCACAGGCTGGCAAACCAGTATGCCAGCAATATTTACCATAGCCAGCACTTGGAAGCAATGAAAATGTCCATCAACCGAGGAATGCACCAAGAAGAAGTGGTCCACGTACACAATGGAATATTACTCTAATAATAAATATAAATTAAATTTAAAAACAAAGAAAAGCAAGGAGACATCAACATTTGTGGGTTTATCCGGGCACATTGCACTCTAATTTATAACCGAAGAACACCACTGGCCGGTAGGTCTGTTTCCCTAGTACCAGCAAGGGGAACGTAGAAAGATTGCCGCTCTCTGGCCGTTACCTGCAAAAGCAGGTTTAAAGCCTGAGCTAATGGTCACTTCATATGAACAAGTACTGCAGGGCTGTAAATGAAACCTGCCCTCAAAATGTCTTGAGGGAGATCATGGCCAAAATATTTCAAATGGTGACACATACTTTAAGAAAACACTTTGAAGAAATAAGCTCTCATCACAGCTGGAAAAATAAAAAGGACATGTCTTACAGCTCAATTTCAACGCATTATGAGACACATGCAAATTCAACCACAAAGAGGTATCAGCTCACACCACTCAGAATAACCATCAGCAAAAACTACAAAGAATAAATGCTGAAGGTGCTGGGAAGAAATGCATACCCTCCGCTTTAAGTGGGACGTAACCTGGAAAGAGCCACTAAAGAGAACGGAATAGAGGTGCCTTTAAAAGGTAAACATTGAGCTACCATATGACCCAGCAGACCTATTCCTGGACCTATAACCTAAGAAGACAGAATTGGAAGGACACAGGTACGCAAATCTGCATTGCATAGTATAACAATCGCCAAGATATGGAAGTAACCAAAAAGTCCAACGACAGATGGGTGGACAAAGAAGAACTGCTCCATGTACAGATGGAATATGAGCTAGTGAAAAAATGAAACAATGCCATTTGCAGCACCATAGATGAGTCTAGAAGTAATCACGCAGCTTGGAGTAAGTGAGAAAGCGAAAGACACATATCCTATCCTATCACATATAGGTGTTACCGAAAAAATGATACAAACAAAGGTATTTCCACAGAGAAACACTATCATAGATTCATTTAAAAAACTTATGGTTCACCAAATGGAAAGGTGTGAGGATTGGATACATTACCGTATTGAGGTTAACAGAGAGATACAAACACATGTGAAATATATAATCACCAAAGACCTACGCTATACCAAGAGAAGACTACTCAACATTGTGTCGTAACAGACATGGGAAAAGGATCCGAAGAAAAATAGATATATGTATATGTGTGAAAGAACCACATCTTGCACACCTAGAACAAACAAAACATTGTAATCAAGTTTGCTGTGATAAAAAATAAAAATTAAGTTAAAAATACCAACAAGAAGTAATGAGACATAAACTTAAAGGGCTTTTTCCTCGCACATTCCATTCTAATTTACAACCTAGAACACCACTTCCACTAAGGCTCTGTTGCCCTAGTAACCAGATTTGGTAAAGGAGAAATGCTGCCGCCTTGTGGCCGATTCCCGCAACAGCAGCTTTTAACCCACAGCTAATGGTCACTTACCATTCACAAGGACTCAGGGCTGTAAAGGACACCTGCCCTCAAATTGTGCTGAAGTAGGGAATGGATAAAAAAAATTCAAAACAGGCAAAATGTTCACGAAGCTCGTATGAAGAGGTAAGTTTTACTCACTTTCTTTTTAAAGAAAGGAAAATGGATAAAAGCTCAACCTCAGGAAGTATTAGACTCATGCAATCTAATCTACAAAAAGTTTTCAACTCACACCCGTCGACTGACCGTTGGCAAAAAGTCTACAAACAATCAATGCTGAAGAGGTTTTAGAGAACTGTGTACCCTCTAGCTGCTGGTGAGATGTAAAAGGGTTAAACGCTAATAATGAGAACAGAAAGGAGCTGCGTTGAAAAGGAAAAATTGAGGTACCATTCAATCCAGCAGGCGCACCAATGGGCCTCTCACCTGAGAAGACCAGAATGAAGAAGACCCGGGCTGCAAAAGCTGCACTGCAGCCTTATTCACAATAGACAAGACAGTGAAGCAACCAAAATGTCCATCAACAGATGAAAGGAAAAAGAAGAAGCGGCCCATGTACACAATGAATACTAGCCATGGAAAACAATGAAACACTGCTCTTTGAGACACCATAGATGATCTTGGAGATAATCACAGAACATGAGGTAAGTCGGAAAGCAAAAGTCCTATATCCTATGATATCACTTATACGCGTTCTCTAATAACTGACACAAATGAACATATTTCCACAGAGAAAGTCAATCACAGACTTATTAAAAAAAACTATGCTTATCTACAAGGAAAGGTGGGGGGGAATGGATAAATGAAGATTAGCGTTACCATATGTATACAAATACATATTATATACATATATCAAAAAGACCGACCATATAGCAAGGAAGGTTTACGGAACACTGTGTAATAATTTACACGGGAAGAGGATCTCTACATAAATAGGTATATAGAATATGTAGATGAACCAGAGTATGTACACCTTGGACAAGCAACATTCTAACCATTACCCCAATTGAAAAAATTAAAACAACCAACTAGGAGTAATGAGACATAAACTTATGGGGGGTTCTCCTGGCACATTCCATTCAAATTTACAACCTAGGCAAACGACTTCCAGAACGGCTCTGCTGCCCTAGTACCCAGATTTGGGAATGGAGAAATGCTGCATCCTTGTGGCCGTTTCCCACAGCAGCAGCTTTAAACCCACTGCAAAAGGTCACTAAATATTCACCAATTGCAGGTCTGTAAATGACACCTGCCCTCCAAAAGATACTGAGGTCGAAAATCGACCAAAAAACTCTAGAGTGCAACCTTCCAAAAAGAAAATTTGAAGAGGTATATTGTACTCACACCTTTTTTCTTTTTTCTTTTAACAGAAAAGGAAAAGGCGTGGAAAAAGGATGAATTGTAGGAATTTTTACAGACATGTAAACCCAAATTACAAAAACCTATCAGCTCACACCAGTCAGAATGGCCATCAACAAAAATGCGGCAAACGATAAACGCTGACGTGATTGTGGAGAAATGCGTACCCTCGATTCTAAGGGGGACGTGGTAAGAGCCACTAATGAAAGCACAATTGAGGTGCCTTGAAAAGGTAAACGTTGAGCTACCATACCAATCAATCAATCATACCCACTGCTGGGTCTATCACCTGAGAAAATGAAAATCAAAAATCGCAGGCTGGCAATCCTGCACTCCAGCAATATTTACCATAGGCAACACCTGGAAGCAACGAAAATGTCCATCAACAGAGGAATGCACCAAGAAGAAGTGGTCCATGTACACAATGGAATATTAGCCATGGAAAACATTGAAGCACTGCTCTTTGAGGCACCATAGATGAGCCTGGAGATAATCACAAAACATGAAGTAGGTCGGAAAGCAAAAGACCTATATCTTATATTATCACTTATGGCATTATCTAATAACTGACACAGATGAACATATTTCTAAAGAGAAAGACACTCACAGGCGTAGAACACAAACTATGCTCATCTAAAAGGAAAGGAGGGGGGAAATTGAGAAATGAAGATTAGTGTTACTATACATATTCAAATACATATTATATACATGTATCAAAAAGACCGAACATATAACAAGGGAGGTCGACGGAACAGTGTAATATTTTACATGGGAAGAGGATCTGTACATTAATAGACATACATAATGTCCAAATGAACCAGATTGTGTACACCTAGGACAAACAGTATTCTAAACTTTACCCAGATTAAAAAAATTTTAAAAACCAAGAAGAAGTAATGAGACATAAACTTATGGGGATTTCTCCTGGCAAATTCCATTCTAATTTACAACCTAGGACAATGACTTCCAGAAAGGCTCTGCTGCCCTAGAACCAGGACTGGGGAATGGAGAAATGCTACCTCCTTGTGGACGTTTCCCACAACAGCAGCTTTGAACCCACTGCAAAAGGTCACTAAATTTTCACCAACTTGCAGTTCTGTAAATTGCGCCTGGCCTCCAGAAAATTTCTGGGGTCAAAAATCGACCAAAAAATTCAGAAGAGGGCAACCTTCGAAGAAGACAATTTCAAGAGCTATATTGTACTCACGGTTTTTTTCTTTTAAGAGAAAAGAAAAAGGCGTAGGAATATGATGAATTTTAAAAATTTTCATGACATGCATACCCATATTACAAAACCCTATCAGCTCACAGCAGTCAGAATGGCCATTAGGAAAAATGCTGCAAAAAATAAACGGTGAAGGGAGTGTGGAGAAATGCGTACCCTCGGCTGTAAGGGGGGGCATGTAAAGAGCCACTAACGAAAACACAACGTAGGTGCTTTGAAAAGGGAAACATTGAGCTACCAGTCCATCAATCACAACCACTGCTTGGCCTATCACCTGAGAAAATGAGAATCAAAAAGTCACAGGCTGGCAAACCAGTATGCCAGCAATATTTACCATAGCCAGCACTTGGAAGCAATGAAAATGTCCATCAACCGAGGAATGCACCAAGAAGAAGTGGTCCACGTACACAATGGAATATTACTCTAATAATAAATATAAATTAAATTTAAAAACAAAGAAAAGCAAGGAGACATCAACATTTGTGGGTTTATCCGGGCACATTGCACTCTAATTTATAACCGAAGAACACCACTGGCCGGTAGGTCTGTTTCCCTAGTACCAGCAAGGGGAACGTAGAAAGATTGCCGCTCTCTGGCCGTTACCTGCAAAAGCAGGTTTAAAGCCTGAGCTAATGGTCACTTCATATGAACAAGTACTGCAGGGCTGTAAATGAAACCTGCCCTCAAAATGTCTTGAGGGAGATCATGGCCAAAATATTTCAAATGGTGACACATACTTTAAGAAAACACTTTGAAGAAATAAGCTCTCATCACAGCTGGAAAAATAAAAAGGACATGTCTTACAGCTCAATTTCAACGCATTATGAGACACATGCAAATTCAACCACAAAGAGGTATCAGCTCACACCACTCAGAATAACCATCAGCAAAAACTACAAAGAATAAATGCTGAAGGTGCTGGGAAGAAATGCATACCCTCCGCTTTAAGTGGGACGTAACCTGGAAAGAGCCACTAAAGAGAACGGAATAGAGGTGCCTTTAAAAGGTAAACATTGAGCTACCATATGACCCAGCAGACCTATTCCTGGACCTATAACCTAAGAAGACAGAATTGGAAGGACACAGGTACGCAAATCTGCATTGCATAGTATAACAATCGCCAAGATATGGAAGTAACCAAAAAGTCCAACGACAGATGGGTGGACAAAGAAGAACTGCTCCATGTACAGATGGAATATGAGCTAGTGAAAAAATGAAACAATGCCATTTGCAGCACCATAGATGAGTCTAGAAGTAATCACGCAGCTTGGAGTAAGTGAGAAAGCGAAAGACACATATCCTATCCTATCACATATAGGTGTTACCGAAAAAATGATACAAACAAAGGTATTTCCACAGAGAAACACTATCATAGATTCATTTAAAAAACTTATGGTTCACCAAATGGAAAGGTGTGAGGATTGGATACATTACCGTATTGAGGTTAACAGAGAGATACAAACACATGTGAAATATATAATCACCAAAGACCTACGCTATACCAAGAGAAGACTACTCAACATTGTGTCGTAACAGACATGGGAAAAGGATCCGAAGAAAAATAGATATATGTATATGTGTGAAAGAACCACATCTTGCACACCTAGAACAAACAAAACATTGTAATCAAGTTTGCTGTGATAAAAAATAAAAATTAAGTTAAAAATACCAACAAGAAGTAATGAGACATAAACTTAAAGGGCTTTTTCCTCGCACATTCCATTCTAATTTACAACCTAGAACACCACTTCCACTAAGGCTCTGTTGCCCTAGTAACCAGATTTGGTAAAGGAGAAATGCTGCCGCCTTGTGGCCGATTCCCGCAACAGCAGCTTTTAACCCACAGCTAATGGTCACTTACCATTCACAAGGACTCAGGGCTGTAAAGGACACCTGCCCTCAAATTGTGCTGAAGTAGGGAATGGATAAAAAAAATTCAAAACAGGCAAAATGTTCACGAAGCTCGTATGAAGAGGTAAGTTTTACTCACTCTCTTTTTAAAGAAAGGAAAATGGATAAAAGCTCAACCTCAGGAAGTATTAGACTCATGCAATCTAATCTACAAAAAGTTTTCAACTCACACCCGTCGACTGACCGTTGGCAAAAAGTCTACAAACAATCAATGCTGAAGAGGTTTTAGAGAACTGTGTACCCTCTAGCTGCTGGTGAGATGTAAAAGGGTTAAACGCTAATAATGAGAACAGAAAGGAGCTGCGTTGAAAAGGAAAAATTGAGGTACCATTCAATCCAGCAGGCGCACCAATGGGCCTCTCACCTGAGAAGACCAGAATGAAGAAGACCCGGGCTGCAAAAGCTGCACTGCAGCCTTATTCACAATAGACAAGACAGTGAAGCAACCAAAATGTCCATCAACAGATGAAAGGAAAAAGAAGAAGCGGCCCATGTACACAATGAATACTAGCCATGGAAAACAATGAAACACTGCTCTTTGAGACACCATAGATGATCTTGGAGATAATCACAGAACATGAGGTAAGTCGGAAAGCAAAAGTCCTATATCCTATGATATCACTTATACGCGTTCTCTAATAACTGACACAAATGAACATATTTCCACAGAGAAAGTCAATCACAGACTTATTAAAAAAAACTATGCTTATCTACAAGGAAAGGTGGGGGGGAATGGATAAATGAAGATTAGCGTTACCATATGTATACAAATACATATTATATACATATATCAAAAAGACCGACCATATAGCAAGGAAGGTTTACGGAACACTGTGTAATAATTTACACGGGAAGAGGATCTCTACATAAATAGGTATATAGAATATGTAGATGAACCAGAGTATGTACACCTTGGACAAGCAACATTCTAACCATTACCCCAATTGAAAAAATTAAAACAACCAACTAGGAGTAATGAGACATAAACTTATGGGGGGTTCTCCTGGCACATTCCATTCAAATTTACAACCTAGGCAAACGACTTCCAGAACGGCTCTGCTGCCCTAGTACCCAGATTTGGGAATGGAGAAATGCTGCATCCTTGTGGCCGTTTCCCACAGCAGCAGCTTTAAACCCACTGCAAAAGGTCACTAAATATTCACCAATTGCAGGTCTGTAAATGACACCTGCCCTCCAAAAGATACTGAGGTCGAAAATCGACCAAAAAACTCTAGAGTGCAACCTTCCAAAAAGAAAATTTGAAGAGGTATATTGTACTCACACCTTTTTTCTTTTTTCTTTTAACAGAAAAGGAAAAGGCGTGGAAAAAGGATGAATTGTAGGAATTTTTACAGACATGTAAACCCAAATTACAAAAACCTATCAGCTCACACCAGTCAGAATGGCCATCAACAAAAATGCGGCAAACGATAAACGCTGACGTGATTGTGGAGAAATGCGTACCCTCGATTCTAAGGGGGACGTGGTAAGAGCCACTAATGAAAGCACAATTGAGGTGCCTTGAAAAGGTAAACGTTGAGCTACCATACCAATCAATCAATCATACCCACTGCTGGGTCTATCACCTGAGAAAATGAAAATCAAAAATCGCAGGCTGGCAATCCTGCACTCCAGCAATATTTACCATAGGCAACACCTGGAAGCAACGAAAATGTCCATCAACAGAGGAATGCACCAAGAAGAAGTGGTCCATGTACACAATGGAATATTAGCCATGGAAAACATTGAAGCACTGCTCTTTGAGGCACCATAGATGAGCCTGGAGATAATCACAAAACATGAAGTAGGTCGGAAAGCAAAAGACCTATATCTTATATTATCACTTATGGCATTATCTAATAACTGACACAGATGAACATATTTCTAAAGAGAAAGACACTCACAGGCGTAGAACACAAACTATGCTCATCTAAAAGGAAAGGAGGGGGGAAATTGAGAAATGAAGATTAGTGTTACTATACATATTCAAATACATATTATATACATGTATCAAAAAGACCGAACATATAACAAGGGAGGTCGACGGAACAGTGTAATATTTTACATGGGAAGAGGATCTGTACATTAATAGACATACATAATGTCCAAATGAACCAGATTGTGTACACCTAGGACAAACAGTATTCTAAACTTTACCCAGATTAAAAAAATTTTAAAAACCAAGAAGAAGTAATGAGACATAAACTTATGGGGATTTCTCCTGGCAAATTCCATTCTAATTTACAACCTAGGACAATGACTTCCAGAAAGGCTCTGCTGCCCTAGAACCAGGACTGGGGAATGGAGAAATGCTACCTCCTTGTGGACGTTTCCCACAACAGCAGCTTTGAACCCACTGCAAAAGGTCACTAAATTTTCACCAACTTGCAGTTCTGTAAATTGCGCCTGGCCTCCAGAAAATTTCTGGGGTCAAAAATCGACCAAAAAATTCAGAAGAGGGCAACCTTCGAAGAAGACAATTTCAAGAGCTATATTGTACTCACGGTTTTTTTCTTTTAAGAGAAAAGAAAAAGGCGTAGGAATATGATGAATTTTAAAAATTTTCATGACATGCATACCCATATTACAAAACCCTATCAGCTCACAGCAGTCAGAATGGCCATTAGGAAAAATGCTGCAAAAAATAAACGGTGAAGGGAGTGTGGAGAAATGCGTACCCTCGGCTGTAAGGGGGGGCATGTAAAGAGCCACTAACGAAAACACAACGTAGGTGCTTTGAAAAGGGAAACATTGAGCTACCAGTCCATCAATCACAACCACTGCTTGGCCTATCACCTGAGAAAATGAGAATCAAAAAGTCACAGGCTGGCAAACCAGTATGCCAGCAATATTTACCATAGCCAGCACTTGGAAGCAATGAAAATGTCCATCAACCGAGGAATGCACCAAGAAGAAGTGGTCCACGTACACAATGGAATATTACTCTAATAATAAATATAAATTAAATTTAAAAACAAAGAAAAGCAAGGAGACATCAACATTTGTGGGTTTATCCGGGCACATTGCACTCTAATTTATAACCGAAGAACACCACTGGCCGGTAGGTCTGTTTCCCTAGTACCAGCAAGGGGAACGTAGAAAGATTGCCGCTCTCTGGCCGTTACCTGCAAAAGCAGGTTTAAAGCCTGAGCTAATGGTCACTTCACATGAACAAGTACTGCAGGGCTGTAAATGAAACCTGCCCTCAAAATGTCTTGAGGGAGATCATGGCCAAAATATTTCAAATGGTGACACATACTTTAAGAAAACACTTTGAAGAAATAAGCTCTCATCACAGCTGGAAAAATAAAAAGGACATGTCTTACAGCTCAATTTCAACGCATTATGAGACACATGCAAATTCAACCACAAAGAGGTATCAGCTCACACCACTCAGAATAACCATCAGCAAAAACTACAAAGAATAAATGCTGAAGGTGCTGGGAAGAAATGCATACCCTCCGCTTTAAGTGGGACGTAACCTGGAAAGAGCCACTAAAGAGAACGGAATAGAGGTGCCTTTAAAAGGTAAACATTGAGCTACCATATGACCCAGCAGACCTATTCCTGGACCTATAACCTAAGAAGACAGAATTGGAAGGACACAGGTACGCAAATCTGCATTGCATAGTATAACAATCGCCAAGATATGGAAGTAACCAAAAAGTCCAACGACAGATGGGTGGACAAAGAAGAACTGCTCCATGTACAGATGGAATATGAGCTAGTGAAAAAATGAAACAATGCCATTTGCAGCACCATAGATGAGTCTAGAAGTAATCACGCAGCTTGGAGTAAGTGAGAAAGCGAAAGACACATATCCTATCCTATCACATATAGGTGTTACCGAAAAAATGATACAAACAAAGGTATTTCCACAGAGAAACACTATCATAGATTCATTTAAAAAACTTATGGTTCACCAAATGGAAAGGTGTGAGGATTGGATACATTACCGTATTGAGGTTAACAGAGAGATACAAACACATGTGAAATATATAATCACCAAAGACCTACGCTATACCAAGAGAAGACTACTCAACATTGTGTCGTAACAGACATGGGAAAAGGATCCGAAGAAAAATAGATATATGTATATGTGTGAAAGAACCACATCTTGCACACCTAGAACAAACAAAACATTGTAATCAAGTTTGCTGTGATAAAAAATAAAAATTAAGTTAAAAATACCAACAAGAAGTAATGAGACATAAACTTAAAGGGCTTTTTCCTCGCACATTCCATTCTAATTTACAACCTAGAACACCACTTCCACTAAGGCTCTGTTGCCCTAGTAACCAGATTTGGTAAAGGAGAAATGCTGCCGCCTTGTGGCCGATTCCCGCAACAGCAGCTTTTAACCCACAGCTAATGGTCACTTACCATTCACAAGGACTCAGGGCTGTAAAGGACACCTGCCCTCAAATTGTGCTGAAGTAGGGAATGGATAAAAAAAATTCAAAACAGGCAAAATGTTCACGAAGCTCGTATGAAGAGGTAAGTTTTACTCACTCTCTTTTTAAAGAAAGGAAAATGGATAAAAGCTCAACCTCAGGAAGTATTAGACTCATGCAATCTAATCTACAAAAAGTTTTCAACTCACACCCGTCGACTGACCGTTGGCAAAAAGTCTACAAACAATCAATGCTGAAGAGGTTTTAGAGAACTGTGTACCCTCTAGCTGCTGGTGAGATGTAAAAGGGTTAAACGCTAATAATGAGAACAGAAAGGAGCTGCGTTGAAAAGGAAAAATTGAGGTACCATTCAATCCAGCAGGCGCACCAATGGGCCTCTCACCTGAGAAGACCAGAATGAAGAAGACCCGGGCTGCAAAAGCTGCACTGCAGCCTTATTCACAATAGACAAGACAGTGAAGCAACCAAAATGTCCATCAACAGATGAAAGGAAAAAGAAGAAGCGGCCCATGTACACAATGAATACTAGCCATGGAAAACAATGAAACACTGCTCTTTGAGACACCATAGATGATCTTGGAGATAATCACAGAACATGAGGTAAGTCGGAAAGCAAAAGTCCTATATCCTATGATATCACTTATACGCGTTCTCTAATAACTGACACAAATGAACATATTTCCACAGAGAAAGTCAATCACAGACTTATTAAAAAAAACTATGCTTATCTACAAGGAAAGGTGGGGGGGAATGGATAAATGAAGATTAGCGTTACCATATGTATACAAATACATATTATATACATATATCAAAAAGACCGACCATATAGCAAGGAAGGTTTACGGAACACTGTGTAATAATTTACACGGGAAGAGGATCTCTACATAAATAGGTATATAGAATATGTAGATGAACCAGAGTATGTACACCTTGGACAAGCAACATTCTAACCATTACCCCAATTGAAAAAATTAAAACAACCAACTAGGAGTAATGAGACATAAACTTATGGGGGGTTCTCCTGGCACATTCCATTCAAATTTACAACCTAGGCAAACGACTTCCAGAACGGCTCTGCTGCCCTAGTACCCAGATTTGGGAATGGAGAAATGCTGCATCCTTGTGGCCGTTTCCCACAGCAGCAGCTTTAAACCCACTGCAAAAGGTCACTAAATATTCACCAATTGCAGGTCTGTAAATGACACCTGCCCTCCAAAAGATACTGAGGTCGAAAATCGACCAAAAAACTCTAGAGTGCAACCTTCCAAAAAGAAAATTTGAAGAGGTATATTGTACTCACACCTTTTTTCTTTTTTCTTTTAACAGAAAAGGAAAAGGCGTGGAAAAAGGATGAATTGTAGGAATTTTTACAGACATGTAAACCCAAATTACAAAAACCTATCAGCTCACACCAGTCAGAATGGCCATCAACAAAAATGCGGCAAACGATAAACGCTGACGTGATTGTGGAGAAATGCGTACCCTCGATTCTAAGGGGGACGTGGTAAGAGCCACTAATGAAAGCACAATTGAGGTGCCTTGAAAAGGTAAACGTTGAGCTACCATACCAATCAATCAATCATACCCACTGCTGGGTCTATCACCTGAGAAAATGAAAATCAAAAATCGCAGGCTGGCAATCCTGCACTCCAGCAATATTTACCATAGGCAACACCTGGAAGCAACGAAAATGTCCATCAACAGAGGAATGCACCAAGAAGAAGTGGTCCATGTACACAATGGAATATTAGCCATGGAAAACATTGAAGCACTGCTCTTTGAGGCACCATAGATGAGCCTGGAGATAATCACAAAACATGAAGTAGGTCGGAAAGCAAAAGACCTATATCTTATATTATCACTTATGGCATTATCTAATAACTGACACAGATGAACATATTTCTAAAGAGAAAGACACTCACAGGCGTAGAACACAAACTATGCTCATCTAAAAGGAAAGGAGGGGGGAAATTGAGAAATGAAGATTAGTGTTACTATACATATTCAAATACATATTATATACATGTATCAAAAAGACCGAACATATAACAAGGGAGGTCGACGGAACAGTGTAATATTTTACATGGGAAGAGGATCTGTACATTAATAGACATACATAATGTCCAAATGAACCAGATTGTGTACACCTAGGACAAACAGTATTCTAAACTTTACCCAGATTAAAAAAATTTTAAAAACCAAGAAGAAGTAATGAGACATAAACTTATGGGGATTTCTCCTGGCAAATTCCATTCTAATTTACAACCTAGGACAATGACTTCCAGAAAGGCTCTGCTGCCCTAGAACCAGGACTGGGGAATGGAGAAATGCTACCTCCTTGTGGACGTTTCCCACAACAGCAGCTTTGAACCCACTGCAAAAGGTCACTAAATTTTCACCAACTTGCAGTTCTGTAAATTGCGCCTGGCCTCCAGAAAATTTCTGGGGTCAAAAATCGACCAAAAAATTCAGAAGAGGGCAACCTTCGAAGAAGACAATTTCAAGAGCTATATTGTACTCACGGTTTTTTTCTTTTAAGAGAAAAGAAAAAGGCGTAGGAATATGATGAATTTTAAAAATTTTCATGACATGCATACCCATATTACAAAACCCTATCAGCTCACAGCAGTCAGAATGGCCATTAGGAAAAATGCTGCAAAAAATAAACGGTGAAGGGAGTGTGGAGAAATGCGTACCCTCGGCTGTAAGGGGGGGCATGTAAAGAGCCACTAACGAAAACACAACGTAGGTGCTTTGAAAAGGGAAACATTGAGCTACCAGTCCATCAATCACAACCACTGCTTGGCCTATCACCTGAGAAAATGAGAATCAAAAAGTCACAGGCTGGCAAACCAGTATGCCAGCAATATTTACCATAGCCAGCACTTGGAAGCAATGAAAATGTCCATCAACCGAGGAATGCACCAAGAAGAAGTGGTCCACGTACACAATGGAATATTACTCTAATAATAAATATAAATTAAATTTAAAAACAAAGAAAAGCAAGGAGACATCAACATTTGTGGGTTTATCCGGGCACATTGCACTCTAATTTATAACCGAAGAACACCACTGGCCGGTAGGTCTGTTTCCCTAGTACCAGCAAGGGGAACGTAGAAAGATTGCCGCTCTCTGGCCGTTACCTGCAAAAGCAGGTTTAAAGCCTGAGCTAATGGTCACTTCACATGAACAAGTACTGCAGGGCTGTAAATGAAACCTGCCCTCAAAATGTCTTGAGGGAGATCATGGCCAAAATATTTCAAATGGTGACACATACTTTAAGAAAACACTTTGAAGAAATAAGCTCTCATCACAGCTGGAAAAATAAAAAGGACATGTCTTACAGCTCAATTTCAACGCATTATGAGACACATGCAAATTCAACCACAAAGAGGTATCAGCTCACACCACTCAGAATAACCATCAGCAAAAACTACAAAGAATAAATGCTGAAGGTGCTGGGAAGAAATGCATACCCTCCGCTTTAAGTGGGACGTAACCTGGAAAGAGCCACTAAAGAGAACGGAATAGAGGTGCCTTTAAAAGGTAAACATTGAGCTACCATATGACCCAGCAGACCTATTCCTGGACCTATAACCTAAGAAGACAGAATTGGAAGGACACAGGTACGCAAATCTGCATTGCATAGTATAACAATCGCCAAGATATGGAAGTAACCAAAAAGTCCAACGACAGATGGGTGGACAAAGAAGAACTGCTCCATGTACAGATGGAATATGAGCTAGTGAAAAAATGAAACAATGCCATTTGCAGCACCATAGATGAGTCTAGAAGTAATCACGCAGCTTGGAGTAAGTGAGAAAGCGAAAGACACATATCCTATCCTATCACATATAGGTGTTACCGAAAAAATGATACAAACAAAGGTATTTCCACAGAGAAACACTATCATAGATTCATTTAAAAAACTTATGGTTCACCAAATGGAAAGGTGTGAGGATTGGATACATTACCGTATTGAGGTTAACAGAGAGATACAAACACATGTGAAATATATAATCACCAAAGACCTACGCTATACCAAGAGAAGACTACTCAACATTGTGTCGTAACAGACATGGGAAAAGGATCCGAAGAAAAATAGATATATGTATATGTGTGAAAGAACCACATCTTGCACACCTAGAACAAACAAAACATTGTAATCAAGTTTGCTGTGATAAAAAATAAAAATTAAGTTAAAAATACCAACAAGAAGTAATGAGACATAAACTTAAAGGGCTTTTTCCTCGCACATTCCATTCTAATTTACAACCTAGAACACCACTTCCACTAAGGCTCTGTTGCCCTAGTAACCAGATTTGGTAAAGGAGAAATGCTGCCGCCTTGTGGCCGATTCCCGCAACAGCAGCTTTTAACCCACAGCTAATGGTCACTTACCATTCACAAGGACTCAGGGCTGTAAAGGACACCTGCCCTCAAATTGTGCTGAAGTAGGGAATGGATAAAAAAAATTCAAAACAGGCAAAATGTTCACGAAGCTCGTATGAAGAGGTAAGTTTTACTCACTCTCTTTTTAAAGAAAGGAAAATGGATAAAAGCTCAACCTCAGGAAGTATTAGACTCATGCAATCTAATCTACAAAAAGTTTTCAACTCACACCCGTCGACTGACCGTTGGCAAAAAGTCTACAAACAATCAATGCTGAAGAGGTTTTAGAGAACTGTGTACCCTCTAGCTGCTGGTGAGATGTAAAAGGGTTAAACGCTAATAATGAGAACAGAAAGGAGCTGCGTTGAAAAGGAAAAATTGAGGTACCATTCAATCCAGCAGGCGCACCAATGGGCCTCTCACCTGAGAAGACCAGAATGAAGAAGACCCGGGCTGCAAAAGCTGCACTGCAGCCTTATTCACAATAGACAAGACAGTGAAGCAACCAAAATGTCCATCAACAGATGAAAGGAAAAAGAAGAAGCGGCCCATGTACACAATGAATACTAGCCATGGAAAACAATGAAACACTGCTCTTTGAGACACCATAGATGATCTTGGAGATAATCACAGAACATGAGGTAAGTCGGAAAGCAAAAGTCCTATATCCTATGATATCACTTATACGCGTTCTCTAATAACTGACACAAATGAACATATTTCCACAGAGAAAGTCAATCACAGACTTATTAAAAAAAACTATGCTTATCTACAAGGAAAGGTGGGGGGGAATGGATAAATGAAGATTAGCGTTACCATATGTATACAAATACATATTATATACATATATCAAAAAGACCGACCATATAGCAAGGAAGGTTTACGGAACACTGTGTAATAATTTACACGGGAAGAGGATCTCTACATAAATAGGTATATAGAATATGTAGATGAACCAGAGTATGTACACCTTGGACAAGCAACATTCTAACCATTACCCCAATTGAAAAAATTAAAACAACCAACTAGGAGTAATGAGACATAAACTTATGGGGGGTTCTCCTGGCACATTCCATTCAAATTTACAACCTAGGCAAACGACTTCCAGAACGGCTCTGCTGCCCTAGTACCCAGATTTGGGAATGGAGAAATGCTGCATCCTTGTGGCCGTTTCCCACAGCAGCAGCTTTAAACCCACTGCAAAAGGTCACTAAATATTCACCAATTGCAGGTCTGTAAATGACACCTGCCCTCCAAAAGATACTGAGGTCGAAAATCGACCAAAAAACTCTAGAGTGCAACCTTCCAAAAAGAAAATTTGAAGAGGTATATTGTACTCACACCTTTTTTCTTTTTTCTTTTAACAGAAAAGGAAAAGGCGTGGAAAAAGGCTGAATTGTAGGAATTTTTACAGACATGTAAACCCAAATTACAAAAACCTATCAGCTCACACCAGTCAGAATGGCCATCAACAAAAATGCGGCAAACGATAAACGCTGACGTGATTGTGGAGAAATGCGTACCCTCGATTCTAAGGGGGACGTGGTAAGAGCCACTAATGAAAGCACAATTGAGGTGCCTTGAAAAGGTAAACGTTGAGCTACCATACCAATCAATCAATCATACCCACTGCTGGGTCTATCACCTGAGAAAATGAAAATCAAAAATCGCAGGCTGGCAATCCTGCACTCCAGCAATATTTACCATAGGCAACACCTGGAAGCAACGAAAATGTCCATCAACAGAGGAATGCACCAAGAAGAAGTGGTCCATGTACACAATGGAATATTAGCCATGGAAAACATTGAAGCACTGCTCTTTGAGGCACCATAGATGAGCCTGGAGATAATCACAAAACATGAAGTAGGTCGGAAAGCAAAAGACCTATATCTTATATTATCACTTATGGCATTATCTAATAACTGACACAGATGAACATATTTCTAAAGAGAAAGACACTCACAGGCGTAGAACACAAACTATGCTCATCTAAAAGGAAAGGAGGGGGGAAATTGAGAAATGAAGATTAGTGTTACTATACATATTCAAATACATATTATATACATGTATCAAAAAGACCGAACATATAACAAGGGAGGTCGACGGAACAGTGTAATATTTTACATGGGAAGAGGATCTGTACATTAATAGACATACATAATGTCCAAATGAACCAGATTGTGTACACCTAGGACAAACAGTATTCTAAACTTTACCCAGATTAAAAAAATTTTAAAAACCAAGAAGAAGTAATGAGACATAAACTTATGGGGATTTCTCCTGGCAAATTCCATTCTAATTTACAACCTAGGACAATGACTTCCAGAAAGGCTCTGCTGCCCTAGAACCAGGACTGGGGAATGGAGAAATGCTACCTCCTTGTGGACGTTTCCCACAACAGCAGCTTTGAACCCACTGCAAAAGGTCACTAAATTTTCACCAACTTGCAGTTCTGTAAATTGCGCCTGGCCTCCAGAAAATTTCTGGGGTCAAAAATCGACCAAAAAATTCAGAAGAGGGCAACCTTCGAAGAAGACAATTTCAAGAGCTATATTGTACTCACGGTTTTTTTCTTTTAAGAGAAAAGAAAAAGGCGTAGGAATATGATGAATTTTAAAAATTTTCATGACATGCATACCCATATTACAAAACCCTATCAGCTCACAGCAGTCAGAATGGCCATTAGGAAAAATGCTGCAAAAAATAAACGGTGAAGGGAGTGTGGAGAAATGCGTACCCTCGGCTGTAAGGGGGGGCATGTAAAGAGCCACTAACGAAAACACAACGTAGGTGCTTTGAAAAGGGAAACATTGAGCTACCAGTCCATCAATCACAACCACTGCTTGGCCTATCACCTGAGAAAATGAGAATCAAAAAGTCACAGGCTGGCAAACCAGTATGCCAGCAATATTTACCATAGCCAGCACTTGGAAGCAATGAAAATGTCCATCAACCGAGGAATGCACCAAGAAGAAGTGGTCCACGTACACAATGGAATATTACTCTAATAATAAATATAAATTAAATTTAAAAACAAAGAAAAGCAAGGAGACATCAACATTTGTGGGTTTATCCGGGCACATTGCACTCTAATTTATAACCGAAGAACACCACTGGCCGGTAGGTCTGTTTCCCTAGTACCAGCAAGGGGAACGTAGAAAGATTGCCGCTCTCTGGCCGTTACCTGCAAAAGCAGGTTTAAAGCCTGAGCTAATGGTCACTTCACATGAACAAGTACTGCAGGGCTGTAAATGAAACCTGCCCTCAAAATGTCTTGAGGGAGATCATGGCCAAAATATTTCAAATGGTGACACATACTTTAAGAAAACACTTTGAAGAAATAAGCTCTCATCACAGCTGGAAAAATAAAAAGGACATGTCTTACAGCTCAATTTCAACGCATTATGAGACACATGCAAATTCAACCACAAAGAGGTATCAGCTCACACCACTCAGAATAACCATCAGCAAAAACTACAAAGAATAAATGCTGAAGGTGCTGGGAAGAAATGCATACCCTCCGCTTTAAGTGGGACGTAACCTGGAAAGAGCCACTAAAGAGAACGGAATAGAGGTGCCTTTAAAAGGTAAACATTGAGCTACCATATGACCCAGCAGACCTATTCCTGGACCTATAACCTAAGAAGACAGAATTGGAAGGACACAGGTACGCAAATCTGCATTGCATAGTATAACAATCGCCAAGATATGGAAGTAACCAAAAAGTCCAACGACAGATGGGTGGACAAAGAAGAACTGCTCCATGTACAGATGGAATATGAGCTAGTGAAAAAATGAAACAATGCCATTTGCAGCACCATAGATGAGTCTAGAAGTAATCACGCAGCTTGGAGTAAGTGAGAAAGCGAAAGACACATATCCTATCCTATCACATATAGGTGTTACCGAAAAAATGATACAAACAAAGGTATTTCCACAGAGAAACACTATCATAGATTCATTTAAAAAACTTATGGTTCACCAAATGGAAAGGTGTGAGGATTGGATACATTACCGTATTGAGGTTAACAGAGAGATACAAACACATGTGAAATATATAATCACCAAAGACCTACGCTATACCAAGAGAAGACTACTCAACATTGTGTCGTAACAGACATGGGAAAAGGATCCGAAGAAAAATAGATATATGTATATGTGTGAAAGAACCACATCTTGCACACCTAGAACAAACAAAACATTGTAATCAAGTTTGCTGTGATAAAAAATAAAAATTAAGTTAAAAATACCAACAAGAAGTAATGAGACATAAACTTAAAGGGCTTTTTCCTCGCACATTCCATTCTAATTTACAACCTAGAACACCACTTCCACTAAGGCTCTGTTGCCCTAGTAACCAGATTTGGTAAAGGAGAAATGCTGCCGCCTTGTGGCCGATTCCCGCAACAGCAGCTTTTAACCCACAGCTAATGGTCACTTACCATTCACAAGGACTCAGGGCTGTAAAGGACACCTGCCCTCAAATTGTGCTGAAGTAGGGAATGGATAAAAAAAATTCAAAACAGGCAAAATGTTCACGAAGCTCGTATGAAGAGGTAAGTTTTACTCACTCTCTTTTTAAAGAAAGGAAAATGGATAAAAGCTCAACCTCAGGAAGTATTAGACTCATGCAATCTAATCTACAAAAAGTTTTCAACTCACACCCGTCGACTGACCGTTGGCAAAAAGTCTACAAACAATCAATGCTGAAGAGGTTTTAGAGAACTGTGTACCCTCTAGCTGCTGGTGAGATGTAAAAGGGTTAAACGCTAATAATGAGAACAGAAAGGAGCTGCGTTGAAAAGGAAAAATTGAGGTACCATTCAATCCAGCAGGCGCACCAATGGGCCTCTCACCTGAGAAGACCAGAATGAAGAAGACCCGGGCTGCAAAAGCTGCACTGCAGCCTTATTCACAATAGACAAGACAGTGAAGCAACCAAAATGTCCATCAACAGATGAAAGGAAAAAGAAGAAGCGGCCCATGTACACAATGAATACTAGCCATGGAAAACAATGAAACACTGCTCTTTGAGACACCATAGATGATCTTGGAGATAATCACAGAACATGAGGTAAGTCGGAAAGCAAAAGTCCTATATCCTATGATATCACTTATACGCGTTCTCTAATAACTGACACAAATGAACATATTTCCACAGAGAAAGTCAATCACAGACTTATTAAAAAAAACTATGCTTATCTACAAGGAAAGGTGGGGGGGAATGGATAAATGAAGATTAGCGTTACCATATGTATACAAATACATATTATATACATATATCAAAAAGACCGACCATATAGCAAGGAAGGTTTACGGAACACTGTGTAATAATTTACACGGGAAGAGGATCTCTACATAAATAGGTATATAGAATATGTAGATGAACCAGAGTATGTACACCTTGGACAAGCAACATTCTAACCATTACCCCAATTGAAAAAATTAAAACAACCAACTAGGAGTAATGAGACATAAACTTATGGGGGGTTCTCCTGGCACATTCCATTCAAATTTACAACCTAGGCAAACGACTTCCAGAACGGCTCTGCTGCCCTAGTACCCAGATTTGGGAATGGAGAAATGCTGCATCCTTGTGGCCGTTTCCCACAGCAGCAGCTTTAAACCCACTGCAAAAGGTCACTAAATATTCACCAATTGCAGGTCTGTAAATGACACCTGCCCTCCAAAAGATACTGAGGTCGAAAATCGACCAAAAAACTCTAGAGTGCAACCTTCCAAAAAGAAAATTTGAAGAGGTATATTGTACTCACACCTTTTTTCTTTTTTCTTTTAACAGAAAAGGAAAAGGCGTGGAAAAAGGATGAATTGTAGGAATTTTTACAGACATGTAAACCCAAATTACAAAAACCTATCAGCTCACACCAGTCAGAATGGCCATCAACAAAAATGCGGCAAACGATAAACGCTGACGTGATTGTGGAGAAATGCGTACCCTCGATTCTAAGGGGGACGTGGTAAGAGCCACTAATGAAAGCACAATTGAGGTGCCTTGAAAAGGTAAACGTTGAGCTACCATACCAATCAATCAATCATACCCACTGCTGGGTCTATCACCTGAGAAAATGAAAATCAAAAATCGCAGGCTGGCAATCCTGCACTCCAGCAATATTTACCATAGGCAACACTTGGAAGCAACGAAAATGTCCATCAACAGAGGAATGCACCAAGAAGAAGTGGTCCATGTACACAATGGAATATTAGCCATGGAAAACATTGAAGCACTGCTCTTTGAGGCACCATAGATGAGCCTGGAGATAATCACAAAACATGAAGTAGGTCGGAAAGCAAAAGACCTATATCTTATATTATCACTTATGGCATTATCTAATAACTGACACAGATGAACATATTTCTAAAGAGAAAGACACTCACAGGCGTAGAACACAAACTATGCTCATCTAAAAGGAAAGGAGGGGGGAAATTGAGAAATGAAGATTAGTGTTACTATACATATTCAAATACATATTATATACATGTATCAAAAAGACCGAACATATAACAAGGGAGGTCGACGGAACAGTGTAATATTTTACATGGGAAGAGGATCTGTACATTAATAGACATACATAATGTCCAAATGAACCAGATTGTGTACACCTAGGACAAACAGTATTCTAAACTTTACCCAGATTAAAAAAATTTTAAAAACCAAGAAGAAGTAATGAGACATAAACTTATGGGGATTTCTCCTGGCAAATTCCATTCTAATTTACAACCTAGGACAATGACTTCCAGAAAGGCTCTGCTGCCCTAGAACCAGGACTGGGGAATGGAGAAATGCTACCTCCTTGTGGACGTTTCCCACAACAGCAGCTTTGAACCCACTGCAAAAGGTCACTAAATTTTCACCAACTTGCAGTTCTGTAAATTGCGCCTGGCCTCCAGAAAATTTCTGGGGTCAAAAATCGACCAAAAAATTCAGAAGAGGGCAACCTTCGAAGAAGACAATTTCAAGAGCTATATTGTACTCACGGTTTTTTTCTTTTAAGAGAAAAGAAAAAGGCGTAGGAATATGATGAATTTTAAAAATTTTCATGACATGCATACCCATATTACAAAACCCTATCAGCTCACAGCAGTCAGAATGGCCATTAGGAAAAATGCTGCAAAAAATAAACGGTGAAGGGAGTGTGGAGAAATGCGTACCCTCGGCTGTAAGGGGGGGCATGTAAAGAGCCACTAACGAAAACACAACGTAGGTGCTTTGAAAAGGGAAACATTGAGCTACCAGTCCATCAATCACAACCACTGCTTGGCCTATCACCTGAGAAAATGAGAATCAAAAAGTCACAGGCTGGCAAACCAGTATGCCAGCAATATTTACCATAGCCAGCACTTGGAAGCAATGAAAATGTCCATCAACCGAGGAATGCACCAAGAAGAAGTGGTCCACGTACACAATGGAATATTACTCTAATAATAAATATAAATTAAATTTAAAAACAAAGAAAAGCAAGGAGACATCAACATTTGTGGGTTTATCCGGGCACATTGCACTCTAATTTATAACCGAAGAACACCACTGGCCGGTAGGTCTGTTTCCCTAGTACCAGCAAGGGGAACGTAGAAAGATTGCCGCTCTCTGGCCGTTACCTGCAAAAGCAGGTTTAAAGCCTGAGCTAATGGTCACTTCACATGAACAAGTACTGCAGGGCTGTAAATGAAACCTGCCCTCAAAATGTCTTGAGGGAGATCATGGCCAAAATATTTCAAATGGTGACACATACTTTAAGAAAACACTTTGAAGAAATAAGCTCTCATCACAGCTGGAAAAATAAAAAGGACATGTCTTACAGCTCAATTTCAACGCATTATGAGACACATGCAAATTCAACCACAAAGAGGTATCAGCTCACACCACTCAGAATAACCATCAGCAAAAACTACAAAGAATAAATGCTGAAGGTGCTGGGAAGAAATGCATACCCTCCGCTTTAAGTGGGACGTAACCTGGAAAGAGCCACTAAAGAGAACGGAATAGAGGTGCCTTTAAAAGGTAAACATTGAGCTACCATATGACCCAGCAGACCTATTCCTGGACCTATAACCTAAGAAGACAGAATTGGAAGGACACAGGTACGCAAATCTGCATTGCATAGTATAACAATCGCCAAGATATGGAAGTAACCAAAAAGTCCAACGACAGATGGGTGGACAAAGAAGAACTGCTCCATGTACAGATGGAATATGAGCTAGTGAAAAAATGAAACAATGCCATTTGCAGCACCATAGATGAGTCTAGAAGTAATCACGCAGCTTGGAGTAAGTGAGAAAGCGAAAGACACATATCCTATCCTATCACATATAGGTGTTACCGAAAAAATGATACAAACAAAGGTATTTCCACAGAGAAACACTATCATAGATTCATTTAAAAAACTTATGGTTCACCAAATGGAAAGGTGTGAGGATTGGATACATTACCGTATTGAGGTTAACAGAGAGATACAAACACATGTGAAATATATAATCACCAAAGACCTACGCTATACCAAGAGAAGACTACTCAACATTGTGTCGTAACAGACATGGGAAAAGGATCCGAAGAAAAATAGATATATGTATATGTGTGAAAGAACCACATCTTGCACACCTAGAACAAACAAAACATTGTAATCAAGTTTGCTGTGATAAAAAATAAAAATTAAGTTAAAAATACCAACAAGAAGTAATGAGACATAAACTTAAAGGGCTTTTTCCTCGCACATTCCATTCTAATTTACAACCTAGAACACCACTTCCACTAAGGCTCTGTTGCCCTAGTAACCAGATTTGGTAAAGGAGAAATGCTGCCGCCTTGTGGCCGATTCCCGCAACAGCAGCTTTTAACCCACAGCTAATGGTCACTTACCATTCACAAGGACTCAGGGCTGTAAAGGACACCTGCCCTCAAATTGTGCTGAAGTAGGGAATGGATAAAAAAAATTCAAAACAGGCAAAATGTTCACGAAGCTCGTATGAAGAGGTAAGTTTTACTCACTCTCTTTTTAAAGAAAGGAAAATGGATAAAAGCTCAACCTCAGGAAGTATTAGACTCATGCAATCTAATCTACAAAAAGTTTTCAACTCACACCCGTCGACTGACCGTTGGCAAAAAGTCTACAAACAATCAATGCTGAAGAGGTTTTAGAGAACTGTGTACCCTCTAGCTGCTGGTGAGATGTAAAAGGGTTAAACGCTAATAATGAGAACAGAAAGGAGCTGCGTTGAAAAGGAAAAATTGAGGTACCATTCAATCCAGCAGGCGCACCAATGGGCCTCTCACCTGAGAAGACCAGAATGAAGAAGACCCGGGCTGCAAAAGCTGCACTGCAGCCTTATTCACAATAGACAAGACAGTGAAGCAACCAAAATGTCCATCAACAGATGAAAGGAAAAAGAAGAAGCGGCCCATGTACACAATGAATACTAGCCATGGAAAACAATGAAACACTGCTCTTTGAGACACCATAGATGATCTTGGAGATAATCACAGAACATGAGGTAAGTCGGAAAGCAAAAGTCCTATATCCTATGATATCACTTATACGCGTTCTCTAATAACTGACACAAATGAACATATTTCCACAGAGAAAGTCAATCACAGACTTATTAAAAAAAACTATGCTTATCTACAAGGAAAGGTGGGGGGGAATGGATAAATGAAGATTAGCGTTACCATATGTATACAAATACATATTATATACATATATCAAAAAGACCGACCATATAGCAAGGAAGGTTTACGGAACACTGTGTAATAATTTACACGGGAAGAGGATCTCTACATAAATAGGTATATAGAATATGTAGATGAACCAGAGTATGTACACCTTGGACAAGCAACATTCTAACCATTACCCCAATTGAAAAAATTAAAACAACCAACTAGGAGTAATGAGACATAAACTTATGGGGGGTTCTCCTGGCACATTCCATTCAAATTTACAACCTAGGCAAACGACTTCCAGAACGGCTCTGCTGCCCTAGTACCCAGATTTGGGAATGGAGAAATGCTGCATCCTTGTGGCCGTTTCCCACAGCAGCAGCTTTAAACCCACTGCAAAAGGTCACTAAATATTCACCAATTGCAGGTCTGTAAATGACACCTGCCCTCCAAAAGATACTGAGGTCGAAAATCGACCAAAAAACTCTAGAGTGCAACCTTCCAAAAAGAAAATTTGAAGAGGTATATTGTACTCACACCTTTTTTCTTTTTTCTTTTAACAGAAAAGGAAAAGGCGTGGAAAAAGGATGAATTGTAGGAATTTTTACAGACATGTAAACCCAAATTACAAAAACCTATCAGCTCACACCAGTCAGAATGGCCATCAACAAAAATGCGGCAAACGATAAACGCTGACGTGATTGTGGAGAAATGCGTACCCTCGATTCTAAGGGGGACGTGGTAAGAGCCACTAATGAAAGCACAATTGAGGTGCCTTGAAAAGGTAAACGTTGAGCTACCATACCAATCAATCAATCATACCCACTGCTGGGTCTATCACCTGAGAAAATGAAAATCAAAAATCGCAGGCTGGCAATCCTGCACTCCAGCAATATTTACCATAGGCAACACCTGGAAGCAACGAAAATGTCCATCAACAGAGGAATGCACCAAGAAGAAGTGGTCCATGTACACAATGGAATATTAGCCATGGAAAACATTGAAGCACTGCTCTTTGAGGCACCATAGATGAGCCTGGAGATAATCACAAAACATGAAGTAGGTCGGAAAGCAAAAGACCTATATCTTATATTATCACTTATGGCATTATCTAATAACTGACACAGATGAACATATTTCTAAAGAGAAAGACACTCACAGGCGTAGAACACAAACTATGCTCATCTAAAAGGAAAGGAGGGGGGAAATTGAGAAATGAAGATTAGTGTTACTATACATATTCAAATACATATTATATACATGTATCAAAAAGACCGAACATATAACAAGGGAGGTCGACGGAACAGTGTAATATTTTACATGGGAAGAGGATCTGTACATTAATAGACATACATAATGTCCAAATGAACCAGATTGTGTACACCTAGGACAAACAGTATTCTAAACTTTACCCAGATTAAAAAAATTTTAAAAACCAAGAAGAAGTAATGAGACATAAACTTATGGGGATTTCTCCTGGCAAATTCCATTCTAATTTACAACCTAGGACAATGACTTCCAGAAAGGCTCTGCTGCCCTAGAACCAGGACTGGGGAATGGAGAAATGCTACCTCCTTGTGGACGTTTCCCACAACAGCAGCTTTGAACCCACTGCAAAAGGTCACTAAATTTTCACCAACTTGCAGTTCTGTAAATTGCGCCTGGCCTCCAGAAAATTTCTGGGGTCAAAAATCGACCAAAAAATTCAGAAGAGGGCAACCTTCGAAGAAGACAATTTCAAGAGCTATATTGTACTCACGGTTTTTTTCTTTTAAGAGAAAAGAAAAAGGCGTAGGAATATGATGAATTTTAAAAATTTTCATGACATGCATACCCATATTACAAAACCCTATCAGCTCACAGCAGTCAGAATGGCCATTAGGAAAAATGCTGCAAAAAATAAACGGTGAAGGGAGTGTGGAGAAATGCGTACCCTCGGCTGTAAGGGGGGGCATGTAAAGAGCCACTAACGAAAACACAACGTAGGTGCTTTGAAAAGGGAAACATTGAGCTACCAGTCCATCAATCACAACCACTGCTTGGCCTATCACCTGAGAAAATGAGAATCAAAAAGTCACAGGCTGGCAAACCAGTATGCCAGCAATATTTACCATAGCCAGCACTTGGAAGCAATGAAAATGTCCATCAACCGAGGAATGCACCAAGAAGAAGTGGTCCACGTACACAATGGAATATTACTCTAATAATAAATATAAATTAAATTTAAAAACAAAGAAAAGCAAGGAGACATCAACATTTGTGGGTTTATCCGGGCACATTGCACTCTAATTTATAACCGAAGAACACCACTGGCCGGTAGGTCTGTTTCCCTAGTACCAGCAAGGGGAACGTAGAAAGATTGCCGCTCTCTGGCCGTTACCTGCAAAAGCAGGTTTAAAGCCTGAGCTAATGGTCACTTCACATGAACAAGTACTGCAGGGCTGTAAATGAAACCTGCCCTCAAAATGTCTTGAGGGAGATCATGGCCAAAATATTTCAAATGGTGACACATACTTTAAGAAAACACTTTGAAGAAATAAGCTCTCATCACAGCTGGAAAAATAAAAAGGACATGTCTTACAGCTCAATTTCAACGCATTATGAGACACATGCAAATTCAACCACAAAGAGGTATCAGCTCACACCACTCAGAATAACCATCAGCAAAAACTACAAAGAATAAATGCTGAAGGTGCTGGGAAGAAATGCATACCCTCCGCTTTAAGTGGGACGTAACCTGGAAAGAGCCACTAAAGAGAACGGAATAGAGGTGCCTTTAAAAGGTAAACATTGAGCTACCATATGACCCAGCAGACCTATTCCTGGACCTATAACCTAAGAAGACAGAATTGGAAGGACACAGGTACGCAAATCTGCATTGCATAGTATAACAATCGCCAAGATATGGAAGTAACCAAAAAGTCCAACGACAGATGGGTGGACAAAGAAGAACTGCTCCATGTACAGATGGAATATGAGCTAGTGAAAAAATGAAACAATGCCATTTGCAGCACCATAGATGAGTCTAGAAGTAATCACGCAGCTTGGAGTAAGTGAGAAAGCGAAAGACACATATCCTATCCTATCACATATAGGTGTTACCGAAAAAATGATACAAACAAAGGTATTTCCACAGAGAAACACTATCATAGATTCATTTAAAAAACTTATGGTTCACCAAATGGAAAGGTGTGAGGATTGGATACATTACCGTATTGAGGTTAACAGAGAGATACAAACACATGTGAAATATATAATCACCAAAGACCTACGCTATACCAAGAGAAGACTACTCAACATTGTGTCGTAACAGACATGGGAAAAGGATCCGAAGAAAAATAGATATATGTATATGTGTGAAAGAACCACATCTTGCACACCTAGAACAAACAAAACATTGTAATCAAGTTTGCTGTGATAAAAAATAAAAATTAAGTTAAAAATACCAACAAGAAGTAATGAGACATAAACTTAAAGGGCTTTTTCCTCGCACATTCCATTCTAATTTACAACCTAGAACACCACTTCCACTAAGGCTCTGTTGCCCTAGTAACCAGATTTGGTAAAGGAGAAATGCTGCCGCCTTGTGGCCGATTCCCGCAACAGCAGCTTTTAACCCACAGCTAATGGTCACTTACCATTCACAAGGACTCAGGGCTGTAAAGGACACCTGCCCTCAAATTGTGCTGAAGTAGGGAATGGATAAAAAAAATTCAAAACAGGCAAAATGTTCACGAAGCTCGTATGAAGAGGTAAGTTTTACTCACTCTCTTTTTAAAGAAAGGAAAATGGATAAAAGCTCAACCTCAGGAAGTATTAGACTCATGCAATCTAATCTACAAAAAGTTTTCAACTCACACCCGTCGACTGACCGTTGGCAAAAAGTCTACAAACAATCAATGCTGAAGAGGTTTTAGAGAACTGTGTACCCTCTAGCTGCTGGTGAGATGTAAAAGGGTTAAACGCTAATAATGAGAACAGAAAGGAGCTGCGTTGAAAAGGAAAAATTGAGGTACCATTCAATCCAGCAGGCGCACCAATGGGCCTCTCACCTGAGAAGACCAGAATGAAGAAGACCCGGGCTGCAAAAGCTGCACTGCAGCCTTATTCACAATAGACAAGACAGTGAAGCAACCAAAATGTCCATCAACAGATGAAAGGAAAAAGAAGAAGCGGCCCATGTACACAATGAATACTAGCCATGGAAAACAATGAAACACTGCTCTTTGAGACACCATAGATGATCTTGGAGATAATCACAGAACATGAGGTAAGTCGGAAAGCAAAAGTCCTATATCCTATGATATCACTTATACGCGTTCTCTAATAAC
Source organism: Balaenoptera borealis (assembly GCF_965194805.1). NCBI lineage: Eukaryota > Metazoa > Chordata > Mammalia > Artiodactyla > Balaenopteridae > Balaenoptera > Balaenoptera borealis. Next base: position 306,428 of record NW_028123432.1, read on the forward strand.
TGACACAAATGAACATATTTCCACAGAGAAAGTCAATCACAGACTTATTAAAAAAAACTATGCTTATCTACAAGGAAAGGTGGGGGGGAATGGATAAATGAAGATTAGCGTTACCATATGTATACAAATACATATTATATACATATATCAAAAAGACCGACCATATAGCAAGGAAGGTTTACGGAACACTGTGTAATAATTTACACGGGAAGAGGATCTCTACATAAATAGGTATATAGAATATGTAGATGAACCAGAGTATGTACACCTTGGACAAGCAACATTCTAACCATTACCCCAATTGAAAAAATTAAAACAACCAACTAGGAGTAATGAGACATAAACTTATGGGGGGTTCTCCTGGCACATTCCATTCAAATTTACAACCTAGGCAAACGACTTCCAGAACGGCTCTGCTGCCCTAGTACCCAGATTTGGGAATGGAGAAATGCTGCATCCTTGTGGCCGTTTCCCACAGCAGCAGCTTTAAACCCACTGCAAAAGGTCACTAAATATTCACCAATTGCAGGTCTGTAAATGACACCTGCCCTCCAAAAGATACTGAGGTCGAAAATCGACCAAAAAACTCTAGAGTGCAACCTTCCAAAAAGAAAATTTGAAGAGGTATATTGTACTCACACCTTTTTTCTTTTTTCTTTTAACAGAAAAGGAAAAGGCGTGGAAAAAGGCTGAATTGTAGGAATTTTTACAGACATGTAAACCCAAATTACAAAAACCTATCAGCTCACACCAGTCAGAATGGCCATCAACAAAAATGCGGCAAACGATAAACGCTGACGTGATTGTGGAGAAATGCGTACCCTCGATTCTAAGGGGGACGTGGTAAGAGCCACTAATGAAAGCACAATTGAGGTGCCTTGAAAAGGTAAACGTTGAGCTACCATACCAATCAATCAATCATACCCACTGCTGGGTCTATCACCTGAGAAAATGAAAATCAAAAATCGCAGGCTGGCAATCCTGCACTCCAGCAATATTTACCATAGGCAACACTTGGAAGCAACGAAAATGTCCATCAACAGAGGAATGCACCAAGAAGAAGTGGTCCATGTACACAATGGAATATTAGCCATGGAAAACATTGAAGCACTGCTCTTTGAGGCACCATAGATGAGCCTGGAGATAATCACAAAACATGAAGTAGGTCGGAAAGCAAAAGACCTATATCTTATATTATCACTTATGGCATTATCTAATAACTGACACAGATGAACATATTTCTAAAGAGAAAGACACTCACAGGCGTAGAACACAAACTATGCTCATCTAAAAGGAAAGGAGGGGGGAAATTGAGAAATGAAGATTAGTGTTACTATACATATTCAAATACATATTATATACATGTATCAAAAAGACCGAACATATAACAAGGGAGGTCGACGGAACAGTGTAATATTTTACATGGGAAGAGGATCTGTACATTAATAGACATACATAATGTCCAAATGAACCAGATTGTGTACACCTAGGACAAACAGTATTCTAAACTTTACCCAGATTAAAAAAATTTTAAAAACCAAGAAGAAGTAATGAGACATAAACTTATGGGGATTTCTCCTGGCAAATTCCATTCTAATTTACAACCTAGGACAATGACTTCCAGAAAGGCTCTGCTGCCCTAGAACCAGGACTGGGGAATGGAGAAATGCTACCTCCTTGTGGACGTTTCCCACAACAGCAGCTTTGAACCCACTGCAAAAGGTCACTAAATTTTCACCAACTTGCAGTTCTGTAAATTGCGCCTGGCCTCCAGAAAATTTCTGGGGTCAAAAATCGACCAAAAAATTCAGAAGAGGGCAACCTTCGAAGAAGACAATTTCAAGAGCTATATTGTACTCACGGTTTTTTTCTTTTAAGAGAAAAGAAAAAGGCGTAGGAATATGATGAATTTTAAAAATTTTCATGACATGCATACCCATATTACAAAACCCTATCAGCTCACAGCAGTCAGAATGGCCATTAGGAAAAATGCTGCAAAAAATAAACGGTGAAGGGAGTGTGGAGAAATGCGTACCCTCGGCTGTAAGGGGGGGCATGTAAAGAGCCACTAACGAAAACACAACGTAGGTGCTTTGAAAAGGGAAACATTGAGCTACCAGTCCATCAATCACAACCACTGCTTGGCCTATCACCTGAGAAAATGAGAATCAAAAAGTCACAGGCTGGCAAACCAGTATGCCAGCAATATTTACCATAGCCAGCACTTGGAAGCAATGAAAATGTCCATCAACCGAGGAATGCACCAAGAAGAAGTGGTCCACGTACACAATGGAATATTACTCTAATAATAAATATAAATTAAATTTAAAAACAAAGAAAAGCAAGGAGACATCAACATTTGTGGGTTTATCCGGGCACATTGCACTCTAATTTATAACCGAAGAACACCACTGGCCGGTAGGTCTGTTTCCCTAGTACCAGCAAGGGGAACGTAGAAAGATTGCCGCTCTCTGGCCGTTACCTGCAAAAGCAGGTTTAAAGCCTGAGCTAATGGTCACTTCACATGAACAAGTACTGCAGGGCTGTAAATGAAACCTGCCCTCAAAATGTCTTGAGGGAGATCATGGCCAAAATATTTCAAATGGTGACACATACTTTAAGAAAACACTTTGAAGAAATAAGCTCTCATCACAGCTGGAAAAATAAAAAGGACATGTCTTACAGCTCAATTTCAACGCATTATGAGACACATGCAAATTCAACCACAAAGAGGTATCAGCTCACACCACTCAGAATAACCATCAGCAAAAACTACAAAGAATAAATGCTGAAGGTGCTGGGAAGAAATGCATACCCTCCGCTTTAAGTGGGACGTAACCTGGAAAGAGCCACTAAAGAGAACGGAATAGAGGTGCCTTTAAAAGGTAAACATTGAGCTACCATATGACCCAGCAGACCTATTCCTGGACCTATAACCTAAGAAGACAGAATTGGAAGGACACAGGTACGCAAATCTGCATTGCATAGTATAACAATCGCCAAGATATGGAAGTAACCAAAAAGTCCAACGACAGATGGGTGGACAAAGAAGAACTGCTCCATGTACAGATGGAATATGAGCTAGTGAAAAAATGAAACAATGCCATTTGCAGCACCATAGATGAGTCTAGAAGTAATCACGCAGCTTGGAGTAAGTGAGAAAGCGAAAGACACATATCCTATCCTATCACATATAGGTGTTACCGAAAAAATGATACAAACAAAGGTATTTCCACAGAGAAACACTATCATAGATTCATTTAAAAAACTTATGGTTCACCAAATGGAAAGGTGTGAGGATTGGATACATTACCGTATTGAGGTTAACAGAGAGATACAAACACATGTGAAATATATAATCACCAAAGACCTACGCTATACCAAGAGAAGACTACTCAACATTGTGTCGTAACAGACATGGGAAAAGGATCCGAAGAAAAATAGATATATGTATATGTGTGAAAGAACCACATCTTGCACACCTAGAACAAACAAAACATTGTAATCAAGTTTGCTGTGATAAAAAATAAAAATTAAGTTAAAAATACCAACAAGAAGTAATGAGACATAAACTTAAAGGGCTTTTTCCTCGCACATTCCATTCTAATTTACAACCTAGAACACCACTTCCACTAAGGCTCTGTTGCCCTAGTAACCAGATTTGGTAAAGGAGAAATGCTGCCGCCTTGTGGCCGATTCCCGCAACAGCAGCTTTTAACCCACAGCTAATGGTCACTTACCATTCACAAGGACTCAGGGCTGTAAAGGACACCTGCCCTCAAATTGTGCTGAAGTAGGGAATGGATAAAAAAAATTCAAAACAGGCAAAATGTTCACGAAGCTCGTATGAAGAGGTAAGTTTTACTCACTCTCTTTTTAAAGAAAGGAAAATGGATAAAAGCTCAACCTCAGGAAGTATTAGACTCATGCAATCTAATCTACAAAAAGTTTTCAACTCACACCCGTCGACTGACCGTTGGCAAAAAGTCTACAAACAATCAATGCTGAAGAGGTTTTAGAGAACTGTGTACCCTCTAGCTGCTGGTGAGATGTAAAAGGGTTAAACGCTAATAATGAGAACAGAAAGGAGCTGCGTTGAAAAGGAAAAATTGAGGTACCATTCAATCCAGCAGGCGCACCAATGGGCCTCTCACCTGAGAAGACCAGAATGAAGAAGACCCGGGCTGCAAAAGCTGCACTGCAGCCTTATTCACAATAGACAAGACAGTGAAGCAACCAAAATGTCCATCAACAGATGAAAGGAAAAAGAAGAAGCGGCCCATGTACACAATGAATACTAGCCATGGAAAACAATGAAACACTGCTCTTTGAGACACCATAGATGATCTTGGAGATAATCACAGAACATGAGGTAAGTCGGAAAGCAAAAGTCCTATATCCTATGATATCACTTATACGCGTTCTCTAATAACTGACACAAATGAACATATTTCCACAGAGAAAGTCAATCACAGACTTATTAAAAAAAACTATGCTTATCTACAAGGAAAGGTGGGGGGGAATGGATAAATGAAGATTAGCGTTACCATATGTATACAAATACATATTATATACATATATCAAAAAGACCGACCATATAGCAAGGAAGGTTTACGGAACACTGTGTAATAATTTACACGGGAAGAGGATCTCTACATAAATAGGTATATAGAATATGTAGATGAACCAGAGTATGTACACCTTGGACAAGCAACATTCTAACCATTACCCCAATTGAAAAAATTAAAACAACCAACTAGGAGTAATGAGACATAAACTTATGGGGGGTTCTCCTGGCACATTCCATTCAAATTTACAACCTAGGCAAACGACTTCCAGAACGGCTCTGCTGCCCTAGTACCCAGATTTGGGAATGGAGAAATGCTGCATCCTTGTGGCCGTTTCCCACAGCAGCAGCTTTAAACCCACTGCAAAAGGTCACTAAATATTCACCAATTGCAGGTCTGTAAATGACACCTGCCCTCCAAAAGATACTGAGGTCGAAAATCGACCAAAAAACTCTAGAGTGCAACCTTCCAAAAAGAAAATTTGAAGAGGTATATTGTACTCACACCTTTTTTCTTTTTTCTTTTAACAGAAAAGGAAAAGGCGTGGAAAAAGGATGAATTGTAGGAATTTTTACAGACATGTAAACCCAAATTACAAAAACCTATCAGCTCACACCAGTCAGAATGGCCATCAACAAAAATGCGGCAAACGATAAACGCTGACGTGATTGTGGAGAAATGCGTACCCTCGATTCTAAGGGGGACGTGGTAAGAGCCACTAATGAAAGCACAATTGAGGTGCCTTGAAAAGGTAAACGTTGAGCTACCATACCAATCAATCAATCATACCCACTGCTGGGTCTATCACCTGAGAAAATGAAAATCAAAAATCGCAGGCTGGCAATCCTGCACTCCAGCAATATTTACCATAGGCAACACTTGGAAGCAACGAAAATGTCCATCAACAGAGGAATGCACCAAGAAGAAGTGGTCCATGTACACAATGGAATATTAGCCATGGAAAACATTGAAGCACTGCTCTTTGAGGCACCATAGATGAGCCTGGAGATAATCACAAAACATGAAGTAGGTCGGAAAGCAAAAGACCTATATCTTATATTATCACTTATGGCATTATCTAATAACTGACACAGATGAACATATTTCTAAAGAGAAAGACACTCACAGGCGTAGAACACAAACTATGCTCATCTAAAAGGAAAGGAGGGGGGAAATTGAGAAATGAAGATTAGTGTTACTATACATATTCAAATACATATTATATACATGTATCAAAAAGACCGAACATATAACAAGGGAGGTCGACGGAACAGTGTAATATTTTACATGGGAAGAGGATCTGTACATTAATAGACATACATAATGTCCAAATGAACCAGATTGTGTACACCTAGGACAAACAGTATTCTAAACTTTACCCAGATTAAAAAAATTTTAAAAACCAAGAAGAAGTAATGAGACATAAACTTATGGGGATTTCTCCTGGCAAATTCCATTCTAATTTACAACCTAGGACAATGACTTCCAGAAAGGCTCTGCTGCCCTAGAACCAGGACTGGGGAATGGAGAAATGCTACCTCCTTGTGGACGTTTCCCACAACAGCAGCTTTGAACCCACTGCAAAAGGTCACTAAATTTTCACCAACTTGCAGTTCTGTAAATTGCGCCTGGCCTCCAGAAAATTTCTGGGGTCAAAAATCGACCAAAAAATTCAGAAGAGGGCAACCTTCGAAGAAGACAATTTCAAGAGCTATATTGTACTCACGGTTTTTTTCTTTTAAGAGAAAAGAAAAAGGCGTAGGAATATGATGAATTTTAAAAATTTTCATGACATGCATACCCATATTACAAAACCCTATCAGCTCACAGCAGTCAGAATGGCCATTAGGAAAAATGCTGCAAAAAATAAACGGTGAAGGGAGTGTGGAGAAATGCGTACCCTCGGCTGTAAGGGGGGGCATGTAAAGAGCCACTAACGAAAACACAACGTAGGTGCTTTGAAAAGGGAAACATTGAGCTACCAGTCCATCAATCACAACCACTGCTTGGCCTATCACCTGAGAAAATGAGAATCAAAAAGTCACAGGCTGGCAAACCAGTATGCCAGCAATATTTACCATAGCCAGCACTTGGAAGCAATGAAAATGTCCATCAACCGAGGAATGCACCAAGAAGAAGTGGTCCACGTACACAATGGAATATTACTCTAATAATAAATATAAATTAAATTTAAAAACAAAGAAAAGCAAGGAGACATCAACATTTGTGGGTTTATCCGGGCACATTGCACTCTAATTTATAACCGAAGAACACCACTGGCCAGTAGGTCTGTTTCCCTAGTACCAGCAAGGGGAACGTAGAAAGATTGCCGCTCTCTGGCCGTTACCTGCAAAAGCAGGTTTAAAGCCTGAGCTAATGGTCACTTCACATGAACAAGTACTGCAGGGCTGTAAATGAAACCTGCCCTCAAAATGTCTTGAGGGAGATCATGGCCAAAATATTTCAAATGGTGACACATACTTTAAGAAAACACTTTGAAGAAATAAGCTCTCATCACAGCTGGAAAAATAAAAAGGACATGTCTTACAGCTCAATTTCAACGCATTATGAGACACATGCAAATTCAACCACAAAGAGGTATCAGCTCACACCACTCAGAATAACCATCAGCAAAAACTACAAAGAATAAATGCTGAAGGTGCTGGGAAGAAATGCATACCCTCCGCTTTAAGTGGGACGTAACCTGGAAAGAGCCACTAAAGAGAACGGAATAGAGGTGCCTTTAAAAGGTAAACATTGAGCTACCATATGACCCAGCAGACCTATTCCTGGACCTATAACCTAAGAAGACAGAATTGGAAGGACACAGGTACGCAAATCTGCATTGCATAGTATAACAATCGCCAAGATATGGAAGTAACCAAAAAGTCCAACGACAGATGGGTGGACAAAGAAGAACTGCTCCATGTACAGATGGAATATGAGCTAGTGAAAAAATGAAACAATGCCATTTGCAGCACCATAGATGAGTCTAGAAGTAATCACGCAGCTTGGAGTAAGTGAGAAAGCGAAAGACACATATCCTATCCTATCACATATAGGTGTTACCGAAAAAATGATACAAACAAAGGTATTTCCACAGAGAAACACTATCATAGATTCATTTAAAAAACTTATGGTTCACCAAATGGAAAGGTGTGAGGATTGGATACATTACCGTATTGAGGTTAACAGAGAGATACAAACACATGTGAAATATATAATCACCAAAGACCTACGCTATACCAAGAGAAGACTACTCAACATTGTGTCGTAACAGACATGGGAAAAGGATCCGAAGAAAAATAGATATATGTATATGTGTGAAAGAACCACATCTTGCACACCTAGAACAAACAAAACATTGTAATCAAGTTTGCTGTGATAAAAAATAAAAATTAAGTTAAAAATACCAACAAGAAGTAATGAGACATAAACTTAAAGGGCTTTTTCCTCGCACATTCCATTCTAATTTACAACCTAGAACACCACTTCCACTAAGGCTCTGTTGCCCTAGTAACCAGATTTGGTAAAGGAGAAATGCTGCCGCCTTGTGGCCGATTCCCGCAACAGCAGCTTTTAACCCACAGCTAATGGTCACTTACCATTCACAAGGACTCAGGGCTGTAAAGGACACCTGCCCTCAAATTGTGCTGAAGTAGGGAATGGATAAAAAAAATTCAAAACAGGCAAAATGTTCACGAAGCTCGTATGAAGAGGTAAGTTTTACTCACTTTCTTTTTAAAGAAAGGAAAATGGATAAAAGCTCAACCTCAGGAAGTATTAGACTCATGCAATCTAATCTACAAAAAGTTTTCAACTCACACCCGTCGACTGACCGTTGGCAAAAAGTCTACAAACAATCAATGCTGAAGAGGTTTTAGAGAACTGTGTACCCTCTAGCTGCTGGTGAGATGTAAAAGGGTTAAACGCTAATAATGAGAACAGAAAGGAGCTGCGTTGAAAAGGAAAAATTGAGGTACCATTCAATCCAGCAGGCGCACCAATGGGCCTCTCACCTGAGAAGACCAGAATGAAGAAGACCCGGGCTGCAAAAGCTGCACTGCAGCCTTATTCACAATAGACAAGACAGTGAAGCAACCAAAATGTCCATCAACAGATGAAAGGAAAAAGAAGAAGCGGCCCATGTACACAATGAATACTAGCCATGGAAAACAATGAAACACTGCTCTTTGAGACACCATAGATGATCTTGGAGATAATCACAGAACATGAGGTAAGTCGGAAAGCAAAAGTCCTATATCCTATGATATCACTTATACGCGTTCTCTAATAACTGACACAAATGAACATATTTCCACAGAGAAAGTCAATCACAGACTTATTAAAAAAAACTATGCTTATCTACAAGGAAAGGTGGGGGGGAATGGATAAATGAAGATTAGCGTTACCATATGTATACAAATACATATTATATACATATATCAAAAAGACCGACCATATAGCAAGGAAGGTTTACGGAACACTGTGTAATAATTTACACGGGAAGAGGATCTCTACATAAATAGGTATATAGAATATGTAGATGAACCAGAGTATGTACACCTTGGACAAGCAACATTCTAACCATTACCCCAATTGAAAAAATTAAAACAACCAACTAGGAGTAATGAGACATAAACTTATGGGGGGTTCTCCTGGCACATTCCATTCAAATTTACAACCTAGGCAAACGACTTCCAGAACGGCTCTGCTGCCCTAGTACCCAGATTTGGGAATGGAGAAATGCTGCATCCTTGTGGCCGTTTCCCACAACAGCAGCTTTAAACCCACTGCAAAAGGTCACTAAATATTCACCAATTGCAGGTCTGTAAATGACACCTGCCCTCCAAAAGATACTGAGGTCGAAAATCGACCAAAAAACTCTAGAGTGCAACCTTCCAAAAAGAAAATTTGAAGAGGTATATTGTACTCACACCTTTTTTCTTTTTTCTTTTAACAGAAAAGGAAAAGGCGTGGAAAAAGGATGAATTGTAGGAATTGTTACAGACATGTAAACCCAAATTACAAAAACCTATCAGCTCACACCAGTCAGAATGGCCATCAACAAAAATGCGGCAAACGATAAACGCTGACGTGATTGTGGAGAAATGCGTACCCTCGATTCTAAGGGGGACGTGGTAAGAGCCACTAATGAAAGCACAATTGAGGTGCCTTGAAAAGGTAAACGTTGAGCTACCATACCAATCAATCAATCATACCCACTGCTGGGTCTATCACCTGAGAAAATGAAAATCAAAAATCGCAGGCTGGCAATCCTGCACTCCAGCAATATTTACCATAGGCAACACTTGGAAGCAACGAAAATGTCCATCAACAGAGGAATGCACCAAGAAGAAGTGGTCCATGTACACAATGGAATATTAGCCATGGAAAACATTGAAGCACTGCTCTTTGAGGCACCATAGATGAGCCTGGAGATAATCACAAAACATGAAGTAGGTCGGAAAGCAAAAGACCTATATCTTATATTATCACTTATGGCATTATCTAATAACTGACACAGATGAACATATTTCTAAAGAGAAAGACACTCACAGGCGTAGAACACAAACTATGCTCATCTAAAAGGAAAGGAGGGGGGAAATTGAGAAATGAAGATTAGTGTTACTATACATATTCAAATACATATTATATACATGTATCAAAAAGACCGAACATATAACAAGGGAGGTCGACGGAACAGTGTAATATTTTACATGGGAAGAGGATCTGTACATTAATAGACATACATAATGTCCAAATGAACCAGATTGTGTACACCTAGGACAAACAATATTCTAAACTTTACCCAGATTAAAAAAATTTTAAAAACCAAGAAGAAGTAATGAGACATAAACTTATGGGGATTTCTCCTGGCAAATTCCATTCTAATTTACAACCTAGGACAATGACTTCCAGAAAGGCTCTGCTGCCCTAGAACCAGGACTGGGGAATGGAGAAATGCTACCTCCTTGTGGACGTTTCCCACAACAGCAGCTTTGAACCCACTGCAAAAGGTCACTAAATTTTCACCAACTTGCAGTTCTGTAAATTGCGCCTGGCCTCCAGAAAATTTCTGGGGTCAAAAATCGACCAAAAAATTCAGAAGAGGGCAACCTTCGAAGAAGACAATTTCAAGAGCTATATTGTACTCACGGTTTTTTTCTTTTAAGAGAAAAGAAAAAGGCGTAGGAATATGATGAATTTTAAAAATTTTCATGACATGCATACCCATATTACAAAACCCTATCAGCTCACAGCAGTCAGAATGGCCATTAGGAAAAATGCTGCAAAAAATAAACGGTGAAGGGAGTGTGGAGAAATGCGTACCCTCGGCTGTAAGGGGGGGCATGTAAAGAGCCACTAACGAAAACACAACGTAGGTGCTTTGAAAAGGGAAACATTGAGCTACCAGTCCATCAATCACAACCACTGCTTGGCCTATCACCTGAGAAAATGAGAATCAAAAAGTCACAGGCTGGCAAACCAGTATGCCAGCAATATTTACCATAGCCAGCACTTGGAAGCAATGAAAATGTCCATCAACCGAGGAATGCACCAAGAAGAAGTGGTCCACGTACACAATGGGATATTACTCTAATAATAAATATAAATTAAATTTAAAAACAAAGAAAAGCAAGGAGACATCAACATTTGTGGGTTTATCCGGGCACATTGCACTCTAATTTATAACCGAAGAACACCACTGGCCGGTAGGTCTGTTTCCCTAGTACCAGCAAGGGGAACGTAGAAAGATTGCCGCTCTCTGGCCGTTACCTGCAAAAGCAGGTTTAAAGCCTGAGCTAATGGTCACTTCATATGAACAAGTACTGCAGGGCTGTAAATGAAACCTGCCCTCAAAATGTCTTGAGGGAGATCATGGCCAAAATATTTCAAATGGTGACACATACTTTAAGAAAACACTTTGAAGAAATAAGCTCTCATCACAGCTGGAAAAATAAAAAGGACATGTCTTACAGCTCAATTTCAACGCATTATGAGACACATGCAAATTCAACCACAAAGAGGTATCAGCTCACACCACTCAGAATAACCATCAGCAAAAACTACAAAGAATAAATGCTGAAGGTGCTGGGAAGAAATGCATACCCTCCGCTTTAAGTGGGACGTAACCTGGAAAGAGCCACTAAAGAGAACGGAATAGAGGTGCCTTTAAAAGGTAAACATTGAGCTACCATATGACCCAGCAGACCTATTCCTGGACCTATAACCTAAGAAGACAGAATTGGAAGGACACAGGTACGCAAATCTGCATTGCATAGTATAACAATCGCCAAGATATGGAAGTAACCAAAAAGTCCAACGACAGATGGGTGGACAAAGAAGAACTGCTCCATGTACAGATGGAATATGAGCTAGTGAAAAAATGAAACAATGCCATTTGCAGCACCATAGATGAGTCTAGAAGTAATCACGCAGCTTGGAGTAAGTGAGAAAGCGAAAGACACATATCCTATCCTATCACATATAGGTGTTACCGAAAAAATGATACAAACAAAGGTATTTCCACAGAGAAACACTATCATAGATTCATTTAAAAAACTTATGGTTCACCAAATGGAAAGGTGTGAGGATTGGATACATTACCGTATTGAGGTTAACAGAGAGATACAAACACATGTGAAATATATAATCACCAAAGACCTACGCTATACCAAGAGAAGACTACTCAACATTGTGTCGTAACAGACATGGGAAAAGGATCCGAAGAAGAATAGATATATGTATATGTGTGAAAGAACCACATCTTGCACACCTAGAACAAACAAAACATTGTAATCAAGTTTGCTGTGATAAAAAATAAAAATTAAGTTAAAAATACCAACAAGAAGTAATGAGACATAAACTTAAAGGGCTTTTTCCTCGCACATTCCATTCTAATTTACAACCTAGAACACCACTTCCACTAAGGCTCTGTTGCCCTAGTAACCAGATTTGGTAAAGGAGAAATGCTGCCGCCTTGTGGCCGATTCCCGCAACAGCAGCTTTTAACCCACAGCTAATGGTCACTTACCATTCACAAGGACTCAGGGCTGTAAAGGACACCTGCCCTCAAATTGTGCTGAAGTAGGGAATGGATAAAAAAAATTCAAAACAGGCAAAATGTTCACGAAGCTCGTATGAAGAGGTAAGTTTTACTCACTCTCTTTTCAAAGAAAGGAAAATGGATAAAAGCTCAACCTCAGGAAGTATTAGACTCATGCAATCTAATCTACAAAAAGTTTTCAACTCACACCCGTCGACTGACCGTTGGCAAAAAGTCTACAAACAATCAATGCTGAAGAGGTTTTAGAGAACTGTGTACCCTCTAGCTGCTGGTGAGATGTAAAAGGGTTAAACGCTAATAATGAGAACAGAAAGGAGCTGCGTTGAAAAGGAAAAATTGAGGTACCATTCAATCCAGCAGGCGCACCAATGGGCCTCTCACCTGAGAAGACCAGAATGAAGAAGACCCGGGCTGCAAAAGCTGCACTGCAGCCTTATTCACAATAGACAAGACAGTGAAGCAACCAAAATGTCCATCAACAGATGAAAGGAAAAAGAAGAAGCGGCCCATGTACACAATGAATACCAGCCATGGAAAACAATGAAACACTGCTCTTTGAGACACCATAGATGATCTTGGAGATAATCACAGAACATGAGGTAAGTCGGAAAGCAAAAGTCCTATATCCTATGATATCACTTATACGCGTTCTCTAGTAACTGACACAAATGAACATATTTCCACAGAGAAAGTCAATCACAGACTTATTAAAAAAACTATGCTTATCTACAAGGAAAGGTGGGGGGGAATGGATAAATGAAGATTAGCGTTACCATATGTATACAAATACATATTATATACATATATCAAAAAGACCGACCATATAGCAAGGAAGGTTTACGGAACACTGTGTAATAATTTACACGGGAAGAGGATCTCTACATAAATAGGTATATAGAATATGTAGATGAACCAGAGTATGTACACCTTGGACAAGCAACATTCTAACCATTACCCCAATTGAAAAAATTAAAACAACCAACTAGGAGTAATGAGACATAAACTTATGGGGGGTTCTCCTGGCACATTCCATTCAAATTTACAACCTAGGCAAACGACTTCCAGAACGGCTCTGCTGCCCTAGTACCCAGATTTGGGAATGGAGAAATGCTGCATCCTTGTGGCCGTTTCCCACAACAGCAGCTTTAAACCCACTGCAAAAGGTCACTAAATATTCACCAATTGCAGGTCTGTAAATGACACCTGCCCTCCAAAAGATACTGAGGTCGAAAATCGACCAAAAAACTCTAGAGTGCAACCTTCCAAAAAGAAAATTTGAAGAGGTATATTGTACTCACACCTTTTTTCTTTTTTCTTTTAACAGAAAAGGAAAAGGCGTGGAAAAAGGATGAATTGTAGGAATTTTTACAGACATGTAAACCCAAATTACAAAAACCTATCAGCTCACACCAGTCAGAATGGCCATCAACAAAAATGCGGCAAACGATAAACGCTGACGTGATTGTGGAGAAATGCGTACCCTCGATTCTAAGGGGGACGTGGTAAGAGCCACTAATGAAAGCACAATTGAGGTGCCTTGAAAAGGTAAACGTTGAGCTACCATACCAATCAATCAATCATACCCACTGCTGGGTCTATCACCTGAGAAAATGAAAATCAAAAATCGCAGGCTGGCAATCCTGCACTCCAGCAATATTTACCATAGGCAACACTTGGAAGCAACGAAAATGTCCATCAACAGAGGAATGCACCAAGAAGAAGTGGTCCATGTACACAATGGAATATTAGCCATGGAAAACATTGAAGCACTGCTCTTTGAGGCACCATAGATGAGCCTGGAGATAATCACAAAACATGAAGTAGGTCGGAAAGCAAAAGACCTATATCTTATATTATCACTTATGGCATTATCTAATAACTGACACAGATGAACATATTTCTAAAGAGAAAGACACTCACAGGCGTAGAACACAAACTATGCTCATCTAAAAGGAAAGGAGGGGGGAAATTGAGAAATGAAGATTAGTGTTACTATACATATTCAAATACATATTATATACATGTATCAAAAAGACCGAACATATAACAAGGGAGGTCGACGGAACAGTGTAATATTTTACATGGGAAGAGGATCTGTACATTAATAGACATACATAATGTCCAAATGAACCAGATTGTGTACACCTAGGACAAACAGTATTCTAAACTTTACCCAGATTAAAAAAATTTTAAAAACCAAGAAGAAGTAATGAGACATAAACTTATGGGGATTTCTCCTGGCAAATTCCATTCTAATTTACAACCTAGGACAATGACTTCCAGAAAGGCTCTGCTGCCCTAGAACCAGGACTGGGGAATGGAGAAATGCTACCTCCTTGTGGACGTTTCCCACAACAGCAGCTTTGAACCCACTGCAAAAGGTCACTAAATTTTCACCAACTTGCAGTTCTGTAAATTGCGCCTGGCCTCCAGAAAATTTCTGGGGTCAAAAATCGACCAAAAAATTCAGAAGAGGGCAACCTTCGAAGAAGACAATTTCAAGAGCTATATTGTACTCACGGTTTTTTTCTTTTAAGAGAAAAGAAAAAGGCGTAGGAATATGATGAATTTTAAAAATTTTCATGACATGCATACCCATATTACAAAACCCTATCAGCTCACAGCAGTCAGAATGGCCATTAGGAAAAATGCTGCAAAAAATAAACGGTGAAGGGAGTGTGGAGAAATGCGTACCCTCGGCTGTAAGGGGGGGCATGTAAAGAGCCACTAACGAAAACACAACGTAGGTGCTTTGAAAAGGGAAACATTGAGCTACCAGTCCATCAATCACAACCACTGCTTGGCCTATCACCTGAGAAAATGAGAATCAAAAAGTCACAGGCTGGCAAACCAGTATGCCAGCAATATTTACCATAGCCAGCACTTGGAAGCAATGAAAATGTCCATCAACCGAGGAATGCACCAAGAAGAAGTGGTCCACGTACACAATGGAATATTACTCTAATAATAAATATAAATTAAATTTAAAAACAAAGAAAAGCAAGGAGACATCAACATTTGTGGGTTTATCCGGGCACATTGCACTCTAATTTATAACCGAAGAACACCACTGGCCGGTAGGTCTGTTTCCCTAGTACCAGCAAGGGGAACGTAGAAAGATTGCCGCTCTCTGGCCGTTACCTGCAAAAGCAGGTTTAAAGCCTGAGCTAATGGTCACTTCACATGAACAAGTACTGCAGGGCTGTAAATGAAACCTGCCCTCAAAATGTCTTGAGGGAGATCATGGCCAAAATATTTCAAATGGTGACACATACTTGAAGAAAACACTTTGAAGAAATAAGCTCTCATCACAGCTGGAAAAATAAAAAGGACATGTCTTACAGCTCAATTTCAACGCATTATGAGACACATGCAAATTCAACCACAAAGAGGTATCAGCTCACACCACTCAGAATAACCATCAGCAAAAACTACAAAGAATAAATGCTGAAGGTGCTGGGAAGAAATGCATACCCTCCGCTTTAAGTGGGACGTAACCTGGAAAGAGCCACTAAAGAGAACGGAATAGAGGTGCCTTTAAAAGGTAAACATTGAGCTACCATATGACCCAGCAGACCTATTCCTGGACCTATAACCTAAGAAGACAGAATTGGAAGGACACAGGTACGCAAATCTGCATTGCATAGTATAACAATCGCCAAGATATGGAAGTAACCAAAAAGTCCAACGACAGATGGGTGGACAAAGAAGAACTGCTCCATGTACAGATGGAATATGAGCTAGTGAAAAAATGAAACAATGCCATTTGCAGCACCATAGATGAGTCTAGAAGTAATCACGCAGCTTGGAGTAAGTGAGAAAGCGAAAGACACATATCCTATCCTATCACATATAGGTGTTACCGAAAAAATGATACAAACAAAGGTATTTCCACAGAGAAACACTATCATAGATTCATTTAAAAAACTTATGGTTCACCAAATGGAAAGGTGTGAGGATTGGATACATTACCGTATTGAGGTTAACAGAGAGATACAAACACATGTGAAATATATAATCACCAAAGACCTACGCTATACCAAGAGAAGACTACTCAACATTGTGTCGTAACAGACATGGGAAAAGGATCCGAAGAAGAATAGATATATGTATATGTGTGAAAGAACCACATCTTGCACACCTAGAACAAACAAAACATTGTAATCAAGTTTGCTGTGATAAAAAATAAAAATTAAGTTAAAAATACCAACAAGAAGTAATGAGACATAAACTTAAAGGGCTTTTTCCTCGCACATTCCATTCTAATTTACAACCTAGAACACCACTTCCACTAAGGCTCTGTTGCCCTAGTAACCAGATTTGGTAAAGGAGAAATGCTGCCGCCTTGTGGCCGATTCCCGCAACAGCAGCTTTTAACCCACAGCTAATGGTCACTTACCATTCACAAGGACTCAGGGCTGTAAAGGACACCTGCCCTCAAATTGTGCTGAAGTAGGGAATGGATAAAAAAAATTCAAAACAGGCAAAATGTTCACGAAGCTCGTATGAAGAGGTAAGTTTTACTCACTCTCTTTTCAAAGAAAGGAAAATGGATAAAAGCTCAACCTCAGGAAGTATTAGACTCATGCAATCTAATCTACAAAAAGTTTTCAACTCACACCCGTCGACTGACCGTTGGCAAAAAGTCTACAAACAATCAATGCTGAAGAGGTTTTAGAGAACTGTGTACCCTCTAGCTGCTGGTGAGATGTAAAAGGGTTAAACGCTAATAATGAGAACAGAAAGGAGCTGCGTTGAAAAGGAAAAATTGAGGTACCATTCAATCCAGCAGGCGCACCAATGGGCCTCTCACCTGAGAAGACCAGAATGAAGAAGACCCGGGCTGCAAAAGCTGCACTGCAGCCTTATTCACAATAGACAAGACAGTGAAGCAACCAAAATGTCCATCAACAGATGAAAGGAAAAAGAAGAAGCGGCCCATGTACACAATGAATACTAGCCATGGAAAACAATGAAACACTGCTCTTTGAGACACCATAGATGATCTTGGAGATAATCACAGAACATGAGGTAAGTCGGAAAGCAAAAGTCCTATATCCTATGATATCACTTATACGCGTTCTCTAATAACTGACACAAATGAACATATTTCCACAGAGAAAGTCAATCACAGACTTATTAAAAAAAACTATGCTTATCTACAAGGAAAGGTGGGGGGGAATGGATAAATGAAGATTAGCGTTACCATATGTATACAAATACATATTATATACATATATCAAAAAGACCGACCATATAGCAAGGAAGGTTTACGGAACACTGTGTAATAATTTACACGGGAAGAGGATCTCTACATAAATAGGTATATAGAATATGTAGATGAACCAGAGTATGTACACCTTGGACAAGCAACATTCTAACCATTACCCCAATTGAAAAAATTAAAACAACCAACTAGGAGTAATGAGACATAAACTTATGGGGGGTTCTCCTGGCACATTCCATTCAAATTTACAACCTAGGCAAACGACTTCCAGAACGGCTCTGCTGCCCTAGTACCCAGATTTGGGAATGGAGAAATGCTGCATCCTTGTGGCCGTTTCCCACAACAGCAGCTTTAAACCCACTGCAAAAGGTCACTAAATATTCACCAATTGCAGGTCTGTAAATGACACCTGCCCTCCAAAAGATACTGAGGTCGAAAATCGACCAAAAAACTCTAGAGTGCAACCTTCCAAAAAGAAAATTTGAAGAGGTATATTGTACTCACACCTTTTTTCTTTTTTCTTTTAACAGAAAAGGAAAAGGCGTGGAAAAAGGATGAATTGTAGGAATTGTTACAGACATGTAAACCCAAATTACAAAAACCTATCAGCTCACACCAGTCAGAATGGCCATCAACAAAAATGCGGCAAACGATAAACGCTGACGTGATTGTGGAGAAATGCGTACCCTCGATTCTAAGGGGGACGTGGTAAGAGCCACTAATGAAAGCACAATTGAGGTGCCTTGAAAAGGTAAACGTTGAGCTACCATACCAATCAATCAATCATACCCACTGCTGGGTCTATCACCTGAGAAAATGAAAATCAAAAATCGCAGGCTGGCAATCCTGCACTCCAGCAATATTTACCATAGGCAACACTTGGAAGCAACGAAAATGTCCATCAACAGAGGAATGCACCAAGAAGAAGTGGTCCATGTACACAATGGAATATTAGCCATGGAAAACATTGAAGCACTGCTCTTTGAGGCACCATAGATGAGCCTGGAGATAATCACAAAACATGAAGTAGGTCGGAAAGCAAAAGACCTATATCTTATATTATCACTTATGGCATTATCTAATAACTGACACAGATGAACATATTTCTAAAGAGAAAGACACTCACAGGCGTAGAACACAAACTATGCTCATCTAAAAGGAAAGGAGGGGGGAAATTGAGAAATGAAGATTAGTGTTACTATACATATTCAAATACATATTATATACATGTATCAAAAAGACCGAACATATAACAAGGGAGGTCGACGGAACAGTGTAATATTTTACATGGGAAGAGGATCTGTACATTAATAGACATACATAATGTCCAAATGAACCAGATTGTGTACACCTAGGACAAACAATATTCTAAACTTTACCCAGATTAAAAAAATTTTAAAAACCAAGAAGAAGTAATGAGACATAAACTTATGGGGATTTCTCCTGGCAAATTCCATTCTAATTTACAACCTAGGACAATGACTTCCAGAAAGGCTCTGCTGCCCTAGAACCAGGACTGGGGAATGGAGAAATGCTACCTCCTTGTGGACGTTTCCCACAACAGCAGCTTTGAACCCACTGCAAAAGGTCACTAAATTTTCACCAACTTGCAGTTCTGTAAATTGCGCCTGGCCTCCAGAAAATTTCTGGGGTCAAAAATCGACCAAAAAATTCAGAAGAGGGCAACCTTCGAAGAAGACAATTTCAAGAGCTATATTGTACTCACGGTTTTTTTCTTTTAAGAGAAAAGAAAAAGGCGTAGGAATATGATGAATTTTAAAAATTTTCATGACATGCATACCCATATTACAAAACCCTATCAGCTCACAGCAGTCAGAATGGCCATTAGGAAAAATGCTGCAAAAAATAAACGGTGAAGGGAGTGTGGAGAAATGCGTACCCTCGGCTGTAAGGGGGGGCATGTAAAGAGCCACTAACGAAAACACAACGTAGGTGCTTTGAAAAGGGAAACATTGAGCTACCAGTCCATCAATCACAACCACTGCTTGGCCTATCACCTGAGAAAATGAGAATCAAAAAGTCACAGGCTGGCAAACCAGTATGCCAGCAATATTTACCATAGCCAGCACTTGGAAGCAATGAAAATGTCCATCAACCGAGGAATGCACCAAGAAGAAGTGGTCCACGTACACAATGGGATATTACTCTAATAATAAATATAAATTAAATTTAAAAACAAAGAAAAGCAAGGAGACATCAACATTTGTGGGTTTATCCGGGCACATTGCACTCTAATTTATAACCGAAGAACACCACTGGCCGGTAGGTCTGTTTCCCTAGTACCAGCAAGGGGAACGTAGAAAGATTGCCGCTCTCTGGCCGTTACCTGCAAAAGCAGGTTTAAAGCCTGAGCTAATGGTCACTTCATATGAACAAGTACTGCAGGGCTGTAAATGAAACCTG
This sequence comes from Balaenoptera borealis, assembly GCF_965194805.1. Lineage (NCBI taxonomy): Eukaryota > Metazoa > Chordata > Mammalia > Artiodactyla > Balaenopteridae > Balaenoptera > Balaenoptera borealis. Next base: position 326,718 of record NW_028123432.1, read on the forward strand.
CCCTCAAAATGTCTTGAGGGAGATCATGGCCAAAATATTTCAAATGGTGACACATACTTTAAGAAAACACTTTGAAGAAATAAGCTCTCATCACAGCTGGAAAAATAAAAAGGACATGTCTTACAGCTCAATTTCAACGCATTATGAGACACATGCAAATTCAACCACAAAGAGGTATCAGCTCACACCACTCAGAATAACCATCAGCAAAAACTACAAAGAATAAATGCTGAAGGTGCTGGGAAGAAATGCATACCCTCCGCTTTAAGTGGGACGTAACCTGGAAAGAGCCACTAAAGAGAACGGAATAGAGGTGCCTTTAAAAGGTAAACATTGAGCTACCATATGACCCAGCAGACCTATTCCTGGACCTATAACCTAAGAAGACAGAATTGGAAGGACACAGGTACGCAAATCTGCATTGCATAGTATAACAATAGCCAAGATATGGAAGTAACCAAAAAGTCCAACGACAGATGGGTGGACAAAGAAGAACTGCTCCATGTACAGATGGAATATGAGCTAGTGAAAAAATGAAACAATGCCATTTGCAGCACCATAGATGAGTCTAGAAGTAATCACGCAGCTTGGAGTAAGTGAGAAAGCGAAAGACACATATCCTATCCTATCACATATAGGTGTTACCGAAAAAATGATACAAACAAAGGTATTTCCACAGAGAAACACTATCATAGATTCATTTAAAAAACTTATGGTTCACCAAATGGAAAGGTGTGAGGATTGGATACATTACCGTATTGAGGTTAACAGAGAGATACAAACACATGTGAAATATATAATCACCAAAGACCTACGCTATACCAAGAGAAGACTACTCAACATTGTGTCGTAACAGACATGGGAAAAGGATCCGAAGAAGAATAGATATATGTATATGTGTGAAAGAACCACATCTTGCACACCTAGAACAAACAAAACATTGTAATCAAGTTTGCTGTGATAAAAAATAAAAATTAAGTTAAAAATACCAACAAGAAGTAATGAGACATAAACTTAAAGGGCTTTTTCCTCGCACATTCCATTCTAATTTACAACCTAGAACACCACTTCCACTAAGGCTCTGTTGCCCTAGTAACCAGATTTGGTAAAGGAGAAATGCTGCCGCCTTGTGGCCGATTCCCGCAACAGCAGCTTTTAACCCACAGCTAATGGTCACTTACCATTCACAAGGACTCAGGGCTGTAAAGGACACCTGCCCTCAAATTGTGCTGAAGTAGGGAATGGATAAAAAAAATTCAAAACAGGCAAAATGTTCACGAAGCTCGTATGAAGAGGTAAGTTTTACTCACTCTCTTTTCAAAGAAAGGAAAATGGATAAAAGCTCAACCTCAGGAAGTATTAGACTCATGCAATCTAATCTACAAAAAGTTTTCAACTCACACCCGTCGACTGACCGTTGGCAAAAAGTCTACAAACAATCAATGCTGAAGAGGTTTTAGAGAACTGTGTACCCTCTAGCTGCTGGTGAGATGTAAAAGGGTTAAACGCTAATAATGAGAACAGAAAGGAGCTGCGTTGAAAAGGAAAAATTGAGGTACCATTCAATCCAGCAGGCGCACCAATGGGCCTCTCACCTGAGAAGACCAGAATGAAGAAGACCCGGGCTGCAAAAGCTGCACTGCAGCCTTATTCACAATAGACAAGACAGTGAAGCAACCAAAATGTCCATCAACAGATGAAAGGAAAAAGAAGAAGCGGCCCATGTACACAATGAATACCAGCCATGGAAAACAATGAAACACTGCTCTTTGAGACACCATAGATGATCTTGGAGATAATCACAGAACATGAGGTAAGTCGGAAAGCAAAAGTCCTATATCCTATGATATCACTTATACGCGTTCTCTAGTAACTGACACAAATGAACATATTTCCACAGAGAAAGTCAATCACAGACTTATTAAAAAAACTATGCTTATCTACAAGGAAAGGTGGGGGGGAATGGATAAATGAAGATTAGCGTTACCATATGTATACAAATACATATTATATACATATATCAAAAAGACCGACCATATAGCAAGGAAGGTTTACGGAACACTGTGTAATAATTTACACGGGAAGAGGATCTCTACATAAATAGGTATATAGAATATGTAGATGAACCAGAGTATGTACACCTTGGACAAGCAACATTCTAACCATTACCCCAATTGAAAAAATTAAAACAACCAACTAGGAGTAATGAGACATAAACTTATGGGGGGTTCTCCTGGCACATTCCATTCAAATTTACAACCTAGGCAAACGACTTCCAGAACGGCTCTGCTGCCCTAGTACCCAGATTTGGGAATGGAGAAATGCTGCATCCTTGTGGCCGTTTCCCACAACAGCAGCTTTAAACCCACTGCAAAAGGTCACTAAATATTCACCAATTGCAGGTCTGTAAATGACACCTGCCCTCCAAAAGATACTGAGGTCGAAAATCGACCAAAAAACTCTAGAGTGCAACCTTCCAAAAAGAAAATTTGAAGAGGTATATTGTACTCACACCTTTTTTCTTTTTTCTTTTAACAGAAAAGGAAAAGGCGTGGAAAAAGGATGAATTGTAGGAATTTTTACAGACATGTAAACCCAAATTACAAAAACCTATCAGCTCACACCAGTCAGAATGGCCATCAACAAAAATGCGGCAAACGATAAACGCTGACGTGATTGTGGAGAAATGCGTACCCTCGATTCTAAGGGGGACGTGGTAAGAGCCACTAATGAAAGCACAATTGAGGTGCCTTGAAAAGGTAAACGTTGAGCTACCATACCAATCAATCAATCATACCCACTGCTGGGTCTATCACCTGAGAAAATGAAAATCAAAAATCGCAGGCTGGCAATCCTGCACTCCAGCAATATTTACCATAGGCAACACTTGGAAGCAACGAAAATGTCCATCAACAGAGGAATGCACCAAGAAGAAGTGGTCCATGTACACAATGGAATATTAGCCATGGAAAACATTGAAGCACTGCTCTTTGAGGCACCATAGATGAGCCTGGAGATAATCACAAAACATGAAGTAGGTCGGAAAGCAAAAGACCTATATCTTATATTATCACTTATGGCATTATCTAATAACTGACACAGATGAACATATTTCTAAAGAGAAAGACACTCACAGGCGTAGAACACAAACTATGCTCATCTAAAAGGAAAGGAGGGGGGAAATTGAGAAATGAAGATTAGTGTTACTATACATATTCAAATACATATTATATACATGTATCAAAAAGACCGAACATATAACAAGGGAGGTCGACGGAACAGTGTAATATTTTACATGGGAAGAGGATCTGTACATTAATAGACATACATAATGTCCAAATGAACCAGATTGTGTACACCTAGGACAAACAGTATTCTAAACTTTACCCAGATTAAAAAAATTTTAAAAACCAAGAAGAAGTAATGAGACATAAACTTATGGGGATTTCTCCTGGCAAATTCCATTCTAATTTACAACCTAGGACAATGACTTCCAGAAAGGCTCTGCTGCCCTAGAACCAGGACTGGGGAATGGAGAAATGCTACCTCCTTGTGGACGTTTCCCACAACAGCAGCTTTGAACCCACTGCAAAAGGTCACTAAATTTTCACCAACTTGCAGTTCTGTAAATTGCGCCTGGCCTCCAGAAAATTTCTGGGGTCAAAAATCGACCAAAAAATTCAGAAGAGGGCAACCTTCGAAGAAGACAATTTCAAGAGCTATATTGTACTCACGGTTTTTTTCTTTTAAGAGAAAAGAAAAAGGCGTAGGAATATGATGAATTTTAAAAATTTTCATGACATGCATACCCATATTACAAAACCCTATCAGCTCACAGCAGTCAGAATGGCCATTAGGAAAAATGCTGCAAAAAATAAACGGTGAAGGGAGTGTGGAGAAATGCGTACCCTCGGCTGTAAGGGGGGGCATGTAAAGAGCCACTAACGAAAACACAACGTAGGTGCTTTGAAAAGGGAAACATTGAGCTACCAGTCCATCAATCACAACCACTGCTTGGCCTATCACCTGAGAAAATGAGAATCAAAAAGTCACAGGCTGGCAAACCAGTATGCCAGCAATATTTACCATAGCCAGCACTTGGAAGCAATGAAAATGTCCATCAACCGAGGAATGCACCAAGAAGAAGTGGTCCACGTACACAATGGAATATTACTCTAATAATAAATATAAATTAAATTTAAAAACAAAGAAAAGCAAGGAGACATCAACATTTGTGGGTTTATCCGGGCACATTGCACTCTAATTTATAACCGAAGAACACCACTGGCCGGTAGGTCTGTTTCCCTAGTACCAGCAAGGGGAACGTAGAAAGATTGCCGCTCTCTGGCCGTTACCTGCAAAAGCAGGTTTAAAGCCTGAGCTAATGGTCACTTCACATGAACAAGTACTGCAGGGCTGTAAATGAAACCTGCCCTCAAAATGTCTTGAGGGAGATCATGGCCAAAATATTTCAAATGGTGACACATACTTGAAGAAAACACTTTGAAGAAATAAGCTCTCATCACAGCTGGAAAAATAAAAAGGACATGTCTTACAGCTCAATTTCAACGCATTATGAGACACATGCAAATTCAACCACAAAGAGGTATCAGCTCACACCACTCAGAATAACCATCAGCAAAAACTACAAAGAATAAATGCTGAAGGTGCTGGGAAGAAATGCATACCCTCCGCTTTAAGTGGGACGTAACCTGGAAAGAGCCACTAAAGAGAACGGAATAGAGGTGCCTTTAAAAGGTAAACATTGAGCTACCATATGACCCAGCAGACCTATTCCTGGACCTATAACCTAAGAAGACAGAATTGGAAGGACACAGGTACGCAAATCTGCATTGCATAGTATAACAATCGCCAAGATATGGAAGTAACCAAAAAGTCCAACGACAGATGGGTGGACAAAGAAGAACTGCTCCATGTACAGATGGAATATGAGCTAGTGAAAAAATGAAACAATGCCATTTGCAGCACCATAGATGAGTCTAGAAGTAATCACGCAGCTTGGAGTAAGTGAGAAAGCGAAAGACACATATCCTATCCTATCACATATAGGTGTTACCGAAAAAATGATACAAACAAAGGTATTTCCACAGAGAAACACTATCATAGATTCATTTAAAAAACTTATGGTTCACCAAATGGAAAGGTGTGAGGATTGGATACATTACCGTATTGAGGTTAACAGAGAGATACAAACACATGTGAAATATATAATCACCAAAGACCTACGCTATACCAAGAGAAGACTACTCAACATTGTGTCGTAACAGACATGGGAAAAGGATCCGAAGAAGAATAGATATATGTATATGTGTGAAAGAACCACATCTTGCACACCTAGAACAAACAAAACATTGTAATCAAGTTTGCTGTGATAAAAAATAAAAATTAAGTTAAAAATACCAACAAGAAGTAATGAGACATAAACTTAAAGGGCTTTTTCCTCGCACATTCCATTCTAATTTACAACCTAGAACACCACTTCCACTAAGGCTCTGTTGCCCTAGTAACCAGATTTGGTAAAGGAGAAATGCTGCCGCCTTGTGGCCGATTCCCGCAACAGCAGCTTTTAACCCACAGCTAATGGTCACTTACCATTCACAAGGACTCAGGGCTGTAAAGGACACCTGCCCTCAAATTGTGCTGAAGTAGGGAATGGATAAAAAAAATTCAAAACAGGCAAAATGTTCACGAAGCTCGTATGAAGAGGTAAGTTTTACTCACTCTCTTTTCAAAGAAAGGAAAATGGATAAAAGCTCAACCTCAGGAAGTATTAGACTCATGCAATCTAATCTACAAAAAGTTTTCAACTCACACCCGTCGACTGACCGTTGGCAAAAAGTCTACAAACAATCAATGCTGAAGAGGTTTTAGAGAACTGTGTACCCTCTAGCTGCTGGTGAGATGTAAAAGGGTTAAACGCTAATAATGAGAACAGAAAGGAGCTGCGTTGAAAAGGAAAAATTGAGGTACCATTCAATCCAGCAGGCGCACCAATGGGCCTCTCACCTGAGAAGACCAGAATGAAGAAGACCCGGGCTGCAAAAGCTGCACTGCAGCCTTATTCACAATAGACAAGACAGTGAAGCAACCAAAATGTCCATCAACAGATGAAAGGAAAAAGAAGAAGCGGCCCATGTACACAATGAATACTAGCCATGGAAAACAATGAAACACTGCTCTTTGAGACACCATAGATGATCTTGGAGATAATCACAGAACATGAGGTAAGTCGGAAAGCAAAAGTCCTATATCCTATGATATCACTTATACGCGTTCTCTAGTAACTGACACAAATGAACATATTTCCACAGAGAAAGTCAATCACAGACTTATTAAAAAAAACTATGCTTATCTACAAGGAAAGGTGGGGGGGAATGGATAAATGAAGATTAGCGTTACCATATGTATACAAATACATATTATATACATATATCAAAAAGACCGACCATATAGCAAGGAAGGTTTACGGAACACTGTGTAATAATTTACACGGGAAGAGGATCTCTACATAAATAGGTATATAGAATATGTAGATGAACCAGAGTATGTACACCTTGGACAAGCAACATTCTAACCATTACCCCAATTGAAAAAATTAAAACAACCAACTAGGAGTAATGAGACATAAACTTATGGGGGGTTCTCCTGGCACATTCCATTCAAATTTACAACCTAGGCAAACGACTTCCAGAACGGCTCTGCTGCCCTAGTACCCAGATTTGGGAATGGAGAAATGCTGCATCCTTGTGGCCGTTTCCCACAACAGCAGCTTTAAACCCACTGCAAAAGGTCACTAAATATTCACCAATTGCAGGTCTGTAAATGACACCTGCCCTCCAAAAGATACTGAGGTCGAAAATCGACCAAAAAACTCTAGAGTGCAACCTTCCAAAAAGAAAATTTGAAGAGGTATATTGTACTCACACCTTTTTTCTTTTTTCTTTTAACAGAAAAGGAAAAGGCGTGGAAAAAGGATGAATTGTAGGAATTGTTACAGACATGTAAACCCAAATTACAAAAACCTATCAGCTCACACCAGTCAGAATGGCCATCAACAAAAATGCGGCAAACGATAAACGCTGACGTGATTGTGGAGAAATGCGTACCCTCGATTCTAAGGGGGACGTGGTAAGAGCCACTAATGAAAGCACAATTGAGGTGCCTTGAAAAGGTAAACGTTGAGCTACCATACCAATCAATCAATCATACCCACTGCTGGGTCTATCACCTGAGAAAATGAAAATCAAAAATCGCAGGCTGGCAATCCTGCACTCCAGCAATATTTACCATAGGCAACACTTGGAAGCAACGAAAATGTCCATCAACAGAGGAATGCACCAAGAAGAAGTGGTCCATGTACACAATGGAATATTAGCCATGGAAAACATTGAAGCACTGCTCTTTGAGGCACCATAGATGAGCCTGGAGATAATCACAAAACATGAAGTAGGTCGGAAAGCAAAAGACCTATATCTTATATTATCACTTATGGCATTATCTAATAACTGACACAGATGAACATATTTCTAAAGAGAAAGACACTCACAGGCGTAGAACACAAACTATGCTCATCTAAAAGGAAAGGAGGGGGGAAATTGAGAAATGAAGATTAGTGTTACTATACATATTCAAATACATATTATATACATGTATCAAAAAGACCGAACATATAACAAGGGAGGTCGACGGAACAGTGTAATATTTTACATGGGAAGAGGATCTGTACATTAATAGACATACATAATGTCCAAATGAACCAGATTGTGTACACCTAGGACAAACAGTATTCTAAACTTTACCCAGATTAAAAAAATTTTAAAAACCAAGAAGAAGTAATGAGACATAAACTTATGGGGATTTCTCCTGGCAAATTCCATTCTAATTTACAACCTAGGACAATGACTTCCAGAAAGGCTCTGCTGCCCTAGAACCAGGACTGGGGAATGGAGAAATGCTACCTCCTTGTGGACGTTTCCCACAACAGCAGCTTTGAACCCACTGCAAAAGGTCACTAAATTTTCACCAACTTGCAGTTCTGTAAATTGCGCCTGGCCTCCAGAAAATTTCTGGGGTCAAAAATCGACCAAAAAATTCAGAAGAGGGCAACCTTCGAAGAAGACAATTTCAAGAGCTATATTGTACTCACGGTTTTTTTCTTTTAAGAGAAAAGAAAAAGGCGTAGGAATATGATGAATTTTAAAAATTTTCATGACATGCATACCCATATTACAAAACCCTATCAGCTCACAGCAGTCAGAATGGCCATTAGGAAAAATGCTGCAAAAAATAAACGGTGAAGGGAGTGTGGAGAAATGCGTACCCTCGGCTGTAAGGGGGGGCATGTAAAGAGCCACTAACGAAAACACAACGTAGGTGCTTTGAAAAGGGAAACATTGAGCTACCAGTCCATCAATCACAACCACTGCTTGGCCTATCACCTGAGAAAATGAGAATCAAAAAGTCACAGGCTGGCAAACCAGTATGCCAGCAATATTTACCATAGCCAGCACTTGGAAGCAATGAAAATGTCCATCAACCGAGGAATGCACCAAGAAGAAGTGGTCCACGTACACAATGGGATATTACTCTAATAATAAATATAAATTAAATTTAAAAACAAAGAAAAGCAAGGAGACATCAACATTTGTGGGTTTATCCGGGCACATTGCACTCTAATTTATAACCGAAGAACACCACTGGCCGGTAGGTCTGTTTCCCTAGTACCAGCAAGGGGAACGTAGAAAGATTGCCGCTCTCTGGCCGTTACCTGCAAAAGCAGGTTTAAAGCCTGAGCTAATGGTCACTTCATATGAACAAGTACTGCAGGGCTGTAAATGAAACCTGCCCTCAAAATGTCTTGAGGGAGATCATGGCCAAAATATTTCAAATGGTGACACATACTTTAAGAAAACACTTTGAAGAAATAAGCTCTCATCACAGCTGGAAAAATAAAAAGGACATGTCTTACAGCTCAATTTCAACGCATTATGAGACACATGCAAATTCAACCACAAAGAGGTATCAGCTCACACCACTCAGAATAACCATCAGCAAAAACTACAAAGAATAAATGCTGAAGGTGCTGGGAAGAAATGCATACCCTCCGCTTTAAGTGGGACGTAACCTGGAAAGAGCCACTAAAGAGAACGGAATAGAGGTGCCTTTAAAAGGTAAACATTGAGCTACCATATGACCCAGCAGACCTATTCCTGGACCTATAACCTAAGAAGACAGAATTGGAAGGACACAGGTACGCAAATCTGCATTGCATAGTATAACAATCGCCAAGATATGGAAGTAACCAAAAAGTCCAACGACAGATGGGTGGACAAAGAAGAACTGCTCCATGTACAGATGGAATATGAGCTAGTGAAAAAATGAAACAATGCCATTTGCAGCACCATAGATGAGTCTAGAAGTAATCACGCAGCTTGGAGTAAGTGAGAAAGCGAAAGACACATATCCTATCCTATCACATATAGGTGTTACCGAAAAAATGATACAAACAAAGGTATTTCCACAGAGAAACACTATCATAGATTCATTTAAAAAACTTATGGTTCACCAAATGGAAAGGTGTGAGGATTGGATACATTACCGTATTGAGGTTAACAGAGAGATACAAACACATGTGAAATATATAATCACCAAAGACCTACGCTATACCAAGAGAAGACTACTCAACATTGTGTCGTAACAGACATGGGAAAAGGATCCGAAGAAAAATAGATATATGTATATGTGTGAAAGAACCACATCTTGCACACCTAGAACAAACAAAACATTGTAATCAAGTTTGCTGTGATAAAAAATAAAAATTAAGTTAAAAATACCAACAAGAAGTAATGAGACATAAACTTAAAGGGCTTTTTCCTCGCACATTCCATTCTAATTTACAACCTAGAACACCACTTCCACTAAGGCTCTGTTGCCCTAGTAACCAGATTTGGTAAAGGAGAAATGCTGCCGCCTTGTGGCCGATTCCCGCAACAGCAGCTTTTAACCCACAGCTAATGGTCACTTACCATTCACAAGGACTCAGGGCTGTAAAGGACACCTGCCCTCAAATTGTGCTGAAGTAGGGAATGGATAAAAAAAATTCAAAACAGGCAAAATGTTCACGAAGCTCGTATGAAGAGGTAAGTTTTACTCACTCTCTTTTCAAAGAAAGGAAAATGGATAAAAGCTCAACCTCAGGAAGTATTAGACTCATGCAATCTAATTTCAAAAAGTTTTCAACTCACACCCGTCGACTGACCGTTGGCAAAAAGTCTACAAACAATCAATGCTGAAGAGGTTTTAGAGAACTGTGTACCCTCTAGCTGCTGGTGAGATGTAAAAGGGTTAAACGCTAATAATGAGAACAGAAAGGAGCTGCGTTGAAAAGGAAAAATTGAGGTACCATTCAATCCAGCAGGCGCACCAATGGGCCTCTCACCTGAGAAGACCAGAATGAAGAAGACCCGGGCTGCAAAAGCTGCACTGCAGCCTTATTCACAATAGACAAGACAGTGAAGCAACCAAAATGTCCATCAACAGATGAAAGGAAAAAGAAGAAGCGGCCCATGTACACAATGAATACTAGCCATGGAAAACAATGAAACACTGCTCTTTGAGACACCATAGATGATCTTGGAGATAATCACAGAACATGAGGTAAGTCGGAAAGCAAAAGTCCTATATCCTATGATATCACTTATACGCGTTCTCTAGTAACTGACACAAATGAACATATTTCCACAGAGAAAGTCAATCACAGACTTATTAAAAAAAACTATGCTTATCTACAAGGAAAGGTGGGGGGGAATGGATAAATGAAGATTAGCGTTACCATATGTATACAAATACATATTATATACATATATCAAAAAGACCGACCATATAGCAAGGAAGGTTTACGGAACACTGTGTAATAATTTACACGGGAAGAGGATCTCTACATAAATAGGTATATAGAATATGTAGATGAACCAGAGTATGTACACCTTGGACAAGCAACATTCTAACCATTACCCCAATTGAAAAAATTAAAACAACCAACTAGGAGTAATGAGACATAAACTTATGGGGGGTTCTCCTGGCACATTCCATTCAAATTTACAACCTAGGCAAACGACTTCCAGAACGGCTCTGCTGCCCTAGTACCCAGATTTGGGAATGGAGAAATGCTGCATCCTTGTGGCCGTTTCCCACAACAGCAGCTTTAAACCCACTGCAAAAGGTCACTAAATATTCACCAATTGCAGGTCTGTAAATGACACCTGCCCTCCAAAAGATACTGAGGTCGAAAATCGACCAAAAAACTCTAGAGTGCAACCTTCCAAAAAGAAAATTTGAAGAGGTATATTGTACTCACACCTTTTTTCTTTTTTCTTTTAACAGAAAAGGAAAAGGCGTGGAAAAAGGATGAATTGTAGGAATTTTTACAGACATGTAAACCCAAATTACAAAAACCTATCAGCTCACACCAGTCAGAATGGCCATCAACAAAAATGCGGCAAACGATAAACGCTGACGTGATTGTGGAGAAATGCGTACCCTCGATTCTAAGGGGGACGTGGTAAGAGCCACTAATGAAAGCACAATTGAGGTGCCTTGAAAAGGTAAACGTTGAGCTACCATACCAATCAATCAATCATACCCACTGCTGGGTCTATCACCTGAGAAAATGAAAATCAAAAATCGCAGGCTGGCAATCCTGCACTCCAGCAATATTTACCATAGGCAACACTTGGAAGCAACGAAAATGTCCATCAACAGAGGAATGCACCAAGAAGAAGTGGTCCATGTACACAATGGAATATTAGCCATGGAAAACATTGAAGCACTGCTCTTTGAGGCACCATAGATGAGCCTGGAGATAATCACAAAACATGAAGTAGGTCGGAAAGCAAAAGACCTATATCTTATATTATCACTTATGGCATTATCTAATAACTGACACAGATGAACATATTTCTAAAGAGAAAGACACTCACAGGCGTAGAACACAAACTATGCTCATCTAAAAGGAAAGGAGGGGGGAAATTGAGAAATGAAGATTAGTGTTACTATACATATTCAAATACATATTATATACATGTATCAAAAAGACCGAACATATAACAAGGGAGGTCGACGGAACAGTGTAATATTTTACATGGGAAGAGGATCTGTACATTAATAGACATACATAATGTCCAAATGAACCAGATTGTGTACACCTAGGACAAACAGTATTCTAAACTTTACCCAGATTAAAAAAATTTTAAAAACCAAGAAGAAGTAATGAGACATAAACTTATGGGGATTTCTCCTGGCAAATTCCATTCTAATTTACAACCTAGGACAATGACTTCCAGAAAGGCTCTGCTGCCCTAGAACCAGGACTGGGGAATGGAGAAATGCTACCTCCTTGTGGACGTTTCCCACAACAGCAGCTTTGAACCCACTGCAAAAGGTCACTAAATTTTCACCAACTTGCAGTTCTGTAAATTGCGCCTGGCCTCCAGAAAATTTCTGGGGTCAAAAATCGACCAAAAAATTCAGAAGAGGGCAACCTTCGAAGAAGACAATTTCAAGAGCTATATTGTACTCACGGTTTTTTTCTTTTAAGAGAAAAGAAAAAGGCGTAGGAATATGATGAATTTTAAAAATTTTCATGACATGCATACCCATATTACAAAACCCTATCAGCACACAGCAGTCAGAATGGCCATTAGGAAAAATGCTGCAAAAAATAAACGGTGAAGGGAGTGTGGAGAAATGCGTACCCTCGGCTGTAAGGGGGGGCATGTAAAGAGCCACTAACGAAAACACAACGTAGGTGCTTTGAAAAGGGAAACATTGAGCTACCAGTCCATCAATCACAACCACTGCTTGGCCTATCACCTGAGAAAATGAGAATCAAAAAGTCACAGGCTGGCAAACCAGTATGCCAGCAATATTTACCATAGCCAGCACTTGGAAGCAATGAAAATGTCCATCAACCGAGGAATGCACCAAGAAGAAGTGGTCCACGTACACAATGGGATATTACTCTAATAATAAATATAAATTAAATTTAAAAACAAAGAAAAGCAAGGAGACATCAACATTTGTGGGTTTATCCGGGCACATTGCACTCTAATTTATAACCGAAGAACACCACTGGCCGGTAGGTCTGTTTCCCTAGTACCAGCAAGGGGAACGTAGAAAGATTGCCGCTCTCTGGCCGTTACCTGCAAAAGCAGGTTTAAAGCCTGAGCTAATGGTCACTTCATATGAACAAGTACTGCAGGGCTGTAAATGAAACCTGCCCTCAAAATGTCTTGAGGGAGATCATGGCCAAAATATTTCAAATGGTGACACATACTTTAAGAAAACACTTTGAAGAAATAAGCTCTCATCACAGCTGGAAAAATAAAAAGGACATGTCTTACAGCTCAATTTCAACGCATTATGAGACACATGCAAATTCAACCACAAAGAGGTATCAGCTCACACCACTCAGAATAACCATCAGCAAAAACTACAAAGAATAAATGCTGAAGGTGCTGGGAAGAAATGCATACCCTCCGCTTTAAGTGGGACGTAACCTGGAAAGAGCCACTAAAGAGAACGGAATAGAGGTGCCTTTAAAAGGTAAACATTGAGCTACCATATGACCCAGCAGACCTATTCCTGGACCTATAACCTAAGAAGACAGAATTGGAAGGACACAGGTACGCAAATCTGCATTGCATAGTATAACAATCGCCAAGATATGGAAGTAACCAAAAAGTCCAACGACAGATGGGTGGACAAAGAAGAACTGCTCCATGTACAGATGGAATATGAGCTAGTGAAAAAATGAAACAATGCCATTTGCAGCACCATAGATGAGTCTAGAAGTAATCACGCAGCTTGGAGTAAGTGAGAAAGCGAAAGACACATATCCTATCCTATCACATATAGGTGTTACCGAAAAAATGATACAAACAAAGGTATTTCCACAGAGAAACACTATCATAGATTCATTTAAAAAACTTATGGTTCACCAAATGGAAAGGTGTGAGGATTGGATACATTACCGTATTGAGGTTAACAGAGAGATACAAACACATGTGAAATATATAATCACCAAAGACCTACGCTATACCAAGAGAAGACTACTCAACATTGTGTCGTAACAGACATGGGAAAAGGATCCGAAGAAAAATAGATATATGTATATGTGTGAAAGAACCACATCTTGCACACCTAGAACAAACAAAACATTGTAATCAAGTTTGCTGTGATAAAAAATAAAAATTAAGTTAAAAATACCAACAAGAAGTAATGAGACATAAACTTAAAGGGCTTTTTCCTCGCACATTCCATTCTAATTTACAACCTAGAACACCACTTCCACTAAGGCTCTGTTGCCCTAGTAACCAGATTTGGTAAAGGAGAAATGCTGCCGCCTTGTGGCCGATTCCCGCAACAGCAGCTTTTAACCCACAGCTAATGGTCACTTACCATTCACAAGGACTCAGGGCTGTAAAGGACACCTGCCCTCAAATTGTGCTGAAGTAGGGAATGGATAAAAAAAATTCAAAACAGGCAAAATGTTCACGAAGCTCGTATGAAGAGGTAAGTTTTACTCACTCTCTTTTCAAAGAAAGGAAAATGGATAAAAGCTCAACCTCAGGAAGTATTAGACTCATGCAATCTAATCTACAAAAAGTTTTCAACTCACACCCGTCGACTGACCGTTGGCAAAAAGTCTACAAACAATCAATGCTGAAGAGGTTTTAGAGAACTGTGTACCCTCTAGCTGCTGGTGAGATGTAAAAGGGTTAAACGCTAATAATGAGAACAGAAAGGAGCTGCGTTGAAAAGGAAAAATTGAGGTACCATTCAATCCAGCAGGCGCACCAATGGGCCTCTCACCTGAGAAGACCAGAATGAAGAAGACCCGGGCTGCAAAAGCTGCACTGCAGCCTTATTCACAATAGACAAGACAGTGAAGCAACCAAAATGTCCATCAACAGATGAAAGGAAAAAGAAGAAGCGGCCCATGTACACAATGAATACTAGCCATGGAAAACAATGAAACACTGCTCTTTGAGACACCATAGATGATCTTGGAGATAATCACAGAACATGAGGTAAGTCGGAAAGCAAAAGTCCTATATCCTATGATATCACTTATACGCGTTCTCTAGTAACTGACACAAATGAACATATTTCCACAGAGAAAGTCAATCACAGACTTATTAAAAAAAACTATGCTTATCTACAAGGAAAGGTGGGGGGGAATGGATAAATGAAGATTAGCGTTACCATATGTATACAAATACATATTATATACATATATCAAAAAGACCGACCATATAGCAAGGAAGGTTTACGGAACACTGTGTAATAATTTACACGGGAAGAGGATCTCTACATAAATAGGTATATAGAATATGTAGATGAACCAGAGTATGTACACCTTGGACAAGCAACATTCTAACCATTACCCCAATTGAAAAAATTAAAACAACCAACTAGGAGTAATGAGACATAAACTTATGGGGGGTTCTCCTGGCACATTCCATTCAAATTTACAACCTAGGCAAACGACTTCCAGAACGGCTCTGCTGCCCTAGTACCCAGATTTGGGAATGGAGAAATGCTGCATCCTTGTGGCCGTTTCCCACAACAGCAGCTTTAAACCCACTGCAAAAGGTCACTAAATATTCACCAATTGCAGGTCTGTAAATGACACCTGCCCTCCAAAAGATACTGAGGTCGAAAATCGACCAAAAAACTCTAGAGTGCAACCTTCCAAAAAGAAAATTTGAAGAGGTATATTGTACTCACACCTTTTTTCTTTTTTCTTTTAACAGAAAAGGAAAAGGCGTGGAAAAAGGATGAATTGTAGGAATTTTTACAGACATGTAAACCCAAATTACAAAAACCTATCAGCTCACACCAGTCAGAATGGCCATCAACAAAAATGCGGCAAACGATAAACGCTGACGTGATTGTGGAGAAATGCGTACCCTCGATTCTAAGGGGGACGTGGTAAGAGCCACTAATGAAAGCACAATTGAGGTGCCTTGAAAAGGTAAACGTTGAGCTACCATACCAATCAATCAATCATACCCACTGCTGGGTCTATCACCTGAGAAAATGAAAATCAAAAATCGCAGGCTGGCAATCCTGCACTCCAGCAATATTTACCATAGGCAACACTTGGAAGCAACGAAAATGTCCATCAACAGAGGAATGCACCAAGAAGAAGTGGTCCATGTACACAATGGAATATTAGCCATGGAAAACATTGAAGCACTGCTCTTTGAGGCACCATAGATGAGCCTGGAGATAATCACAAAACATGAAGTAGGTCGGAAAGCAAAAGACCTATATCTTATATTATCACTTATGGCATTATCTAATAACTGACACAGATGAACATATTTCTAAAGAGAAAGACACTCACAGGCGTAGAACACAAACTATGCTCATCTAAAAGGAAAGGAGGGGGGAAATTGAGAAATGAAGATTAGTGTTACTATACATATTCAAATACATATTATATACATGTATCAAAAAGACCGAACATATAACAAGGGAGGTCGACGGAACAGTGTAATATTTTACATGGGAAGAGGATCTGTACATTAATAGACATACATAATGTCCAAATGAACCAGATTGTGTACACCTAGGACAAACAGTATTCTAAACTTTACCCAGATTAAAAAAATTTTAAAAACCAAGAAGAAGTAATGAGACATAAACTTATGGGGATTTCTCCTGGCAAATTCCATTCTAATTTACAACCTAGGACAATGACTTCCAGAAAGGCTCTGCTGCCCTAGAACCAGGACTGGGGAATGGAGAAATGCTACCTCCTTGTGGACGTTTCCCACAACAGCAGCTTTGAACCCACTGCAAAAGGTCACTAAATTTTCACCAACTTGCAGTTCTGTAAATTGCGCCTGGCCTCCAGAAAATTTCTGGGGTCAAAAATCGACCAAAAAATTCAGAAGAGGGCAACCTTCGAAGAAGACAATTTCAAGAGCTATATTGTACTCACGGTTTTTTTCTTTTAAGAGAAAAGAAAAAGGCGTAGGAATATGATGAATTTTAAAAATTTTCATGACATGCATACCCATATTACAAAACCCTATCAGCACACAGCAGTCAGAATGGCCATTAGGAAAAATGCTGCAAAAAATAAACGGTGAAGGGAGTGTGGAGAAATGCGTACCCTCGGCTGTAAGGGGGGGCATGTAAAGAGCCACTAACGAAAACACAACGTAGGTGCTTTGAAAAGGGAAACATTGAGCTACCAGTCCATCAATCACAACCACTGCTTGGCCTATCACCTGAGAAAATGAGAATCAAAAAGTCACAGGCTGGCAAACCAGTATGCCAGCAATATTTACCATAGCCAGCACTTGGAAGCAATGAAAATGTCCATCAACCGAGGAATGCACCAAGAAGAAGTGGTCCACGTACACAATGGGATATTACTCTAATAATAAATATAAATTAAATTTAAAAACAAAGAAAAGCAAGGAGACATCAACATTTGTGGGTTTATCCGGGCACATTGCACTCTAATTTATAACCGAAGAACACCACTGGCCGGTAGGTCTGTTTCCCTAGTACCAGCAAGGGGAACGTAGAAAGATTGCCGCTCTCTGGCCGTTACCTGCAAAAGCAGGTTTAAAGCCTGAGCTAATGGTCACTTCATATGAACAAGTACTGCAGGGCTGTAAATGAAACCTGCCCTCAAAATGTCTTGAGGGAGATCATGGCCAAAATATTTCAAATGGTGACACATACTTTAAGAAAACACTTTGAAGAAATAAGCTCTCATCACAGCTGGAAAAATAAAAAGGACATGTCTTACAGCTCAATTTCAACGCATTATGAGACACATGCAAATTCAACCACAAAGAGGTATCAGCTCACACCACTCAGAATAACCATCAGCAAAAACTACAAAGAATAAATGCTGAAGGTGCTGGGAAGAAATGCATACCCTCCGCTTTAAGTGGGACGTAACCTGGAAAGAGCCACTAAAGAGAACGGAATAGAGGTGCCTTTAAAAGGTAAACATTGAGCTACCATATGACCCAGCAGACCTATTCCTGGACCTATAACCTAAGAAGACAGAATTGGAAGGACACAGGTACGCAAATCTGCATTGCATAGTATAACAATAGCCAAGATATGGAAGTAACCAAAAAGTCCAACGACAGATGGGTGGACAAAGAAGAACTGCTCCATGTACAGATGGAATATGAGCTAGTGAAAAAATGAAACAATGCCATTTGCAGCACCATAGATGAGTCTAGAAGTAATCACGCAGCTTGGAGTAAGTGAGAAAGCGAAAGACACATATCCTATCCTATCACATATAGGTGTTACCGAAAAAATGATACAAACAAAGGTATTTCCACAGAGAAACACTATCATAGATTCATTTAAAAAACTTATGGTTCACCAAATGGAAAGGTGTGAGGATTGGATACATTACCGTATTGAGGTTAACAGAGAGATACAAACACATGTGAAATATATAATCACCAAAGACCTACGCTATACCAAGAGAAGACTACTCAACATTGTGTCGTAACAGACATGGGAAAAGGATCCGAAGAAAAATAGATATATGTATATGTGTGAAAGAACCACATCTTGCACACCTAGAACAAACAAAACATTGTAATCAAGTTTGCTGTGATAAAAAATAAAAATTAAGTTAAAAATACCAACAAGAAGTAATGAGACATAAACTTAAAGGGCTTTTTCCTCGCACATTCCATTCTAATTTACAACCTAGAACACCACTTCCACTAAGGCTCTGTTGCCCTAGTAACCAGATTTGGTAAAGGAGAAATGCTGCCGCCTTGTGGCCGATTCCCGCAACAGCAGCTTTTAACCCACAGCTAATGGTCACTTACCATTCACAAGGACTCAGGGCTGTAAAGGACACCTGCCCTCAAATTGTGCTGAAGTAGGGAATGGATAAAAAAAATTCAAAACAGGCAAAATGTTCACGAAGCTCGTATGAAGAGGTAAGTTTTACTCACTCTCTTTTCAAAGAAAGGAAAATGGATAAAAGCTCAACCTCAGGAAGTATTAGACTCATGCAATCTAATCTACAAAAAGTTTTCAACTCACACCCGTCGACTGACCGTTGGCAAAAAGTCTACAAACAATCAATGCTGAAGAGGTTTTAGAGAACTGTGTACCCTCTAGCTGCTGGTGAGATGTAAAAGGGTTAAACGCTAATAATGAGAACAGAAAGGAGCTGCGTTGAAAAGGAAAAATTGAGGTACCATTCAATCCAGCAGGCGCACCAATGGGCCTCTCACCTGAGAAGACCAGAATGAAGAAGACCCGGGCTGCAAAAGCTGCACTGCAGCCTTATTCACAATAGACAAGACAGTGAAGCAACCAAAATGTCCATCAACAGATGAAAGGAAAAAGAAGAAGCGGCCCATGTACACAATGAATACTAGCCATGGAAAACAATGAAACACTGCTCTTTGAGACACCATAGATGATCTTGGAGATAATCACAGAACATGAGGTAAGTCGGAAAGCAAAAGTCCTATATCCTATGATATCACTTATACGCGTTCTCTAGTAACTGACACAAATGAACATATTTCCACAGAGAAAGTCAATCACAGACTTATTAAAAAAAACTATGCTTATCTACAAGGAAAGGTGGGGGGGAATGGATAAATGAAGATTAGCGTTACCATATGTATACAAATACATATTATATACATATATCAAAAAGACCGACCATATAGCAAGGAAGGTTTACGGAACACTGTGTAATAATTTACACGGGAAGAGGATCTCTACATAAATAGGTATATAGAATATGTAGATGAACCAGAGTATGTACACCTTGGACAAGCAACATTCTAACCATTACCCCAATTGAAAAAATTAAAACAACCAACTAGGAGTAATGAGACATAAACTTATGGGGGGTTCTCCTGGCACATTCCATTCAAATTTACAACCTAGGCAAACGACTTCCAGAACGGCTCTGCTGCCCTAGTACCCAGATTTGGGAATGGAGAAATGCTGCATCCTTGTGGCCGTTTCCCACAACAGCAGCTTTAAACCCACTGCAAAAGGTCACTAAATATTCACCAATTGCAGGTCTGTAAATGACACCTGCCCTCCAAAAGATACTGAGGTCGAAAATCGACCAAAAAACTCTAGAGTGCAACCTTCCAAAAAGAAAATTTGAAGAGGTATATTGTACTCACACCTTTTTTCTTTTTTCTTTTAACAGAAAAGGAAAAGGCGTGGAAAAAGGATGAATTGTAGGAATTTTTACAGACATGTAAACCCAAATTACAAAAACCTATCAGCTCACACCAGTCAGAATGGCCATCAACAAAAATGCGGCAAACGATAAACGCTGACGTGATTGTGGAGAAATGCGTACCCTCGATTCTAAGGGGGACGTGGTAAGAGCCACTAATGAAAGCACAATTGAGGTGCCTTGAAAAGGTAAACGTTGAGCTACCATACCAATCAATCAATCATACCCACTGCTGGGTCTATCACCTGAGAAAATGAAAATCAAAAATCGCAGGCTGGCAATCCTGCACTCCAGCAATATTTACCATAGGCAACACTTGGAAGCAACGAAAATGTCCATCAACAGAGGAATGCACCAAGAAGAAGTGGTCCATGTACACAATGGAATATTAGCCATGGAAAACATTGAAGCACTGCTCTTTGAGGCACCATAGATGAGCCTGGAGATAATCACAAAACATGAAGTAGGTCGGAAAGCAAAAGACCTATATCTTATATTATCACTTATGGCATTATCTAATAACTGACACAGATGAACATATTTCTAAAGAGAAAGACACTCACAGGCGTAGAACACAAACTATGCTCATCTAAAAGGAAAGGAGGGGGGAAATTGAGAAATGAAGATTAGTGTTACTATACATATTCAAATACATATTATATACATGTATCAAAAAGACCGAACATATAACAAGGGAGGTCGACGGAACAGTGTAATATTTTACATGGGAAGAGGATCTGTACATTAATAGACATACATAATGTCCAAATGAACCAGATTGTGTACACCTAGGACAAACAGTATTCTAAACTTTACCCAGATTAAAAAAATTTTAAAAACCAAGAAGAAGTAATGAGACATAAACTTATGGGGATTTCTCCTGGCAAATTCCATTCTAATTTACAACCTAGGACAATGACTTCCAGAAAGGCTCTGCTGCCCTAGAACCAGGACTGGGGAATGGAGAAATGCTACCTCCTTGTGGACGTTTCCCACAACAGCAGCTTTGAACCCACTGCAAAAGGTCACTAAATTTTCACCAACTTGCAGTTCTGTAAATTGCGCCTGGCCTCCAGAAAATTTCTGGGGTCAAAAATCGACCAAAAAATTCAGAAGAGGGCAACCTTCGAAGAAGACAATTTCAAGAGCTATATTGTACTCACGGTTTTTTTATTTTAAGAGAAAAGAAAAAGGCGTAGGAATATGATGAATTTTAAAAATTTTCATGACATGCATACCCATATTACAAAACCCTATCAGCTCACAGCAGTCAGAATGGCCATTAGGAAAAATGCTGCAAAAAATAAACGGTGAAGGGAGTGTGGAGAAATGCGTACCCTCGGCTGTAAGGGGGGGCATGTAAAGAGCCACTAACGAAAACACAACGTAGGTGCTTTGAAAAGGGAAACATTGAGCTACCAGTCCATCAATCACAACCACTGCTTGGCCTATCACCTGAGAAAATGAGAATCAAAAAGTCACAGGCTGGCAAACCAGTATGCCAGCAATATTTACCATAGCCAGCACTTGGAAGCAATGAAAATGTCCATCAACCGAGGAATGCACCAAGAAGAAGTGGTCCACGTACACAATGGGATATTACTCTAATAATAAATATAAATTAAATTTAAAAACAAAGAAAAGCAAGGAGACATCAACATTTGTGGGTTTATCCGGGCACATTGCACTCTAATTTATAACCGAAGAACACCACTGGCCGGTAGGTCTGTTTCCCTAGTACCAGCAAGGGGAACGTAGAAAGATTGCCGCTCTCTGGCCGTTACCTGCAAAAGCAGGTTTAAAGCCTGAGCTAATGGTCACTTCACATGAACAAGTACTGCAGGGCTGTAAATGAAACCTGCCCTCAAAATGTCTTGAGGGAGATCATGGCCAAAATATTTCAAATGGTGACACATACTTGAAGAAAACACTTTGAAGAAATAAGCTCTCATCACAGCTGGAAAAATAAAAAGGACATGTCTTACAGCTCAATTTCAACGCATTATGAGACACATGCAAATTCAACCACAAAGAGGTATCAGCTCACACCACTCAGAATAACCATCAGCAAAAACTACAAAGAATAAATGCTGAAGGTGCTGGGAAGAAATGCATACCCTCCGCTTTAAGTGGGACGTAACCTGGAAAGAGCCACTAAAGAGAACGGAATAGAGGTGCCTTTAAAAGGTAAACATTGAGCTACCATATGACCCAGCAGACCTATGCCTGGACCTATAACCTAAGAAGACAGAATTGGAAGGACACAGGTACGCAAATCTGCATTGCATAGTATAACAATCGCCAAGATATGGAAGTAACCAAAAAGTCCAACGACAGATGGGTGGACAAAGAAGAACTGCTCCATGTACAGATGGAATATGAGCTAGTGAAAAAATGAAACAATGCCATTTGCAGCACCATAGATGAGTCTAGAAGTAATCACGCAGCTTGGAGTAAGTGAGAAAGCGAAAGACACATATCCTATCCTATCACATATAGGTGTTACCGAAAAAATGATACAAACAAAGGTATTTCCACAGAGAAACACTATCATAGATTCATTTAAAAAACTTATGGTTCACCAAATGGAAAGGTGTGAGGATTGGATACATTACCGTATTGAGGTTAACAGAGAGATACAAACACATGTGAAATATATAATCACCAAAGACCTACGCTATACCAAGAGAAGACTACTCAACATTGTGTCGTAACAGACATGGGAAAAGGATCCGAAGAAGAATAGATATATGTATATGTGTGAAAGAACCACATCTTGCACACCTAGAACAAACAAAACATTGTAATCAAGTTTGCTGTGATAAAAAATAAAAATTAAGTTAAAAATACCAACAAGAAGTAATGAGACATAAACTTAAAGGGCTTTTTCCTCGCACATTCCATTCTAATTTACAACCTAGAACACCACTTCCACTAAGGCTCTGTTGCCCTAGTAACCAGATTTGGTAAAGGAGAAATGCTGCCGCCTTGTGGCCGATTCCCGCAACAGCAGCTTTTAACCCACAGCTAATGGTCACTTACCATTCACAAGGACTCAGGGCTGTAAAGGACACCTGCCCTCAAATTGTGCTGAAGCAGGGAATGGATAAAAAAAATTCAAAACAGGCAAAATGTTCACGAAGCTCGTATGAAGAGGTAAGTTTTACTCACTCTCTTTTCAAAGAAAGGAAAATGGATAAAAGCTCAACCTCAGGAAGTATTAGACTCATGCAATCTAATCTACAAAAAGTTTTCAACTCACACCCGTCGACTGACCGTTGGCAAAAAGTCTACAAACAATCAATGCTGAAGAGGTTTTAGAGAACTGTGTACCCTCTAGCTGCTGGTGAGATGTAAAAGGGTTAAACGCTAATAATGAGAACAGAAAGGAGCTGCGTTGAAAAGGAAAAATTGAGGTACCATTCAATCCAGCAGGCGCACCAATGGGCCTCTCACCTGAGAAGACCAGAATGAAGAAGACCCGGGCTGCAAAAGCTGCACTGCAGCCTTATTCACAATAGACAAGACAGTGAAGCAACCAAAATGTCCATCAACAGATGAAAGGAAAAAGAAGAAGCGGCCCATGTACACAATGAATACTAGCCATGGAAAACAATGAAACACTGCTCTTTGAGACACCATAGATGATCTTGGAGATAATCACAGAACATGAGGTAAGTCGGAAAGCAAAAGTCCTATATCCTATGATATCACTTATACGCGTTCTCTAGTAACTGACACAAATGAACATATTTCCACAGAGAAAGTCAATCACAGACTTATTAAAAAAAACTATGCTTATCTACAAGGAAAGGTGGGGGGGAATGGATAAATGAAGATTAGCGTTACCATATGTATACAAATACATATTATATACATATATCAAAAAGACCGACCATATAGCAAGGAAGGTTTACGGAACACTGTGTAATAATTTACACGGGAAGAGGATCTCTACATAAATAGGTATATAGAATATGTAGATGAACCAGAGTATGTACACCTTGGACAAGCAACATTCTAACCATTACCCCAATTGAAAAAATTAAAACAACCAACTAGGAGTAATGAGACATAAACTTATGGGGGGTTCTCCTGGCACATTCCATTCAAATTTACAACCTAGGCAAACGACTTCCAGAACGGCTCTGCTGCCCTAGTACCCAGATTTGGGAATGGAGAAATGCTGCATCCTTGTGGCCGTTTCCCACAACAGCAGCTTTAAACCCACTGCAAAAGGTCACTAAATATTCACCAATTGCAGGTCTGTAAATGACACCTGCCCTCCAAAAGATACTGAGGTCGAAAATCGACCAAAAAACTCTAGAGTGCAACCTTCCAAAAAGAAAATTTGAAGAGGTATATTGTACTCACACCTTTTTTCTTTTTTCTTTTAACAGAAAAGGAAAAGGCGTGGAAAAAGGATGAATTGTAGGAATTTTTACAGACATGTAAACCCAAATTACAAAAACCTATCAGCTCACACCAGTCAGAATGGCCATCAACAAAAATGCGGCAAACGATAAACGCTGACGTGATTGTGGAGAAATGCGTACCCTCGATTCTAAGGGGGACGTGGTAAGAGCCACTAATGAAAGCACAATTGAGGTGCCTTGAAAAGGTAAACGTTGAGCTACCATACCAATCAATCAATCATACCCACTGCTGGGTCTATCACCTGAGAAAATGAAAATCAAAAATCGCAGGCTGGCAATCCTGCACTCCAGCAATATTTACCATAGGCAACACTTGGAAGCAACGAAAATGTCCATCAACAGAGGAATGCACCAAGAAGAAGTGGTCCATGTACACAATGGAATATTAGCCATGGAAAACATTGAAGCACTGCTCTTTGAGGCACCATAGATGAGCCTGGAGATAATCACAAAACATGAAGTAGGTCGGAAAGCAAAAGACCTATATCTTATATTATCACTTATGGCATTATCTAATAACTGACACAGATGAACATATTTCTAAAGAGAAAGACACTCACAGGCGTAGAACACAAACTATGCTCATCTAAAAGGAAAGGAGGGGGGAAATTGAGAAATGAAGATTAGTGTTACTATACATATTCAAATACATATTATATACATGTATCAAAAAGACCGAACATATAACAAGGGAGGTCGACGGAACAGTGTAATATTTTACATGGGAAGAGGATCTGTACATTAATAGACATACATAATGTCCAAATGAACCAGATTGTGTACACCTAGGACAAACAGTATTCTAAACTTTACCCAGATTAAAAAAATTTTAAAAACCAAGAAGAAGTAATGAGACATAAACTTATGGGGATTTCTCCTGGCAAATTCCATTCTAATTTACAACCTAGGACAATGACTTCCAGAAAGGCTCTGCTGCCCTAGAACCAGGACTGGGGAATGGAGAAATGCTACCTCCTTGTGGACGTTTCCCACAACAGCAGCTTTGAACCCACTGCAAAAGGTCACTAAATTTTCACCAACTTGCAGTTCTGTAAATTGCGCCTGGCCTCCAGAAAATTTCTGGGGTCAAAAATCGACCAAAAAATTCAGAAGAGGGCAACCTTCGAAGAAGACAATTTCAAGAGCTATATTGTACTCACGGTTTTTTTCTTTTAAGAGAAAAGAAAAAGGCGTAGGAATATGATGAATTTTAAAAATTTTCATGACATGCATACCCATATTACAAAACCCTATC
Source organism: Balaenoptera borealis (assembly GCF_965194805.1). Lineage (NCBI taxonomy): Eukaryota > Metazoa > Chordata > Mammalia > Artiodactyla > Balaenopteridae > Balaenoptera > Balaenoptera borealis. The sequence goes on from NW_028123432.1 coordinate 352,711, forward strand.
AGCACACAGCAGTCAGAATGGCCATTAGGAAAAATGCTGCAAAAAATAAACGGTGAAGGGAGTGTGGAGAAATGCGTACCCTCGGCTGTAAGGGGGGGCATGTAAAGAGCCACTAACGAAAACACAACGTAGGTGCTTTGAAAAGGGAAACATTGAGCTACCAGTCCATCAATCACAACCACTGCTTGGCCTATCACCTGAGAAAATGAGAATCAAAAAGTCACAGGCTGGCAAACCAGTATGCCAGCAATATTTACCATAGCCAGCACTTGGAAGCAATGAAAATGTCCATCAACCGAGGAATGCACCAAGAAGAAGTGGTCCACGTACACAATGGGATATTACTCTAATAATAAATATAAATTAAATTTAAAAACAAAGAAAAGCAAGGAGACATCAACATTTGTGGGTTTATCCGGGCACATTGCACTCTAATTTATAACCGAAGAACACCACTGGCCGGTAGGTCTGTTTCCCTAGTACCAGCAAGGGGAACGTAGAAAGATTGCCGCTCTCTGGCCGTTACCTGCAAAAGCAGGTTTAAAGCCTGAGCTAATGGTCACTTCATATGAACAAGTACTGCAGGGCTGTAAATGAAACCTGCCCTCAAAATGTCTTGAGGGAGATCATGGCCAAAATATTTCAAATGGTGACACATACTTTAAGAAAACACTTTGAAGAAATAAGCTCTCATCACAGCTGGAAAAATAAAAAGGACATGTCTTACAGCTCAATTTCAACGCATTATGAGACACATGCAAATTCAACCACAAAGAGGTATCAGCTCACACCACTCAGAATAACCATCAGCAAAAACTACAAAGAATAAATGCTGAAGGTGCTGGGAAGAAATGCATACCCTCCGCTTTAAGTGGGACGTAACCTGGAAAGAGCCACTAAAGAGAACGGAATAGAGGTGCCTTTAAAAGGTAAACATTGAGCTACCATATGACCCAGCAGACCTATTCCTGGACCTATAACCTAAGAAGACAGAATTGGAAGGACACAGGTACGCAAATCTGCATTGCATAGTATAACAATAGCCAAGATATGGAAGTAACCAAAAAGTCCAACGACAGATGGGTGGACAAAGAAGAACTGCTCCATGTACAGATGGAATATGAGCTAGTGAAAAAATGAAACAATGCCATTTGCAGCACCATAGATGAGTCTAGAAGTAATCACGCAGCTTGGAGTAAGTGAGAAAGCGAAAGACACATATCCTATCCTATCACATATAGGTGTTACCGAAAAAATGATACAAACAAAGGTATTTCCACAGAGAAACACTATCATAGATTCATTTAAAAAACTTATGGTTCACCAAATGGAAAGGTGTGAGGATTGGATACATTACCGTATTGAGGTTAACAGAGAGATACAAACACATGTGAAATATATAATCACCAAAGACCTACGCTATACCAAGAGAAGACTACTCAACATTGTGTCGTAACAGACATGGGAAAAGGATCCGAAGAAAAATAGATATATGTATATGTGTGAAAGAACCACATCTTGCACACCTAGAACAAACAAAACATTGTAATCAAGTTTGCTGTGATAAAAAATAAAAATTAAGTTAAAAATACCAACAAGAAGTAATGAGACATAAACTTAAAGGGCTTTTTCCTCGCACATTCCATTCTAATTTACAACCTAGAACACCACTTCCACTAAGGCTCTGTTGCCCTAGTAACCAGATTTGGTAAAGGAGAAATGCTGCCGCCTTGTGGCCGATTCCCGCAACAGCAGCTTTTAACCCACAGCTAATGGTCACTTACCATTCACAAGGACTCAGGGCTGTAAAGGACACCTGCCCTCAAATTGTGCTGAAGTAGGGAATGGATAAAAAAAATTCAAAACAGGCAAAATGTTCACGAAGCTCGTATGAAGAGGTAAGTTTTACTCACTCTCTTTTCAAAGAAAGGAAAATGGATAAAAGCTCAACCTCAGGAAGTATTAGACTCATGCAATCTAATCTACAAAAAGTTTTCAACTCACACCCGTCGACTGACCGTTGGCAAAAAGTCTACAAACAATCAATGCTGAAGAGGTTTTAGAGAACTGTGTACCCTCTAGCTGCTGGTGAGATGTAAAAGGGTTAAACGCTAATAATGAGAACAGAAAGGAGCTGCGTTGAAAAGGAAAAATTGAGGTACCATTCAATCCAGCAGGCGCACCAATGGGCCTCTCACCTGAGAAGACCAGAATGAAGAAGACCCGGGCTGCAAAAGCTGCACTGCAGCCTTATTCACAATAGACAAGACAGTGAAGCAACCAAAATGTCCATCAACAGATGAAAGGAAAAAGAAGAAGCGGCCCATGTACACAATGAATACTAGCCATGGAAAACAATGAAACACTGCTCTTTGAGACACCATAGATGATCTTGGAGATAATCACAGAACATGAGGTAAGTCGGAAAGCAAAAGTCCTATATCCTATGATATCACTTATACGCGTTCTCTAGTAACTGACACAAATGAACATATTTCCACAGAGAAAGTCAATCACAGACTTATTAAAAAAAACTATGCTTATCTACAAGGAAAGGTGGGGGGGAATGGATAAATGAAGATTAGCGTTACCATATGTATACAAATACATATTATATACATATATCAAAAAGACCGACCATATAGCAAGGAAGGTTTACGGAACACTGTGTAATAATTTACACGGGAAGAGGATCTCTACATAAATAGGTATATAGAATATGTAGATGAACCAGAGTATGTACACCTTGGACAAGCAACATTCTAACCATTACCCCAATTGAAAAAATTAAAACAACCAACTAGGAGTAATGAGACATAAACTTATGGGGGGTTCTCCTGGCACATTCCATTCAAATTTACAACCTAGGCAAACGACTTCCAGAACGGCTCTGCTGCCCTAGTACCCAGATTTGGGAATGGAGAAATGCTGCATCCTTGTGGCCGTTTCCCACAACAGCAGCTTTAAACCCACTGCAAAAGGTCACTAAATATTCACCAATTGCAGGTCTGTAAATGACACCTGCCCTCCAAAAGATACTGAGGTCGAAAATCGACCAAAAAACTCTAGAGTGCAACCTTCCAAAAAGAAAATTTGAAGAGGTATATTGTACTCACACCTTTTTTCTTTTTTCTTTTAACAGAAAAGGAAAAGGCGTGGAAAAAGGATGAATTGTAGGAATTTTTACAGACATGTAAACCCAAATTACAAAAACCTATCAGCTCACACCAGTCAGAATGGCCATCAACAAAAATGCGGCAAACGATAAACGCTGACGTGATTGTGGAGAAATGCGTACCCTCGATTCTAAGGGGGACGTGGTAAGAGCCACTAATGAAAGCACAATTGAGGTGCCTTGAAAAGGTAAACGTTGAGCTACCATACCAATCAATCAATCATACCCACTGCTGGGTCTATCACCTGAGAAAATGAAAATCAAAAATCGCAGGCTGGCAATCCTGCACTCCAGCAATATTTACCATAGGCAACACTTGGAAGCAACGAAAATGTCCATCAACAGAGGAATGCACCAAGAAGAAGTGGTCCATGTACACAATGGAATATTAGCCATGGAAAACATTGAAGCACTGCTCTTTGAGGCACCATAGATGAGCCTGGAGATAATCACAAAACATGAAGTAGGTCGGAAAGCAAAAGACCTATATCTTATATTATCACTTATGGCATTATCTAATAACTGACACAGATGAACATATTTCTAAAGAGAAAGACACTCACAGGCGTAGAACACAAACTATGCTCATCTAAAAGGAAAGGAGGGGGGAAATTGAGAAATGAAGATTAGTGTTACTATACATATTCAAATACATATTATATACATGTATCAAAAAGACCGAACATATAACAAGGGAGGTCGACGGAACAGTGTAATATTTTACATGGGAAGAGGATCTGTACATTAATAGACATACATAATGTCCAAATGAACCAGATTGTGTACACCTAGGACAAACAGTATTCTAAACTTTACCCAGATTAAAAAAATTTTAAAAACCAAGAAGAAGTAATGAGACATAAACTTATGGGGATTTCTCCTGGCAAATTCCATTCTAATTTACAACCTAGGACAATGACTTCCAGAAAGGCTCTGCTGCCCTAGAACCAGGACTGGGGAATGGAGAAATGCTACCTCCTTGTGGACGTTTCCCACAACAGCAGCTTTGAACCCACTGCAAAAGGTCACTAAATTTTCACCAACTTGCAGTTCTGTAAATTGCGCCTGGCCTCCAGAAAATTTCTGGGGTCAAAAATCGACCAAAAAATTCAGAAGAGGGCAACCTTCGAAGAAGACAATTTCAAGAGCTATATTGTACTCACGGTTTTTTTATTTTAAGAGAAAAGAAAAAGGCGTAGGAATATGATGAATTTTAAAAATTTTCATGACATGCATACCCATATTACAAAACCCTATCAGCTCACAGCAGTCAGAATGGCCATTAGGAAAAATGCTGCAAAAAATAAACGGTGAAGGGAGTGTGGAGAAATGCGTACCCTCGGCTGTAAGGGGGGGCATGTAAAGAGCCACTAACGAAAACACAACGTAGGTGCTTTGAAAAGGGAAACATTGAGCTACCAGTCCATCAATCACAACCACTGCTTGGCCTATCACCTGAGAAAATGAGAATCAAAAAGTCACAGGCTGGCAAACCAGTATGCCAGCAATATTTACCATAGCCAGCACTTGGAAGCAATGAAAATGTCCATCAACCGAGGAATGCACCAAGAAGAAGTGGTCCACGTACACAATGGGATATTACTCTAATAATAAATATAAATTAAATTTAAAAACAAAGAAAAGCAAGGAGACATCAACATTTGTGGGTTTATCCGGGCACATTGCACTCTAATTTATAACCGAAGAACACCACTGGCCGGTAGGTCTGTTTCCCTAGTACCAGCAAGGGGAACGTAGAAAGATTGCCGCTCTCTGGCCGTTACCTGCAAAAGCAGGTTTAAAGCCTGAGCTAATGGTCACTTCACATGAACAAGTACTGCAGGGCTGTAAATGAAACCTGCCCTCAAAATGTCTTGAGGGAGATCATGGCCAAAATATTTCAAATGGTGACACATACTTGAAGAAAACACTTTGAAGAAATAAGCTCTCATCACAGCTGGAAAAATAAAAAGGACATGTCTTACAGCTCAATTTCAACGCATTATGAGACACATGCAAATTCAACCACAAAGAGGTATCAGCTCACACCACTCAGAATAACCATCAGCAAAAACTACAAAGAATAAATGCTGAAGGTGCTGGGAAGAAATGCATACCCTCCGCTTTAAGTGGGACGTAACCTGGAAAGAGCCACTAAAGAGAACGGAATAGAGGTGCCTTTAAAAGGTAAACATTGAGCTACCATATGACCCAGCAGACCTATGCCTGGACCTATAACCTAAGAAGACAGAATTGGAAGGACACAGGTACGCAAATCTGCATTGCATAGTATAACAATCGCCAAGATATGGAAGTAACCAAAAAGTCCAACGACAGATGGGTGGACAAAGAAGAACTGCTCCATGTACAGATGGAATATGAGCTAGTGAAAAAATGAAACAATGCCATTTGCAGCACCATAGATGAGTCTAGAAGTAATCACGCAGCTTGGAGTAAGTGAGAAAGCGAAAGACACATATCCTATCCTATCACATATAGGTGTTACCGAAAAAATGATACAAACAAAGGTATTTCCACAGAGAAACACTATCATAGATTCATTTAAAAAACTTATGGTTCACCAAATGGAAAGGTGTGAGGATTGGATACATTACCGTATTGAGGTTAACAGAGAGATACAAACACATGTGAAATATATAATCACCAAAGACCTACGCTATACCAAGAGAAGACTACTCAACATTGTGTCGTAACAGACATGGGAAAAGGATCCGAAGAAGAATAGATATATGTATATGTGTGAAAGAACCACATCTTGCACACCTAGAACAAACAAAACATTGTAATCAAGTTTGCTGTGATAAAAAATAAAAATTAAGTTAAAAATACCAACAAGAAGTAATGAGACATAAACTTAAAGGGCTTTTTCCTCGCACATTCCATTCTAATTTACAACCTAGAACACCACTTCCACTAAGGCTCTGTTGCCCTAGTAACCAGATTTGGTAAAGGAGAAATGCTGCCGCCTTGTGGCCGATTCCCGCAACAGCAGCTTTTAACCCACAGCTAATGGTCACTTACCATTCACAAGGACTCAGGGCTGTAAAGGACACCTGCCCTCAAATTGTGCTGAAGCAGGGAATGGATAAAAAAAATTCAAAACAGGCAAAATGTTCACGAAGCTCGTATGAAGAGGTAAGTTTTACTCACTCTCTTTTCAAAGAAAGGAAAATGGATAAAAGCTCAACCTCAGGAAGTATTAGACTCATGCAATCTAATCTACAAAAAGTTTTCAACTCACACCCGTCGACTGACCGTTGGCAAAAAGTCTACAAACAATCAATGCTGAAGAGGTTTTAGAGAACTGTGTACCCTCTAGCTGCTGGTGAGATGTAAAAGGGTTAAACGCTAATAATGAGAACAGAAAGGAGCTGCGTTGAAAAGGAAAAATTGAGGTACCATTCAATCCAGCAGGCGCACCAATGGGCCTCTCACCTGAGAAGACCAGAATGAAGAAGACCCGGGCTGCAAAAGCTGCACTGCAGCCTTATTCACAATAGACAAGACAGTGAAGCAACCAAAATGTCCATCAACAGATGAAAGGAAAAAGAAGAAGCGGCCCATGTACACAATGAATACTAGCCATGGAAAACAATGAAACACTGCTCTTTGAGACACCATAGATGATCTTGGAGATAATCACAGAACATGAGGTAAGTCGGAAAGCAAAAGTCCTATATCCTATGATATCACTTATACGCGTTCTCTAGTAACTGACACAAATGAACATATTTCCACAGAGAAAGTCAATCACAGACTTATTAAAAAAAACTATGCTTATCTACAAGGAAAGGTGGGGGGGAATGGATAAATGAAGATTAGCGTTACCATATGTATACAAATACATATTATATACATATATCAAAAAGACCGACCATATAGCAAGGAAGGTTTACGGAACACTGTGTAATAATTTACACGGGAAGAGGATCTCTACATAAATAGGTATATAGAATATGTAGATGAACCAGAGTATGTACACCTTGGACAAGCAACATTCTAACCATTACCCCAATTGAAAAAATTAAAACAACCAACTAGGAGTAATGAGACATAAACTTATGGGGGGTTCTCCTGGCACATTCCATTCAAATTTACAACCTAGGCAAACGACTTCCAGAACGGCTCTGCTGCCCTAGTACCCAGATTTGGGAATGGAGAAATGCTGCATCCTTGTGGCCGTTTCCCACAACAGCAGCTTTAAACCCACTGCAAAAGGTCACTAAATATTCACCAATTGCAGGTCTGTAAATGACACCTGCCCTCCAAAAGATACTGAGGTCGAAAATCGACCAAAAAACTCTAGAGTGCAACCTTCCAAAAAGAAAATTTGAAGAGGTATATTGTACTCACACCTTTTTTCTTTTTTCTTTTAACAGAAAAGGAAAAGGCGTGGAAAAAGGATGAATTGTAGGAATTTTTACAGACATGTAAACCCAAATTACAAAAACCTATCAGCTCACACCAGTCAGAATGGCCATCAACAAAAATGCGGCAAACGATAAACGCTGACGTGATTGTGGAGAAATGCGTACCCTCGATTCTAAGGGGGACGTGGTAAGAGCCACTAATGAAAGCACAATTGAGGTGCCTTGAAAAGGTAAACGTTGAGCTACCATACCAATCAATCAATCATACCCACTGCTGGGTCTATCACCTGAGAAAATGAAAATCAAAAATCGCAGGCTGGCAATCCTGCACTCCAGCAATATTTACCATAGGCAACACTTGGAAGCAACGAAAATGTCCATCAACAGAGGAATGCACCAAGAAGAAGTGGTCCATGTACACAATGGAATATTAGCCATGGAAAACATTGAAGCACTGCTCTTTGAGGCACCATAGATGAGCCTGGAGATAATCACAAAACATGAAGTAGGTCGGAAAGCAAAAGACCTATATCTTATATTATCACTTATGGCATTATCTAATAACTGACACAGATGAACATATTTCTAAAGAGAAAGACACTCACAGGCGTAGAACACAAACTATGCTCATCTAAAAGGAAAGGAGGGGGGAAATTGAGAAATGAAGATTAGTGTTACTATACATATTCAAATACATATTATATACATGTATCAAAAAGACCGAACATATAACAAGGGAGGTCGACGGAACAGTGTAATATTTTACATGGGAAGAGGATCTGTACATTAATAGACATACATAATGTCCAAATGAACCAGATTGTGTACACCTAGGACAAACAGTATTCTAAACTTTACCCAGATTAAAAAAATTTTAAAAACCAAGAAGAAGTAATGAGACATAAACTTATGGGGATTTCTCCTGGCAAATTCCATTCTAATTTACAACCTAGGACAATGACTTCCAGAAAGGCTCTGCTGCCCTAGAACCAGGACTGGGGAATGGAGAAATGCTACCTCCTTGTGGACGTTTCCCACAACAGCAGCTTTGAACCCACTGCAAAAGGTCACTAAATTTTCACCAACTTGCAGTTCTGTAAATTGCGCCTGGCCTCCAGAAAATTTCTGGGGTCAAAAATCGACCAAAAAATTCAGAAGAGGGCAACCTTCGAAGAAGACAATTTCAAGAGCTATATTGTACTCACGGTTTTTTTCTTTTAAGAGAAAAGAAAAAGGCGTAGGAATATGATGAATTTTAAAAATTTTCATGACATGCATACCCATATTACAAAACCCTATCAGCACACAGCAGTCAGAATGGCCATTAGGAAAAATGCTGCAAAAAATAAACGGTGAAGGGAGTGTGGAGAAATGCGTACCCTCGGCTGTAAGGGGGGGCATGTAAAGAGCCACTAACGAAAACACAACGTAGGTGCTTTGAAAAGGGAAACATTGAGCTACCAGTCCATCAATCACAACCACTGCTTGGCCTATCACCTGAGAAAATGAGAATCAAAAAGTCACAGGCTGGCAAACCAGTATGCCAGCAATATTTACCATAGCCAGCACTTGGAAGCAATGAAAATGTCCATCAACCGAGGAATGCACCAAGAAGAAGTGGTCCACGTACACAATGGGATATTACTCTAATAATAAATATAAATTAAATTTAAAAACAAAGAAAAGCAAGGAGACATCAACATTTGTGGGTTTATCCGGGCACATTGCACTCTAATTTATAACCGAAGAACACCACTGGCCGGTAGGTCTGTTTCCCTAGTACCAGCAAGGGGAACGTAGAAAGATTGCCGCTCTCTGGCCGTTACCTGCAAAAGCAGGTTTAAAGCCTGAGCTAATGGTCACTTCATATGAACAAGTACTGCAGGGCTGTAAATGAAACCTGCCCTCAAAATGTCTTGAGGGAGATCATGGCCAAAATATTTCAAATGGTGACACATACTTTAAGAAAACACTTTGAAGAAATAAGCTCTCATCACAGCTGGAAAAATAAAAAGGACATGTCTTACAGCTCAATTTCAACGCATTATGAGACACATGCAAATTCAACCACAAAGAGGTATCAGCTCACACCACTCAGAATAACCATCAGCAAAAACTACAAAGAATAAATGCTGAAGGTGCTGGGAAGAAATGCATACCCTCCGCTTTAAGTGGGACGTAACCTGGAAAGAGCCACTAAAGAGAACGGAATAGAGGTGCCTTTAAAAGGTAAACATTGAGCTACCATATGACCCAGCAGACCTATTCCTGGACCTATAACCTAAGAAGACAGAATTGGAAGGACACAGGTACGCAAATCTGCATTGCATAGTATAACAATCGCCAAGATATGGAAGTAACCAAAAAGTCCAACGACAGATGGGTGGACAAAGAAGAACTGCTCCATGTACAGATGGAATATGAGCTAGTGAAAAAATGAAACAATGCCATTTGCAGCACCATAGATGAGTCTAGAAGTAATCACGCAGCTTGGAGTAAGTGAGAAAGCGAAAGACACATATCCTATCCTATCACATATAGGTGTTACCGAAAAAATGATACAAACAAAGGTATTTCCACAGAGAAACACTATCATAGATTCATTTAAAAAACTTATGGTTCACCAAATGGAAAGGTGTGAGGATTGGATACATTACCGTATTGAGGTTAACAGAGAGATACAAACACATGTGAAATATATAATCACCAAAGACCTACGCTATACCAAGAGAAGACTACTCAACATTGTGTCGTAACAGACATGGGAAAAGGATCCGAAGAAAAATAGATATATGTATATGTGTGAAAGAACCACATCTTGCACACCTAGAACAAACAAAACATTGTAATCAAGTTTGCTGTGATAAAAAATAAAAATTAAGTTAAAAATACCAACAAGAAGTAATGAGACATAAACTTAAAGGGCTTTTTCCTCGCACATTCCATTCTAATTTACAACCTAGAACACCACTTCCACTAAGGCTCTGTTGCCCTAGTAACCAGATTTGGTAAAGGAGAAATGCTGCCGCCTTGTGGCCGATTCCCGCAACAGCAGCTTTTAACCCACAGCTAATGGTCACTTACCATTCACAAGGACTCAGGGCTGTAAAGGACACCTGCCCTCAAATTGTGCTGAAGTAGGGAATGGATAAAAAAAATTCAAAACAGGCAAAATGTTCACGAAGCTCGTATGAAGAGGTAAGTTTTACTCACTCTCTTTTCAAAGAAAGGAAAATGGATAAAAGCTCAACCTCAGGAAGTATTAGACTCATGCAATCTAATCTACAAAAAGTTTTCAACTCACACCCGTCGACTGACCGTTGGCAAAAAGTCTACAAACAATCAATGCTGAAGAGGTTTTAGAGAACTGTGTACCCTCTAGCTGCTGGTGAGATGTAAAAGGGTTAAACGCTAATAATGAGAACAGAAAGGAGCTGCGTTGAAAAGGAAAAATTGAGGTACCATTCAATCCAGCAGGCGCACCAATGGGCCTCTCACCTGAGAAGACCAGAATGAAGAAGACCCGGGCTGCAAAAGCTGCACTGCAGCCTTATTCACAATAGACAAGACAGTGAAGCAACCAAAATGTCCATCAACAGATGAAAGGAAAAAGAAGAAGCGGCCCATGTACACAATGAATACTAGCCATGGAAAACAATGAAACACTGCTCTTTGAGACACCATAGATGATCTTGGAGATAATCACAGAACATGAGGTAAGTCGGAAAGCAAAAGTCCTATATCCTATGATATCACTTATACGCGTTCTCTAGTAACTGACACAAATGAACATATTTCCACAGAGAAAGTCAATCACAGACTTATTAAAAAAAACTATGCTTATCTACAAGGAAAGGTGGGGGGGAATGGATAAATGAAGATTAGCGTTACCATATGTATACAAATACATATTATATACATATATCAAAAAGACCGACCATATAGCAAGGAAGGTTTACGGAACACTGTGTAATAATTTACACGGGAAGAGGATCTCTACATAAATAGGTATATAGAATATGTAGATGAACCAGAGTATGTACACCTTGGACAAGCAACATTCTAACCATTACCCCAATTGAAAAAATTAAAACAACCAACTAGGAGTAATGAGACATAAACTTATGGGGGGTTCTCCTGGCACATTCCATTCAAATTTACAACCTAGGCAAACGACTTCCAGAACGGCTCTGCTGCCCTAGTACCCAGATTTGGGAATGGAGAAATGCTGCATCCTTGTGGCCGTTTCCCACAACAGCAGCTTTAAACCCACTGCAAAAGGTCACTAAATATTCACCAATTGCAGGTCTGTAAATGACACCTGCCCTCCAAAAGATACTGAGGTCGAAAATCGACCAAAAAACTCTAGAGTGCAACCTTCCAAAAAGAAAATTTGAAGAGGTATATTGTACTCACACCTTTTTTCTTTTTTCTTTTAACAGAAAAGGAAAAGGCGTGGAAAAAGGATGAATTGTAGGAATTGTTACAGACATGTAAACCCAAATTACAAAAACCTATCAGCTCACACCAGTCAGAATGGCCATCAACAAAAATGCGGCAAACGATAAACGCTGACGTGATTGTGGAGAAATGCGTACCCTCGATTCTAAGGGGGACGTGGTAAGAGCCACTAATGAAAGCACAATTGAGGTGCCTTGAAAAGGTAAACGTTGAGCTACCATACCAATCAATCAATCATACCCACTGCTGGGTCTATCACCTGAGAAAATGAAAATCAAAAATCGCAGGCTGGCAATCCTGCACTCCAGCAATATTTACCATAGGCAACACTTGGAAGCAACGAAAATGTCCATCAACAGAGGAATGCACCAAGAAGAAGTGGTCCATGTACACAATGGAATATTAGCCATGGAAAACATTGAAGCACTGCTCTTTGAGGCACCATAGATGAGCCTGGAGATAATCACAAAACATGAAGTAGGTCGGAAAGCAAAAGACCTATATCTTATATTATCACTTATGGCATTATCTAATAACTGACACAGATGAACATATTTCTAAAGAGAAAGACACTCACAGGCGTAGAACACAAACTATGCTCATCTAAAAGGAAAGGAGGGGGGAAATTGAGAAATGAAGATTAGTGTTACTATACATATTCAAATACATATTATATACATGTATCAAAAAGACCGAACATATAACAAGGGAGGTCGACGGAACAGTGTAATATTTTACATGGGAAGAGGATCTGTACATTAATAGACATACATAATGTCCAAATGAACCAGATTGTGTACACCTAGGACAAACAGTATTCTAAACTTTACCCAGATTAAAAAAATTTTAAAAACCAAGAAGAAGTAATGAGACATAAACTTATGGGGATTTCTCCTGGCAAATTCCATTCTAATTTACAACCTAGGACAATGACTTCCAGAAAGGCTCTGCTGCCCTAGAACCAGGACTGGGGAATGGAGAAATGCTACCTCCTTGTGGACGTTTCCCACAACAGCAGCTTTGAACCCACTGCAAAAGGTCACTAAATTTTCACCAACTTGCAGTTCTGTAAATTGCGCCTGGCCTCCAGAAAATTTCTGGGGTCAAAAATCGACCAAAAAATTCAGAAGAGGGCAACCTTCGAAGAAGACAATTTCAAGAGCTATATTGTACTCACGGTTTTTTTCTTTTAAGAGAAAAGAAAAAGGCGTAGGAATATGATGAATTTTAAAAATTTTCATGACATGCATACCCATATTACAAAACCCTATCAGCACACAGCAGTCAGAATGGCCATTAGGAAAAATGCTGCAAAAAATAAACGGTGAAGGGAGTGTGGAGAAATGCGTACCCTCGGCTGTAAGGGGGGGCATGTAAAGAGCCACTAACGAAAACACAACGTAGGTGCTTTGAAAAGGGAAACATTGAGCTACCAGTCCATCAATCACAACCACTGCTTGGCCTATCACCTGAGAAAATGAGAATCAAAAAGTCACAGGCTGGCAAACCAGTATGCCAGCAATATTTACCATAGCCAGCACTTGGAAGCAATGAAAATGTCCATCAACCGAGGAATGCACCAAGAAGAAGTGGTCCACGTACACAATGGGATATTACTCTAATAATAAATATAAATTAAATTTAAAAACAAAGAAAAGCAAGGAGACATCAACATTTGTGGGTTTATCCGGGCACATTGCACTCTAATTTATAACCGAAGAACACCACTGGCCGGTAGGTCTGTTTCCCTAGTACCAGCAAGGGGAACGTAGAAAGATTGCCGCTCTCTGGCCGTTACCTGCAAAAGCAGGTTTAAAGCCTGAGCTAATGGTCACTTCACATGAACAAGTACTGCAGGGCTGTAAATGAAACCTGCCCTCAAAATGTCTTGAGGGAGATCATGGCCAAAATATTTCAAATGGTGACACATACTTTAAGAAAACACTTTGAAGAAATAAGCTCTCATCACAGCTGGAAAAATAAAAAGGACATGTCTTACAGCTCAATTTCAACGCATTATGAGACACATGCAAATTCAACCACAAAGAGGTATCAGCTCACACCACTCAGAATAACCATCAGCAAAAACTACAAAGAATAAATGCTGAAGGTGCTGGGAAGAAATGCATACCCTCCGCTTTAAGTGGGACGTAACCTGGAAAGAGCCACTAAAGAGAACGGAATAGAGGTGCCTTTAAAAGGTAAACATTGAGCTACCATATGACCCAGCAGACCTATGCCTGGACCTATAACCTAAGAAGACAGAATTGGAAGGACACAGGTACGCAAATCTGCATTGCATAGTATAACAATCGCCAAGATATGGAAGTAACCAAAAAGTCCAACGACAGATGGGTGGACAAAGAAGAACTGCTCCATGTACAGATGGAATATGAGCTAGTGAAAAAATGAAACAATGCCATTTGCAGCACCATAGATGAGTCTAGAAGTAATCACGCAGCTTGGAGTAAGTGAGAAAGCGAAAGACACATATCCTATCCTATCACATATAGGTGTTACCGAAAAAATGATACAAACAAAGGTATTTCCACAGAGAAACACTATCATAGATTCATTTAAAAAACTTATGGTTCACCAAATGGAAAGGTGTGAGGATTGGATACATTACCGTATTGAGGTTAACAGAGAGATACAAACACATGTGAAATATATAATCACCAAAGACCTACGCTATACCAAGAGAAGACTACTCAACATTGTGTCGTAACAGACATGGGAAAAGGATCCGAAGAAGAATAGATATATGTATATGTGTGAAAGAACCACATCTTGCACACCTAGAACAAACAAAACATTGTAATCAAGTTTGCTGTGATAAAAAATAAAAATTAAGTTAAAAATACCAACAAGAAGTAATGAGACATAAACTTAAAGGGCTTTTTCCTCGCACATTCCATTCTAATTTACAACCTAGAACACCACTTCCACTAAGGCTCTGTTGCCCTAGTAACCAGATTTGGTAAAGGAGAAATGCTGCCGCCTTGTGGCCGATTCCCGCAACAGCAGCTTTTAACCCACAGCTAATGGTCACTTACCATTCACAAGGACTCAGGGCTGTAAAGGACACCTGCCCTCAAATTGTGCTGAAGTAGGGAATGGATAAAAAAAATTCAAAACAGGCAAAATGTTCACGAAGCTCGTATGAAGAGGTAAGTTTTACTCACTCTCTTTTCAAAGAAAGGAAAATGGATAAAAGCTCAACCTCAGGAAGTATTAGACTCATGCAATCTAATCTACAAAAAGTTTTCAACTCACACCCGTCGACTGACCGTTGGCAAAAAGTCTACAAACAATCAATGCTGAAGAGGTTTTAGAGAACTGTGTACCCTCTAGCTGCTGGTGAGATGTAAAAGGGTTAAACGCTAATAATGAGAACAGAAAGGAGCTGCGTTGAAAAGGAAAAATTGAGGTACCATTCAATCCAGCAGGCGCACCAATGGGCCTCTCACCTGAGAAGACCAGAATGAAGAAGACCCGGGCTGCAAAAGCTGCACTGCAGCCTTATTCACAATAGACAAGACAGTGAAGCAACCAAAATGTCCATCAACAGATGAAAGGAAAAAGAAGAAGCGGCCCATGTACACAATGAATACTAGCCATGGAAAACAATGAAACACTGCTCTTTGAGACACCATAGATGATCTTGGAGATAATCACAGAACATGAGGTAAGTCGGAAAGCAAAAGTCCTATATCCTATGATATCACTTATACGCGTTCTCTAGTAACTGACACAAATGAACATATTTCCACAGAGAAAGTCAATCACAGACTTATTAAAAAAAACTATGCTTATCTACAAGGAAAGGTGGGGGGGAATGGATAAATGAAGATTAGCGTTACCATATGTATACAAATACATATTATATACATATATCAAAAAGACCGACCATATAGCAAGGAAGGTTTACGGAACACTGTGTAATAATTTACACGGGAAGAGGATCTCTACATAAATAGGTATATAGAATATGTAGATGAACCAGAGTATGTACACCTTGGACAAGCAACATTCTAACCATTACCCCAATTGAAAAAATTAAAACAACCAACTAGGAGTAATGAGACATAAACTTATGGGGGGTTCTCCTGGCACATTCCATTCAAATTTACAACCTAGGCAAACGACTTCCAGAACGGCTCTGCTGCCCTAGTACCCAGATTTGGGAATGGAGAAATGCTGCATCCTTGTGGCCGTTTCCCACAACAGCAGCTTTAAACCCACTGCAAAAGGTCACTAAATATTCACCAATTGCAGGTCTGTAAATGACACCTGCCCTCCAAAAGATACTGAGGTCGAAAATCGACCAAAAAACTCTAGAGTGCAACCTTCCAAAAAGAAAATTTGAAGAGGTATATTGTACTCACACCTTTTTTCTTTTTTCTTTTAACAGAAAAGGAAAAGGCGTGGAAAAAGGATGAATTGTAGGAATTGTTACAGACATGTAAACCCAAATTACAAAAACCTATCAGCTCACACCAGTCAGAATGGCCATCAACAAAAATGCGGCAAACGATAAACGCTGACGTGATTGTGGAGAAATGCGTACCCTCGATTCTAAGGGGGACGTGGTAAGAGCCACTAATGAAAGCACAATTGAGGTGCCTTGAAAAGGTAAACGTTGAGCTACCATACCAATCAATCAATCATACCCACTGCTGGGTCTATCACCTGAGAAAATGAAAATCAAAAATCGCAGGCTGGCAATCCTGCACTCCAGCAATATTTACCATAGGCAACACTTGGAAGCAACGAAAATGTCCATCAACAGAGGAATGCACCAAGAAGAAGTGGTCCATGTACACAATGGAATATTAGCCATGGAAAACATTGAAGCACTGCTCTTTGAGGCACCATAGATGAGCCTGGAGATAATCACAAAACATGAAGTAGGTCGGAAAGCAAAAGACCTATATCTTATATTATCACTTATGGCATTATCTAATAACTGACACAGATGAACATATTTCTAAAGAGAAAGACACTCACAGGCGTAGAACACAAACTATGCTCATCTAAAAGGAAAGGAGGGGGGAAATTGAGAAATGAAGATTAGTGTTACTATACATATTCAAATACATATTATATACATGTATCAAAAAGACCGAACATATAACAAGGGAGGTCGACGGAACAGTGTAATATTTTACATGGGAAGAGGATCTGTACATTAATAGACATACATAATGTCCAAATGAACCAGATTGTGTACACCTAGGACAAACAGTATTCTAAACTTTACCCAGATTAAAAAAATTTTAAAAACCAAGAAGAAGTAATGAGACATAAACTTATGGGGATTTCTCCTGGCAAATTCCATTCTAATTTACAACCTAGGACAATGACTTCCAGAAAGGCTCTGCTGCCCTAGAACCAGGACTGGGGAATGGAGAAATGCTACCTCCTTGTGGACGTTTCCCACAACAGCAGCTTTGAACCCACTGCAAAAGGTCACTAAATTTTCACCAACTTGCAGTTCTGTAAATTGCGCCTGGCCTCCAGAAAATTTCTGGGGTCAAAAATCGACCAAAAAATTCAGAAGAGGGCAACCTTCGAAGAAGACAATTTCAAGAGCTATATTGTACTCACGGTTTTTTTCTTTTAAGAGAAAAGAAAAAGGCGTAGGAATATGATGAATTTTAAAAATTTTCATGACATGCATACCCATATTACAAAACCCTATCAGCACACAGCAGTCAGAATGGCCATTAGGAAAAATGCTGCAAAAAATAAACGGTGAAGGGAGTGTGGAGAAATGCGTACCCTCGGCTGTAAGGGGGGGCATGTAAAGAGCCACTAACGAAAACACAACGTAGGTGCTTTGAAAAGGGAAACATTGAGCTACCAGTCCATCAATCACAACCACTGCTTGGCCTATCACCTGAGAAAATGAGAATCAAAAAGTCACAGGCTGGCAAACCAGTATGCCAGCAATATTTACCATAGCCAGCACTTGGAAGCAATGAAAATGTCCATCAACCGAGGAATGCACCAAGAAGAAGTGGTCCACGTACACAATGGGATATTACTCTAATAATAAATATAAATTAAATTTAAAAACAAAGAAAAGCAAGGAGACATCAACATTTGTGGGTTTATCCGGGCACATTGCACTCTAATTTATAACCGAAGAACACCACTGGCCGGTAGGTCTGTTTCCCTAGTACCAGCAAGGGGAACGTAGAAAGATTGCCGCTCTCTGGCCGTTACCTGCAAAAGCAGGTTTAAAGCCTGAGCTAATGGTCACTTCACATGAACAAGTACTGCAGGGCTGTAAATGAAACCTGCCCTCAAAATGTCTTGAGGGAGATCATGGCCAAAATATTTCAAATGGTGACACATACTTTAAGAAAACACTTTGAAGAAATAAGCTCTCATCACAGCTGGAAAAATAAAAAGGACATGTCTTACAGCTCAATTTCAACGCATTATGAGACACATGCAAATTCAACCACAAAGAGGTATCAGCTCACACCACTCAGAATAACCATCAGCAAAAACTACAAAGAATAAATGCTGAAGGTGCTGGGAAGAAATGCATACCCTCCGCTTTAAGTGGGACGTAACCTGGAAAGAGCCACTAAAGAGAACGGAATAGAGGTGCCTTTAAAAGGTAAACATTGAGCTACCATATGACCCAGCAGACCTATGCCTGGACCTATAACCTAAGAAGACAGAATTGGAAGGACACAGGTACGCAAATCTGCATTGCATAGTATAACAATCGCCAAGATATGGAAGTAACCAAAAAGTCCAACGACAGATGGGTGGACAAAGAAGAACTGCTCCATGTACAGATGGAATATGAGCTAGTGAAAAAATGAAACAATGCCATTTGCAGCACCATAGATGAGTCTAGAAGTAATCACGCAGCTTGGAGTAAGTGAGAAAGCGAAAGACACATATCCTATCCTATCACATATAGGTGTTACCGAAAAAATGATACAAACAAAGGTATTTCCACAGAGAAACACTATCATAGATTCATTTAAAAAACTTATGGTTCACCAAATGGAAAGGTGTGAGGATTGGATACATTACCGTATTGAGGTTAACAGAGAGATACAAACACATGTGAAATATATAATCACCAAAGACCTACGCTATACCAAGAGAAGACTACTCAACATTGTGTCGTAACAGACATGGGAAAAGGATCCGAAGAAGAATAGATATATGTATATGTGTGAAAGAACCACATCTTGCACACCTAGAACAAACAAAACATTGTAATCAAGTTTGCTGTGATAAAAAATAAAAATTAAGTTAAAAATACCAACAAGAAGTAATGAGACATAAACTTAAAGGGCTTTTTCCTCGCACATTCCATTCTAATTTACAACCTAGAACACCACTTCCACTAAGGCTCTGTTGCCCTAGTAACCAGATTTGGTAAAGGAGAAATGCTGCCGCCTTGTGGCCGATTCCCGCAACAGCAGCTTTTAACCCACAGCTAATGGTCACTTACCATTCACAAGGACTCAGGGCTGTAAAGGACACCTGCCCTCAAATTGTGCTGAAGTAGGGAATGGATAAAAAAAATTCAAAACAGGCAAAATGTTCACGAAGCTCGTATGAAGAGGTAAGTTTTACTCACTCTCTTTTCAAAGAAAGGAAAATGGATAAAAGCTCAACCTCAGGAAGTATTAGACTCATGCAATCTAATCTACAAAAAGTTTTCAACTCACACCCGTCGACTGACCGTTGGCAAAAAGTCTACAAACAATCAATGCTGAAGAGGTTTTAGAGAACTGTGTACCCTCTAGCTGCTGGTGAGATGTAAAAGGGTTAAACGCTAATAATGAGAACAGAAAGGAGCTGCGTTGAAAAGGAAAAATTGAGGTACCATTCAATCCAGCAGGCGCACCAATGGGCCTCTCACCTGAGAAGACCAGAATGAAGAAGACCCGGGCTGCAAAAGCTGCACTGCAGCCTTATTCACAATAGACAAGACAGTGAAGCAACCAAAATGTCCATCAACAGATGAAAGGAAAAAGAAGAAGCGGCCCATGTACACAATGAATACTAGCCATGGAAAACAATGAAACACTGCTCTTTGAGACACCATAGATGATCTTGGAGATAATCACAGAACATGAGGTAAGTCGGAA